>NC_045574.1:4153497-4467820 GCF_009819795.1 Aythya fuligula | reverse complement strand
GGAACACAGCAATTTTTAGAGTTTTACTCCAGGTTAAGGTAGACATTTGTTATAATTTTTAACTTTCTGTCTGTACTGCGCTATTCTGCAGAGAAGTGAGAAGGTATTGAGAAGAATACGTTTTTTCCATAAATAACTTCATATGTTTGTATTCTTTCTTTCTGCTGGTTTATAGACTAATAAGTAACTGTGTGGTTGTGTACAAGGAAAAATGTAAGTGTAAAAGCATTTAATACAGTTTTGTTTCAGAATATATATTTGTCTATGAGTTTAATGGCCCTGCACTTCTCTCAGATACAGTACAAACAGAAATCAAAAGCAATCTTTGTTACATGAGATGAGTTGTCAACCTGGGAATGCCTGTAGAAGGAGACTAAAATGTCATTTTAATGATCTGAATTTTTCAAAGCATGGCTTTTGACGTTCCATCACCAGTGTACAATTAAACTGCTCAGTTTAGGCAGATAAACTGAGTCTTATAAGAATGTCCAGCCTACCTGATACATGCAGGTACTTCAGGATGTTTTGTATTTCTTTGCAGAGGTCTCACTTTTGTGTATCCATTTGGTGCCACGTTGAATGTGATGAAACCAGCGGTGGCTATTTTGTCAACAGGATCTGTCTGCTTCCCACTCAACAGGCCTATTCTTGCTTTCTATCAACATGAGGTATGATTCTTCATGAAACAAACCGTGCATTCTGCCCCAGCTCCCCACAAAAATTGTGTTTTTTTTTTTTTTGTTTTGTTTTGTTTTGTTTTGTTTTTGTTTTTTTTTTTTTCTGGGAGCACTAGGGAAGACTATTTATTTATTAGGGTGCCAGAGGGATATTTTTAGTTCTTCTGTAATGTTTCACGGTTTTGTTTTGTTACTTTTTTTTCTTCATAATTTTAGTGACTGTTTAATGAGATTACTGGTTTCATTAATACCGAGTTAAGGAAGAGGATCTGTCCTTTGTTAGTTTGTCAATTCAAAATCAATTTTGAAAACTAAGTAGTAGTAGCTGGGTACAACAAATTAATATTGCTCCTGGATATAATCACATTAGCACACATTTTACTGTGCAGATGAGTTGCTAACACTACTGTGTTTTTTGATGTATTAGGTAGGAAGGTGATTTTATTTTATTTTTATTTTATGAGGATGCCACTATTCATTTTTCCATGTTGTTGCTGAAATGCACCCTGTAAATCAAAGACCATATGGCAGCGTGAAGTGAATTTACAAGTACACTTACTGCTTGCATTTTATCTGCAGCTGTCAGAAGATAAAATAAAATCCCTCTCCAGACACAATATTTGTACGTAGATCCTATGGGCCTGTAGGCTCATGCCTAACCTTGCACCCATGATAATCTTGAAGTGATTTGCATTACTGTAAAAAAAAGCTGTCTTTGTAATGTAAGTCATCTAGGTTATGTAAAGCCATAACTTTAGAAGTGTTACTAAAAAAACCTTTAGAAGTGTTAGAAGAAAGTGTTTTTTTTTCTGAGAATTGTAACAGCTACATTAGTCTGGAAGTGAAATCCACATAACTTGTTTGTACCTCCAAGAGGCTTTTTGCATCGGTTGATCACCGAAATGGAAACCATTACATATCGTGCAGGTAGTTCTTCCTGCAATAAAATACCCTAATGTGAACGTCAAATAGATGCTATCATTTTTCCTTGTCTAGTTTGCGGAAGTTGTAGACAAAAAGGTAGAAGGTGAAGCCAGAGACAGGGGTTCTCTTTCAGGCAGAGCAGAGAAACTTGTCAGAAGGAAAACAAAATCTCTTGGAGCAAAGAAGAGATACGGTAAAGAACAGCAACAGAAAGTGAAGGAGTGGAAAGTAAGAGCAGAGGATGCTGTCTAGTTACACTGTTGTGGACAAAGTGTGGAATTCAAGTTAAAACGTTGTTTGCAAAACATGGAGTAAGAAACATCAGAAATTGTTAGACAGGCTGGAGCTCTGTCTGAGGTGTCTTCAAACTCATTACAGCGGTCTTTATGCTTATGTTATGCTGCGAGTCTCACAGTTGGCGCAGGGAGCATACAGGCTTTTTTGTTCTGTTGACCACTTACTATTTTTTATACATGTCCTTGTGGAAGGATTCAGATTAGAGAAGAATTCCAAAGATGTTTCATGAATGCATTTTCATGCATGTTTGATTTAGCTAAATGAAAATAAAACAACCAGAACATTTTGCATTTTCATAATAGAAATAATGAAATTACCAAACTCTTCTCTCATTAAGTGATGTGCATATATGCTATATTGACACGTGCACGTGTCATTGTCCTTCAGGTTTGCATTCATTTACTTAATTCTTTTTTGCTTCATGGAAAAAATATTTTTTTCTGCAAAAATAACCTATGTGCAGCTACTGTTGATGGTACTGGGATTTTGTTTATTACCAGCCAGTTGTCTTTCTAATCTTATGAAGTGCAGATCAGTATTTTTTGTAATTTTATGAGCCTTAAGAGCATATGTTCTTTTAATAATGCTGAGCTCTTGTGAGCTTGCCATGTTTGAAACTGCCTTTGGCACTACTTATTCCAAAACCTCTTATTTCTTTAAATTGCTTTGTAATTGGATGCCATTAACAATTGCCTCGAAAACTATGATTTGGAAGGATTTTTTTTGCTATATTGTATTCTTTATTGATAGAGTAAAGGTGGAAAGATGGCAGCACTGGGATCTTGCCACATGTTCAGTGATCAATATTTAGATAAAGAAGAAAACGGTAAGATCATGGTAAGTTTTAAAAAAAATAAAATCACAGCAGTTCTAAAGAAATCCAAGCTTACCAAGTTCGTCTTAAAGCTTAGAGCAAGAAATTGATTCAGTGCGGAGATTCTGACCCTGTGCTAACGTCCTGGGGACTTGGTCAGAGCACAAGTAACAGGAAGGAGTTTTTAAAGACACAGCTTACGTTATAGGACTCTGAAAACCTTTTCCTATTTCTGTTCACCACTTTATTGTTATTAAAATGGTCAGTAGCTCTTTTATTTATTTATTACTGTTTCATAGTTTCTTCAGTGCTTTATTATTGCTTTATGATTAATAAACCTTTGCATATATAGCTCCTGATATGTGGTGATCACAATGCACTTTCCAAAGTGTACTGTATAACATGTGTAAGCAGGGTGTTTTCCTGAAAGCACACATCTCACACAAAGTATGCTCATTGTCAGGACTCATTGCTTCCCTAAGCAAATACGTATAAAGTTTGTATTTTATCCCTAGATATTATTTGACTCATTACCCATTTTTTCTTTTTCTCTGCATTTAATTTATTAAATTAAATTACGAATGTTTAAGTACTATAGCAGATTACTCAGACTTTCCTGAAATTAAGGTTTTACCCTTCCCCAGGATGTGCTTTTCCAGTGGCTTACAACATCAGATGTCCATTTAAACCAGATGGATATGGAGGACCCTGAGGTAAGAGAGATCCATTACAAGGAAGTAAATAAAATCCAGCAGCACCTGTTTTGCCAAAACATGTATTTAGAGCGAAATGGCTAACAGCTAGGTGAATACCGTCATTGTTACACACCCTTTATTCAAGGGATGAGGTTGAGTAGACAGATGGACTGGGCATGAAATATAAATTGAAAAAACTTATGTGTTAGATTTAGATTGGTGCTTATTGGTACAGTTTCAGTGAAAAGCTCTTCCCAATTTGCCTGTGTTTATGAGATTATTTGCTGTTCCAGGTTAGTATGTATGCACTTTAGTTTATATCAAATCTAGTTTAGGTTATTTTTTCTTAACTCGCATATGCAAATGTTATTTTTATTTGGAAATATGAAAAAATGTATACTCTTTATGCATAAAAAGAACAAGTCTTGCACAGTTGACTATTTAGCTGTCCTTTTTTTTTACTTTAACAAGAATTAACAGAAATTCAGACAGTCCATTCATGTGGCAAGTAGTTCTACAGCTAATATAGCAGAATTTGCACAGTTTCCTGATCTAGTAATCTGCACTGCAAAAGGTCATACCCGGTGAAGAGTGAAATAATTACTTATGGATGAGATTTTAGGTGAGGTATAAACTAGAAAGAGGCTATGTAAATGGGTTGCTCTTTTTAAATCATAACAGTGTGTGTCTGTGCGTATGTTCAGATTTCAGACTATACCATGCTCCCAGATACAGCTGCGCTGTCTGAACAACTGCGAGTCTGTCTGCAAGAAGGAGATGAGAACCCAAGAGACTTCACAAAGCTGTTTGATACATCCCTTTATCAGCTGGATACGACTGCTCTCCCTGCAGTTATCAAGTCAGCAGCTGTGAATTTTTTATTTAATTATTTTTGCATTCTGTATTCTGCGTTTTCTGCTTGTGTGTACTCAGTCTCTTCTGCTCCTAAGCAGACAGAGCTGTAGGCAGCGTTCTGAATGTGGATATACCAGAGGTTTGGGCATGACATTGGTTTGTTCTTGCTGCTTCTTCTAGCTGTAGTTTCTGATGTTCTTTTTTTCCTTTTTCTTGCTATTGCTGACTCAGTGAGCTGATATTTTTTATAGAACTGTCTGCAGTGACACTGGGTACTTTCTGAAGTGATAACTGAGAGTGAGTTGTATTTCCACTTATGTATTACTTGGCGTTGGCTGAAGCTGAATTTCATTCACCTTTGCATTTCCCAATAATTCCGGCTTGAGATTTATCTGTTGCTGAGTTTTATCAGTTTTGTAGCACTAGCAGCTTTGTCCCTTATAACTCACATTATCTAGGTCATGTATGAACACCTTGAATAATAGCAGACTTAACACAGATTTCATGAAACTCCAGTATTGCAGACACTTTCTTCCTGCTCCATATTTATTGTATTTTCAATAGATGTGAATTCATCTTGAGATTTTTCTTCTGATCCCATAACAAATAGTTTTTTAATGGCTTTTGGTTAGGGACTTTGTAAAACTTGTTTGAAATCAGCTGGTTTTGAACTGGATTACTTTTTCCTCATGCACATTCATCTCTTTAAAAGTTGTTTGAAGAATTGAGAGGTGTGACTTACTTCTTTTTCCTCATCTGATATATCCAGCTATCATTATTGTCTTCTCAGGCGTAATTTTAACTTACTTGTTTGCTTTAGAAGTCAGCTATTACCGATACGTAGTTCTCTGGGGTCCTTCAAACATTATACGTCCCAGTTTTATGCTATTACTTTGTGCAAAATGTTGGCGCCGGTATTTTGTAAAAATTAACTTCTGTAGCCTTTAATGCATGCAAATGGCAATGCATGGTGTGTTACTTCTCCTGTCACGCTGTATCTTCTTCTGTGCTGCAGAGCTTATGAACAGCTGAATGTGAAGCATGAACCTCTCCAACTTATACAACCTCAATTTGAGACTCCGCTACCTGCCCTCCAGCCAGCTGTAAGTAAAATCTCCATGCTGATAAAGGATATGGAGAGTCTTTGTTTCATATAATAACTCTCATTTCCATATTTCTTTTAAAGAAGAGAGAGAAATGCTGTAGTAATAATTAATGACTTAGGAGATGAATACATTGCAAAATCTTTTAAGGAGTTCTTATTTATGCTTTTCAAGTTCTGTTGATAAGAATTCAAATGTAGCATGTGGTACCATAGCTTAACTTTCCTGGAGAGCTCAGAATGCCTTGCGTATATAATTCCTTCAGCCAACTACCTGCTCCCAGTCCTGTGAGCCACTGGGGTTTGGCTTTTACCTTTTACTGTGAAAACAGAAGGTGGCATTTCAGAAAGCAATGTATTGTAAGCAATACACTGACTGCTGCCAGGGGAGGAGCCAGTCTGCCCTGCTATTCTTCCATCTTCTGCATCTGTTCAGGAAGTAGAAAGTGAAATAGCTTTTTGACAGCAAAGGCTGGCCAACCTTTTACCAGCAGAGATTTTGCTGGCAGCAACAGGAGCTACTGCAGTGTCAAACTTTCTCAAAATGCAGGTATCTGACTTTTGCCATCGTGGCTCCATGCTTTTTTGTCTTGGCCACTGAGGAAACGTTACTGTGATGCTGACAGCTGCAGGGATGCAACTCAAAGTAGTGTCTCATGTGCTGCTTTTTTTTAAATGTGTTCATTTAGAAATAAAGCACCTGTAAGCCCTTTTAACAGTTACTCTTGTGGCATAGGTGGTGACTGCATAAAAAAGAAAATACCCTTACCAGAATTAATGGAGATAGGTTTCAGTGTGAGTTGTTATGGCCTGCTTAGTGCCTTGACTATCTGAATGCTAAATAAACCTGTATCTCCTGGAACAAAATTAAAAACAAACCATGCAAATGCAGCATGTCTAGTTATGGTGCTAGGTGATAACTCTGGCATACTGATGACTAAATTCTTTTGGAGTATTCAATTATTTTTATGAAATACAAATTGAATTTTTAAAAGGTTGTACTTTTGTACTCTGGGCTTTGGAGTTGCTTTTGACTTTATAATAGGTTTCTTGAAGTCCAGTCTAAACCTGTTATTTTTGAGATTTGTGAAGTATAAGAAAACTAATTGTCAATAAATTGTGCTGATTCTCTTCAAGGTTTTTCCACCTGCTTTCAGAGAGTTGCCTCCTCCTCCTCTGGAGCTGTTTGACTTGGATGAAACCTTTTCATCTGAGAAAACTCGTCTTGCAGAGATTACAAACAAATGTAAGCAGAGCAAACTGATTGTTTACACACACTTCTTTATACGTTTTTGGAGAGAAATAGAAATCCACATGGAATTTGGTTCCACAGGTTTCATGGAAATCCACAGTTGTAATTCTGGGCCAAGATTGCTCTGGGCCTTGGAAGTTGATACATGGCTTACTGGTCTTGAAAACATCAGGTAGCAGCAGTGCAGTTTCGTTTTCCTCGTTCAAGTAGACATATGACTTGGAAGGCCTGCTGTCAGAGTTGCTGGCTTCCTTTTCAGTTATTTTGGGGAATGCTTTTTGAAGTTAGCAGTGCAGTAACTCGCACTGTCGGTAATTACCTGGTAAGATTATTCTTAACACACCTTAACTTGAAACAAGAAGAGAAAGTACTAGCTGCAGAAATACATCACGGCTAGTCCTCTGAACTTATTTGTAAGATTCCCCAGGATACGAAAAATGAATGGAGATTGGTATTTAGTATATTTTTGCCCAGGCAGCACGGGTGTGTGTGATGTTCAACTGCCCCCTTCCTTGGGATGCTTTTTTAGGTACTGACGATGACCTGGAGTTTTATATACGGAAATGTGGCGATATCCTAGGAGTAACAAGTAAACTCCCAAAGGAGAAGCAGGATGCCAAAAATATACTGGAGTATATCTTCTTCCAAGTGGTTGAGTTCAAGAAACTGAATCAGGTATTTTTAATAACAGAATTACAAGTAAATTATTAGTAGCATCAGCCAGCACCGAAGCATCTTTGTAGCACCTGTGCTTGTTACGCTCAGGCAATGCAGCAATGTGTTAAGGCATCTGATGTGCGATAAAGCAAGCCAGTGAAGTTTGATCCAGAATGCTTATGACTGGTAATCTGTATGAGAATGTGTAATGCTCAATTTATTAAGTCTCCCATTTATTTTAGTTGGGGGATTAATACATGCAAGTGCACTTTGGGTAATTTCAGCTAAATCCAGTTCATTTAATTGTGCACTATGATAAAGCAGTGTGGCCTCACCAGTGTTTGCAGTGCTTGTTAATGCTACAATGTAGATGTGAAAGCAGCATTGTTACTGCCAGGGAGCCTTGTGTCACCCTCAGTTTGATGCTTCTGTTTGGCAGATCAGATGTTTTTGCTAACAAGTATTCCCAGCTTCTCAAATAGTCTATTTATGATGAAAATCTGATTTTTTTATAGTTACAGTTATTGTATACAAATTATTATATACAATTTCTATAGTTAAAATCCTTCTGGTTTTGTTTCTGCTTTTCCCTTCCCTAAGGAACACGATACTGACACAAGTGAAGCTGGATTCCAGAATGGGAACTGAGACCTGGCTTTCCTCAGATTGAGATGGATCCTAGTACAGACGTGCTTATCACCTTTCTTCAACCTCTGTGTTCGGTGCAGTGATTGGACTGTCTCGCTGGTTCACTGAATGTTTGGATCAGTTCTGTGTGGTAGTTTGGACAACTAATGCCTTTTGAGGAGGTGTTTGTATTTTACAAGCACTTTCCAAATAATTCCTTGTTTTTTACTTCTTTATTGAAACTGTAATTTTGTAATATATATATATATATATATAAAAATCTTGTTCTAAGAACATAGTTTTGGTCCTTCTTTTATTTATTTTTTGTAGCAGCGCTTACTGTGGGTTCCTTTGGCGTACATGTAGCCATTAGTTGCACTGTGGGGAAAGTTTTTTGGTTTGACTTGTGAACTGGAGAAGAAAATACAGCCATAAATTCAGGAGATGCTGAAAAGATGCTGCTCTGTCACCCCATGGCAGTCATCTTATGGCTTTCTGCCTAAGTCAACCAAGAGGAGGTGGGTTTGTTACTGTAGAAGGAAAATATTTCTTGCCAGGGAGGGGAGGACTTGAAATTCAGCACCGAAGACATTGCTGCACATCACTGCCTCATACAAGATTGGAAAAACATCATGAAAAGGAGGGACAGTGTTTGGATTAAAAAGACTTTAAGATTTGACGGCTCACTATTACAAAAGTGTGATACTGTGCAGAAAGCTCAGGAATATTTTTACTTAAAATTATTCCTAGAGAAAGGGAGCCAGGTATTGCATAAGAATGGAAACTCAAGTGAAATTCATTGGCCATGCCATGCTGAAGCTCAGTGCACAGCAAAAATAGATCCAAGGGTACGAGGGGTGAGAGGAACAGACTTGTCAATATTATTAACACCAAATGTCTTTGTTGCTAAAGTGTTTTTTTTTTCTATCAACACTGCAAGATTGCCTTGATTTCCCTCAAAAAAAAAAAAAAAAAGTATTTAATCTGACCCCAAACTGTGAAACTTGAATTTTAACTCCACTCAGGCATTCCATGCAACTTGTGAGACTGTGCCTTATATGGCTCTGCCATGGTTTTTAATGTCAAAGCTGCTTTTTTTTTTTTTTTCCCCAGAAGATAGTACATCTTTTTTTTTTCCCTTAAAACCCACTCATTTTACACTCTTTAATGTTTTGGATGCCAATGTGGCACAGACTTTCCTAGAGCAGGTTCCCCAAAGCACCTACTCAGTCACTGATGAGGTGAGATGTGCCAATATACTATTGACAGAAGCGGTTGTATCTCCGCACACTTTGCAGACATTCCTTTGTCAAAGCAGCATGTTTTAAATTTTTCATTTCTTCCTCTTTCATTTATTTTTCTTTAGTGACATGCTTGTGCTTTTCACACACAGCAGCACTTCGTACATTCCAGCTACAGATTTACATAATAAGCTTTATCTTTCCCCTCCAGTATCAATACCAACCAGTCAACCGGCACAGACTGCAGTTGAACCAAACAACTGTGATCTTCTTGCTAATTATAGGTCTGCTTTGTACTGTTCTTTGGTGTTTAGACTTCAAACTGTAAATACATTCTCTCTGTGTCCCTTTTCAGAGTTGTTTTGTCACCTGTTCCTGATGTCCCAACATGTTTTTTAGTAAAAAGTCATCGGAGCAGCCAGAGAAGACAAGCAGCTGTTTGTCTGTTGTTTGTCTGTTGTGCTGTTCTAACAGTGAAGTAGAAGAACAAAATTTTTCAGTGAATGAAGGTTTTTTTGGGCCAAAACCACTAGCGTGAAGTACGTGCAGAGGCAGTAGCTAGCTGCCTTCTCTTTTTCAAAACTGTCTCTTTGTCCCTTTGGAGTTGTTTAAACTGTTATTCTGAAAACAAGTGCTTGCTTTGCTCATGAAAACACGACACATGCTCCTTGCTGATTGACAAAATTTTGAAGGAGTTCAAACAGGTGAAGGCTTTCAAGAAGTGAAGCTGGGCCAAGGGCCAGTTAGGCACCCAGCTCACCCCAGGCTTAACACATCAATGAAATTATTGCTGCACTTCAGAGAAGCTGGGTGCAAGTTACTTTCCCCTTTTTCCTCTACTCTCTCACGGAGTGTTTTATCACTTCGCCTTTCATTTATCCCTGAAAGAAGAGGGAAGGCTGCATATTGCTTTTTTTTTTTTTTTTCCAGCAACCTCTAAATGCTCTGGGAAAGCTGGTTTTAACGAGACATTTTCCGTGTCTCCTGGCAGCACCTACTGGAGAAGGGGGAAAAGACAAAGCAGAGGTGTAAGCTGGGGGCAAGCACACCTTTGAAAGGAAGGGGGACATGGAAGCGGCCGAGCTGGGTGAGCGCAGCTCGGGCTGTGCTTCTCCCCTCGTGCCAGAAGAGGGATCCCCAGCCCCGCCGCCTCCCTCGCCCCAGCTCCCCGCGGGCAGCGGCCGGCCCCGGGCCGGGCTGCGGGGCAGGGCCCCGGCCGCTGCTTCCCCTCCTTCTCCGGTCCCCCCCCGGGGCCAGCAGCGAGGTAACGGCGGGGGGGGGGCGGCCCCGGGCCCGGACACTTCGTGGGCGCCGCTCCCGGGGCTGGGGAGGGGGGAGGCGGCCGGGCTGCGGCCCGCAGGGGGGAGGAGGAGGCGCTGGAGCCGGGCCCGGGGCCCCCCCAGATAAGCCCCGTGGGGTGGGGGTGAGGGTTGGAGGGGGTTTGGGTGCGCCCCGGTGGGCACAGAGAGCCAGGGAGCAGGCGAAGGAGGAAAAACTTTAATCTTTATTGCGTTAATACAAAGGACAACCGTACGGGAGGAACGGGGAGCTCTCAGGGTGCTGCCAGCTGGTAGCGTCCTGAGCCCTTTCCCCTAAAATCTGGCTCCAGCTGGGGGATGCCGAGCATCACCTTGGTGCCTCACCAGCAAGCTGTGGGGTTCCAGTGGTCCGGCACGAGCTGCCTGCACCCCATGGGATTCACCGGCGGGGCAGCTCACGGCAGCGTCTCGGGTCTGGAGCCCCGGCAGCAGCAGCAGCACAGGGCTGGGTGTGCAAACACAGAGCTGGGCTCGAGATCGCTCAGCTGGGCCTCGTGGGTGGCAGAGCCGTGGGGCAGGGCAGGGTGCCTCCTGAAGGCACCGGGCCAGGTCACAGGAATGACGACGGAGGTCTCCAGGGATGGCGTGTCCGGCTTGGAGCACCCCAGTAACCTCAGCTCCTCGGTGCTCGTGTCAAGGAACAGGCTGGTGTCCAGGGGGGCTTTTATTTCTGAGATCTCCCAGCGGGGTCCTGGAGGCTTGCCAGGGGTTGGGGGGTCACTCAGGTGCTCGGTGCTCCTGGAAAGCAGGCTCTCCGGCAGCTTGGGGTGCTTTTCTTTCTTGCATGGCGTGGAAGTGTTGTGTGATGCCACGTCCATCAGGCAGCCGGCTTGGCTGGGCAGCCCGGAGAGGTCGGAGGCAGCGTGGCCGTAGGGAGTCTTGCAGAAGCAGACGAGGCTGATGTCGGAGCTGCCGTGGGTCAGGCTGTGCGGGTCGGGCTTCACGCAGCTGCCCAGCACCTCTGGCTGCTTCAGGACGCACAGGGAGCTGCTTTTTGTCACGCTCTCCAAGTCCACCAGAAGCTCCAAGGTGCTCGGTCTCGAGGCGCTGCCGGAGTCCGCGTAGTAACTGCAGACGGGAGAAGGGTGGGTGCACCCGGGGGCTGCCGCCACAAACCCATTTTCCAGGATTTCCTTTAGGGTCAGGATGCTGGCGCTGCGGCTCTTGGTGGGCAGCATGGTGCCGGGGATCGCTGTCAGAATAAAGTGTTTGTGGGGGAGCCGTGGGGCTGCATCACCGCTCCCACTGCCAAACCCATCCCCTGGTCCCACAGGAGAGCTGTGGTGGGTCGGGGCAGTGGGCACCCAGCCCATCCTCACCCCACAGTGTGACACCACCACCCCACAGCCCATTTATTGGGTCTGTAATGGTGTCAGCCATGGGGGAGCAGCTCACCCCAGCCCTATATCCTCCTCAGCGGGCTGGGGGAGCACCCCCAGAGCTGCTTTTTGGCAGCTTCAGCCTGCACAGTGCTGCTCTTAGCTTCATTTTTCTGGGTTTAGGGGCCTCGGGCAGCCTCCCCACACCCTGGAGGTGCTGAGGGTGAAGGATGCTGTGTGGGGGTTTTTGTAGGGTTAGGGCAGGACGCAGGGCACTGCGCGACCATGCCACCCGCTGAGGGGGTCAGAGGCAGCCAGAAGTCACCCTCTGCCCCAAACCCTTTAAAAACTGAGGCAGAAAGCGCCTAAACTCGCTTTAAAGAGCCCAGCCTGGAGAATGAACTCGCCCCGAGCCCCCCGCCCCCAGAGAACGCGCCCGGGAAATACAAAGCGCCACTTGCCTTCAGCGCAGCCGCCCTTGATCCGCGCCTCCCGCCCTTGCTTCTCACGATGTTATACCCCTGCTAATCAATTAATTAATTAATTAACGCCCCCCCCCAACCCCCCCAGCGGGTGCCGTTCGGTCTGTGCCCGCCCGGGGGCGCGGACACGCGTGGGGGGGGGTTGAAGCGGGCGGGCGCCCTCCCGCGCGCGCCTCTTTGTGAGGCGGCGGCGCGCAGGCGCGGCCCGGCCCCGCGCGGGGGGGGGCCGCCGTTGGCGCGAGATAGGAAAAAAAAAAAAGGGGGAAAAGGGGAAAAAAAAGTAAAAGGCAGAAGCGCCGGGCCCGGCCCGACCCCGCCATGGCGCGCCGCAGCCGCGGGTGAGTGGTGTCCCCGCGCTGCGTCCCTGTCCTTGTGTCCCCCCCCCCGCCGTGTCCCCCTGGGGGCCGCCTTCCCGCCGGGCTCGGGGAGCGGCCTGAGGCCGGCACGGGCGGGCGGATGGACGGACAGACGGAGCTGCCGGCGGACAGACGGACCGGGCACCCCCCAGCCCGCCCGGGGTCACTCGGCGGCGTGGCGTGGGTCTATGGGGGGAATGGGGGGGGAATGAGGGGTGGGGGGGGGGAGGTGGGTGAGGGGGAATGGGGAAAGTGGGGGGGGTGAGGGGGGAAATGGGGGTAAATGGGGGGAATGGGAGGTAAATGGGGGGGTAAATGGGGGAAATATGAGGTGAATGGGGGTAAATGGGGGGAATGTGAGGTAAATGGGGGGGGGTAAACGAGGTAAATGTGAGATCAATGGGGGGTAAATGGGGGAAATATGAGGCAAATGTGAGGTAAATGGGGGGTAAATGGGGGAAATGGGGGGTAAATGGGGTAAAAGGAGTGAAATCTGAGGTAAATGTGGGGTAAATGGGGGATCTGGGCCCGGGTTTTGCCGCCCCCCCCCCCCGCCCCCCCCGTTGGCAGCATGGTGACAGGGGCTGCCTGCTGCTGCTCCCCCCCTAGTCTGAGGAGGGGAGCAGGGCCAACCCCTGGGCACAGCCCTCAGGCAGGGACAGGGGCTGGGAGAAGCCCCCCAGCTCCTCGGCAAGTGGCAAAGCGCCTGCTGGGGTCTGCAGGGTCCCCTCTATGGCCTGGGGAAGGCCTGAGGTGACAGGGCTCAGCCCAAGGAGGGTGTGGAGGGGGGTCTGGGGCTCTGCATGCCGTGGCCTCTCCCCCCCCGCTGCGGTTCTCTCATCAGCGCCCTGTTTGTTTCGGCAGCGAGGAGCAAGATGAGCTGCACTGCCAGGACACCGACTCGGACGTGCCGGAGCAGCGGGACGGCAGGTGCAAAGTCAAGTGGACGCAAGAGGAGGTGAGTGAGAGCCTGGCGCTCGCCGAGGGCAGGTGTTTGGGGCGTGCAGCTGTGTTCCTCCATCCCAGTCCTCGCCCGCTGGCTGCAGCCCCAGCTCACGTTGTCTCGCTGCTGGAGAAGGCCGTGTGCCTGAGGTCTTAGCGAGAAGAAGCTCAGGTGAGTTTGAAGTACAGCCTGGAGAGCAAGGGCTCTCGCTGCTTCCAAACCTCAGCCTTGAGTGAGGCATCTGCTGCCTGTAGCTGTCCAGTGGGGCCCTGGAGGATGGCTGAGGTCTTCAGCGAGCTGACTCACACAGTGGACGTGCCCTCCCTTCCCTGCAGCTAAAGCAGGGAGTGCTGAGACTGTTAAGGTCGTGGCTTAGTTGTTCTGGCTGGAAGCCTGAAACTGTTTGGGGTGTTTTCTACCCTCCTCCTCAGTTCCTCCATAATCCTTGTGTTTTGTGTGAAAACTACAAGATGTTCTATCTCCCTTGGAGGCTGAACATGTGTGAGAGTGGTCTTTGTGCAGAGGACAGGGAATTATTTCTTACCTTTGCCCAGCCAGAACACACAGGGAAGGAAGCCTGTAGCAGGCTTTGTGTGAGTGGTAAGAGTAGGCAAACCTGGGCAGTGACAGGGTGTACGAGAGAGAAGATGTAGAGACTCTCAGTGCAGGAAAGCAGCAGGCTGTCTGGCCTGTGGTGATGCACTTCCAATGGTTGGTTTCTTTGGCCAGGCAAAAGCAGTGTCTGAGTTGGGAGACGGGCTGCCTGGTCAGGGGCATACCGGGGCTGGATAAGCCCTGGCCGTGTAGTTTGAGCCAAACTGCCCTGGGATGGAGATGAGGTGGGCCTGGAGGTGACCACAGCAACTGAGCGGATGTTTTGTGCTCAGCTCTTGTTGTGCCCACCCTCGCTCAGAGCCCTGAGCCAAACAGCTGGGCTCCACGCACCAAGGTGCTGCAAAAGGGCAGTGAGAGCCACGTTCCTCCCCATAAAGCAGACACACACACCTGGACAGTTAAAAACACCTAGATTGTTCTCTTGATGCTGTCAGCCCAGGAGTGCCTGTGGCATGTTTTGCCTCAGTGTATGTGAAAGTGGATGTCTTTGTTCTTTGCAGGATGAGCAGCTGAAGATGTTAGTAAGACATTACGGGCAGAATGACTGGAAGTTCCTGGCCAGTCACTTTCCTGTAAGTGACCCCTTGCCCGGTTGGGAATCGTAGTGTTTGCATGTTGTTTCTTGTGCTCAGGGCGCTGGTTCTCTGCGTGCAATGCCTCTTGCAGTGGGACTCTGTTCTGTGGCTGCTACTGTCAAAGAAATCGGTGCTCCTTCAGGGCAGGGAGACATTTCTTGCTTAGAGGACTTTCAAGGGCACGTCTGTTGGAGCTGGGACGAGAAACTGAGGTTCCTGTCCCTGCCTTCCATGCCCAGTAGTCACAGTATGCCTTCTCTGTGCATCTGCAGGTTTTCCAGGGGGCAGGCTGTGTGTGGGGGATGCTGTTACAGGGCTTTTTGGAGCCTCCGGCCTGATGTATGGCTACTCTGATTCCTTTCCCCAGAACCGCAGCGACCAGCAGTGCCAGTACCGGTGGCTGAGGGTGTTGAATCCAGACTTGGTTAAGGGCCCTTGGACCAAAGAGGAGGACCAAAAGGTAAGCCCAGGGAGGGCAGGGGCTGAGCCGTGACCCTCTGTGGAGAGGGCAGAGGTGTTGGACCTGCAAGTCTTCCTTGAAAACAGCGGGTGGTTCTTCCCAGTGGTACCCACCAGAGCAGAACTCTGAGCGGTCCCGAGCACCCTAACGCAGCTGTGGCTGTGATGAGCAGAAGCAGCTCTAGGCCTCTTCAGCTAAATCATAGAATGGCTCGGGTTGGAAGGGACCTCAAAGATCACCTAAGTCCAACCCCTGGCTGTTGGCAGGGACACCACCCACTGCATCAGGTTGGCCAGGGCCTCGTCCAGCCTGGCCTTGAACACCTCCAGGGATGGGGCACCCACAGCCTCTCTGGGCAGCCTGTGCCAGGGCCTCACCACCTTCTGAGTGAAATCTCCTCCTAAACGCTCTCTGTTTCACACTGTGCTGCTGCAGTAGGCTGGCAAGGGAGAGAGCAGAACAGGGAATTAATTCATCCAGCTGCTGGTAGATTTCTGCCTGACCTGGCTGTGTTGGACCAGAGAGAAAATAAAACTGGCTTTTTGTGTGCTACAAACAGCCTAAAGCGGATCTCTGATACTGGCCAGGTGAACTGTGACTTCTGAGAGTGTTCCTCTCTGCCGATTCAGGAGTGAACCCGGGAGTGGCTAGCTTAGACACACATCATCTCTGTGTGCCTAAGAAAATTTGAAAATGATTCCTAGTCATGTGCTTTCTGAAGCAACATTTCCTAGTTTATCGTTTTTTCTGTAACGCTCCTGCTCTCCCGTTTCTTCCCATTTTGCTCCTGCTGCAGGCTGCTGTGGTCCCTTCTGCAGCCCGGGCTTCCTATCCACGCGTTACATCAAACGCTTCTTGAGGAAGCTTATCGTGGTGCCCTCTCACCTTCCGACCGCTGCTGCCTGCTCTCCCCTTGCCCTGCCATGTCCCAGCTGCCACGCAACTTATTCTCGGTGCCCCCTACCCTCATGGCAAGGCTGGGCTCCAGCCTTCTCCTGCTCAACCTGAAACAGCCTGGAGCTTTTCTCTGCAGCCTCCCCAGCTCCTTGGGTTGTGCCGCATCTCGGTACCTTTGGCCTGTTTGTCTGCCCCGGACAGTCGGTCTGCAGCAGGGTTGTTAATTATGAACCCTTTGAGCTAGGCTCAGCTGGGCAGGGTGAAAATGCCCCTTTAGAGCCGCCTGGCCTCCTCTGGAGGATTTTGGCAGGCTCAGCGTTGCAGGCAGCAGGTTATGTGGTAGTGATTTGCCCTGACTGGTGCATGGATGTATTTCAGGGCAACCAGCACAGGTTCCCCTCCCAGAAACATCTGCAGTGAACCTCAGGCAGAAGTGACAAAGCCCCAGGTGAAGGGGAAGTAGCAAAGCGGATGGCTTTTAAGTGAATATTGCCTGTTTCTGCTTTGGAGCTTGCACCGTGCGTCCTGATGATAGCTGAGCATGTAGCTGTGGGCCTGGCATGTCCTGAGGGTGGCAGCCTGTGTTACAGGGGGGCTGTGCCACGCTGTTCCTGCAGGCAGAGCTGGTGGGGACTGCCTCCACGCAGCCAAGGTCTCAGGAGGAGGGAGGGCAGAGGAGCCTTGGGGCGTGTGTGTGGGACTTGACGCTTGTTCTGCACCCCCTGCACCTGCCCATCTCCATCCCAGTTCTCTGTGAGCTGTCACCTGCATTCATAGGTGTTGTGTGGCAAAGGGGCTGCATGAAAACAGCCCCCTTCCGAAACACGGCTAGGTTTTGCTCACAGAAGTGTTCACCTGGCTGTCAGTGCTGGGTCCCTCCAGCTTTTTCCCTAAGGGGTCCTTCTCTGTCTGCCCTTCCCCGGTCCCCATACAGGTGGAAAGCAAAGCCTGAAGATGACTGTATTGACCCTCCCCTCCTTTGTTCCGTTCCCTTCTTTCCCTCCCGCTCTTTTCAAAGGTAATTGAACTGGTTAAAAAATATGGCACCAAACAGTGGACTCTGATAGCCAAGCACCTGAAAGGGCGGTTAGGGAAGCAGTGCCGGGAGCGCTGGCACAACCACCTGAACCCTGAGGTGAAGAAGTCCTCATGGACAGAGGAGGAGGATCGCATCATCTTTGAGGCCCACAAGGTCCTGGGGAATCGCTGGGCTGAGATTGCCAAGCTGCTGCCTGGGAGGTAGGACCTCTTTGCTCACTGGCACCTTCGCAGCTGGGTGGCCGGTGGAGATCCACGCGCTGGGCTCACCAGCTTGGGGCTGGGGAGCTCCCAGGAGCTCTGAGCTGTGCTTTAAAGCTGTGCCTGACGGTGCTTTGTTCTCTGCCACTTGCTTTGCAGGACCGACAATGCTGTGAAGAATCACTGGAACTCCACCATCAAGCGCAAGGTGGACACGGGCGGCTTCCTCAACGACACGAAGGAGTCCAAGCCGCTGTACTTGCTCGTGGAGGTGGATGACAAGGAGAGCCAAAGTGGATCGAGAGCTGGGAGCCAGGTACCACAGCAGCACGTGGGCACTCGGGTCTGTCCTCAGCTCTGCTAACGGGCATCAGAGCTGTTGGGCCACCCTCCTGCTGCCTCTAAAGCTGCCTTCAGCACAGCCTGGTGTCTGTGTGGAGTCTGTGCCTTCCCCCAGCCTTCTCCGAGACACTGACTCTTGACAGACCTCCCCCTCCGGGAGCTAGAGGCATAACGTGTGCCCGAGCGTGTTATCCAAGCGGAGGACGGCAGTCTGCTAGTGCTGTCGTTATCTTGCCACCCCTAGTGTCAAGGCTGTTGGAGAGTCTGAAGATATTTTTTGGCTCCATTGTGCTGTTGCTGGTGGGAGAGGCTGCTCCAGATGGTGCGGTGAGGGGGACATGGAGAAGAGGTGTTGTGTTCCCTCCCTGCTTTAGAGACAGAAAGTGATTACACATAATTATTCGTGTCAAGAAAGCATGCAGTTTTTAAAGGTGGGCTCTGGGGAAGCAGGAAATGCAGAATTACTGCTACCTGCTCAGCCCGCATTTTACTTCCCTTTGAGATACCGTTGAGAGAAATATGCAGTTAAGCAGTTCTGTGCTGATTAAGTTGGATGGAGTCCTCTTTCAGATGCTGTATGGGACAGCAGTGAGGGAGAACGGGGATGTGAGACGAGCCAAAAGGCTGGTATGAAGGCAGGAGATGAATGGGTCCCGGGATCCGTGCTCCTGTCCCCAGGCCTTGACTTCGCTCTCTTCCTGCTAACGGCCGGGCTTTCTTTCTTCTTGGTGAGCAGAGCGTCCTGCCGAACTGGCCGGTCGATGTCTCAGAAATAAAGGAAGAGGACGTCAGTGACGAGGAGGTGACGGGCCTGCAGGAGCTGCCCTCGGAGCTGCCAGCTGCTGACCTGGCAGAGCACAACGGCGAGGGGACCCCAGACGACGTGGTGCCTGAGGAGGACCCCGCGTGTGTCCCGTCACCGTACAAGTGGGTTGTGGAAGCCACCAACTACTTGTGCCCGACCTCTGTGCCCGCCTTCAGTGAGGCTCTGGACATGATTGAATCCGTAAGTAGCAGACCCTTGCTCCTCTGGAGGGTGGCTGTGGTAGGGCCTGATTTCCACACCGTTCCTGTTGATGAATTTACTTTGTCCCCTTGCTCATCGCCATTGGCGTCCTGAGCAGGGCTGGGGCATTCCTTCAGGCTGGCCTTCAGGCTGATGGCAGCAAAATGCTCTGGTGATGTATAAATGGGCAATGTCTTTGCAGCCGGGTTTATGAGATGATTATCAGGGAAACATTCGCTTTGCAGGTGTAAAGGAGATCGAAGACTCTGCCTAGGGCTTAATGGCCCATTTGTGGGTCCTTAGAGGCCTGTGTGGTAGTTTGGGTATTGATGGGGCTGAGCTGTGACGGGTCTGGCTATTTTTAATCTGGTTCCAGCAGCGTGCTTTACAGCAGGGCTCTGTCTCCACGGTACTGCGGTGACCAAGCCTGTAGTTCGGTGACAGTTGTGTCATGCAGCCCCTGTCCCTCGCCACTTCTGGTTTGTCCCCTGTGTGCAGAGGCAGCTGTAAGTGCAGCTGTGCTGTGAGCCGAGCTGAGAAACCAACCTAGCGCAAATAAAAAAACCTGCCCCTTGCAAACCACAACTTTCAGCTGGATCCGTTCCCTGCCCTGCTTCTCAGCTGTGCTGACGGCAGAGGGGAGGAAGGCTTGAGCTCCTCTCTAGCCAGGCTCCGTGCAAAAGCTGCTGGAGTCTCACACACCTGCTTGTTTCCCCTCTTGGCTGATCTCTGCAGCTGCACCCCTCAGCTGCTCAGCCCTCCTTCCCCGGGCGGTTGCTGAGGGCTTCCTTTGTGCGCAGGACCCAGACGGGTGGTGTGACCTGACCCAGTTTGACCTGCCCGAGGAGCCCTCCGCTGGCAGCAGCAGCAGCAGCAGCAGCCCCGTGAGGCAGACGCCCAGCAAGCCAACCCCGTCCCTGCCCAACGTCACCGAGTACCGCCTGGACGGCCACACCATCTCTGACCTCAGCAAGAGCAGCAAGGGGGAGCTCATCCCCATCTCCCCGCACGCGGAGGTCAGCTTTGGCACGCCGCCCTCCGTGCTGAAGAGGCAGAAGAAGAGGAAGATCTCCCTCTCCCCCGTCACGGAGAACGCCCCCAGCACCAGCCTCTCCTTCCTCGACTCCTGCAACAGCATGACGCCCAAGAGCACCCCTGTCAAGACGCTGCCCTTCTCCCCCTCTCAGGTAAGGAGTGTGCTGCTTCTGTCTCTGGGCTGCTCCGTGCAGGGCATAACTGCCCTGGCAGCGGGGTAGCAGCGTGGCAACAGTGCAGGTGGCTGTCCCGGGGTATTTCCAGCTAAATCATCCACCCGGGCTGGGCAGCACATGCTGGTGCACGTCTTTGAGTTGCTGTGCTTGGGAAAATGCTTCTGGGCCTTCTCTTTGTTGCAAAACAAACTCAGAACTGTTCCATTTTACCATCGTTCTTAGAACGTCTGCACATGTGTGTGCATGGTTTCCCCCAAAACACCTTGCTGGAGCCCTGTGGTGTTCAAACACCCTGACTTCTGCGTTGATGTGGTGGAGTTCTGCCTGTAAAACAGGATAAGTCACCCAGCACAGCTCCCGCAGCTGCTGTCATTCAGAACCCATCTCCCTGGGCCACTCGCTGGCTAAGCCTGCCAAGCCGTTGTATTTCTGCTGTTTCTGCAGCCCTTGGTGGCACAAGGGAGAGCACCACAGGACACTGACCCCCAAGTTCAGGTGGACCTTGAATGCAGGGCCAGCAGGAACAGGGAAAGCAGAGTAGGGCCTGAAATGTGCAGTTCTGTGGAGCGAGAAGCTGAGAGGCCTGGAATCAATCTGAGAAGACAAACTGCATCTCCTGTCTCAGACTGAACTCCAGCCATCAGTGAACGTAACACAAACAGCTCTTCTCGCAGTAGGTTTTTGGGTACAAACCTCGTTCCTTGTGGGAGGAAAGCTGTCATTTATTAGCTGTCGTGAAATAAAATCCCAGCAGAGATGAGGCAGTCAGCGGTTTTCTTACAGTTTAGGTTGAGGACAGCTCAGTACAAAAGCTGTCAGCTTTTATGCAGCCGACAGACTGTTGTGTTACTTGGACTGACCTCATGTTTGCTGACCTGAGCTCAGAGCAGGATTTTGGTGTGCAGGCAGTACCTTTCCTTCTCCACTTTTCTTGGCATTAGCTGGACCAGTACAAGCATAGACCCCCCTCCACCTTGTAGCTGCCCAAAGTTGTACCTGCTTTTCCTCTTGGGAACTGAATAAACTTGATAGGTGTGAGGCACCTTCTGGCACCTTCGTGCACGTGCCCACGTACAGGACAGTACCACAGCAAGTCCCAGCTCATACAGGAGTCGTCCTGGTTCCTTCTGGAACAGATCTGCTAGTGCCACTCGGTATGGGAGGGTTGTCCCTATATCAGGCTTCCCACTTTATTTAAGTAGAGATAACGACCAGTGATTTCGTGTTAGGCAGTCTGAAACTGACCGTGTGACTCTTTCTTTCCTGTGCTGTGCAGTTCCTAAATTTTTGGACCAAACAGGATACGCTAGAACTGGAGAACCCATCTCTGACCTCCACGCCTGTGTGCAGTCAGAAGGTGATTGTCACCACCCCACTGCACAGGGACAAGACCCCTCTGCTCCAGAAAAACTCAGCGTAAGTCCTTTCTTTCTCCTCAGCCATTCCCTGATACCTGAACATTTTCCTTTCTCACACGAGTTTGATTCAAATCAAGCGTACCTCCCACGGCACTTGTACTGGCACCACCAAGAGTGGCAGGGCAGTCTGGGCATTTCCTTGAATCACTGTAGCACCCAAAGCCAGTTGTTGCCCCGCAGCTGCAGGCCACAAGTGTCCCATCTGGTTGGGGCCGCAGCCAAGTGACCACCGCAGTGCTCAGCTGCTGGGTGGGCTGCTGCCTTCTGTGCACGTCTTTGTCTGAGAAACACTGCTGCGAGCCCGGTGCCAGCAGGGGAGGGATTTGGGCTTCCTCAGCAAGGGCTGTTCAGATCCATCCCTGGAGCTCTGCAGCCTCAGCTTCGCCTGACCTCTGGGAGCCCAGGACCACGATCTGAAGGCACCGTACCAGCCAGGAGAGGGAGGGTGGCCTGCACAGTGAATGATTTTTGTCTCTGCACGTCACTACGCTGGTGCAGCGCTGTGTGTGGAGGTGCTGGCTGTGGTTCCAAAGCTGGCATGACCCAGAGCAGCTCCCACATGCCGGTGGTACGACCTGGCTGCTTGAAGTGTGTGCCCCAGGGGTTTCCGCTGGTCCAGCTCTGATGGGCACAAAGCCCCGGCTGGCCCTGGGGAGCTCCACCAGCAGGGCTCTGGGATGCCCGTGTCACAGGTGTTGTCCTGCTTTCTGATGAAGGGTGCTGGAGCAGCATAGTTGGTACTTCTGGAGGACATTTTCCCTACTCAAGGCTCCTTGGTGCCTGTTAGCCCTGCTTCTGCCCCAGGAATCACAGAAATGTCTAGGTTGGAAGAGACCTCAAGATCACTGAGTCCAACCTCTAATGCTCCAGCCAGGCAGATGGTTTCTGCTGTTACTGTGTGAGACTGCTGGTGGCTCGTGTAATAAGAGGGGTTGGAAGGACAGGTTTTACTTAGTGGTTTATGCCGCGTTAATCCTTTTTTTTTCCCTACTTTCCGCTGCCAGGTTTGTCACGCCAGATCAGAAGTACGTGGCGGACAACACGCCGCACACCCCCACACCTTTCAAAAACGCCCTGGAGAAATACGGACCAATAAGGCCCCTGGTACGTAACAGACAGGTCTGTGGCTCGCTGCTGGCAGTGCCTTGCTCCCAGGACACGTGGTGAACACAAAAGGGCTGTGGGGCAGGTTGCAGCCGAGCTGTGAGCCAGCTGTCATCTGTGCAGTAACAGGGTGCGGCCTGGTAGTGCCAGGCGGAGGTGAGAGGGATGAAGGAGCCCTGGTCAGAGTGAATATGGCGTGGTCGGTAGCGGCAGGACTTCTGGCTGCTCTGCAGAGCTGCCAAAACAGCCCAAACTGCCCTTGAGTCAGTGGCTGGCTGCTGATGACCTTGAGGCAGAGCAAGGGAATGATCTGCCTTTGTGTCTGGATCTCTGATGGGGACTTAACGCAGGTGCTGGGGGCTGGCAGCTTCCATATGCCACAACTTCAGGGCTTGCTGCTCTCTTGATGGCATGTTTGGGATTTAGCTGGTCAGACATTCTCCTGTGTATGGAAATCTTGTGAATCTGTTAGGCTAACAGAAATCTCATCACATTTTTTTCCTGCTGGGAAGAAAATACTTGGTAATGTTTGTCTTCCCACTGGGAGCTCCTGGGGGCTGCTCTGGCCCTGTTGTCTGTGGAGGGAATAGCAGAAAGTGTGCTCAGTGTACGGATGTTGACTGTCCTATGCTCTCTCTTCCTGCCTCCTCACACCAGCCCCAGACTCCTCACCTGGAAGAAGACTTGAAAGAAGTTCTCCGAAGTGAGGCTGGCATTGAACTGATCATAGAGGACGATGTGAAGCCCGAGAAACAAAAGAGAAAACAAGGGGTGAGCTGGTTTAACACCCAGTATCTGCTTGTGGGCTGTCCTGTGTTGTTGAGGGGTGTCTTTGCTGGTTGAGTTCATCCTCCTGTTGATGCCAAAAAGCTTTTCAGTGTGTGGCTGCTACCTTTTGGTCAGTGAGACTGCTCGTGTGCCTGAGGTTAAGACCTGCTTGAAATACTGCGAGGTGTGGCCTGGTCTATGCAGACCTCACGTCTGTGCTAGGAGATGCTGTCTCCTAACGTACAGGAGAGACTCGTGAAGCATTTGTGGGAGGTTGGGAGTCCCCAGAGGCTGAGGACTGGTGTGCAAAGGCTCAGTTGCCAAAGGTGTTGTGGCTTTCCCTTCCTGCTGGAAGGGGCTTTCCCTTCTAAATCAGTGGCTCTTGGTGCCAGCGAGGAGAGCACTAGAAGCTGCTGTGCCCTGTGGTGGGGAAGGATGCAGTACATCTTCCTGAGGTGCTGGTACAACACAGATGTGGGGTGACGTGGGCTTGCTGTGCACCCTGGCCCTTAGGAAGGGAGGTCGCTGAGCTGATTCGTGCTGACACGTGTGTTTGTGTCCCCCAGCTGCGCAGGAGTCCCATCAAGAAGGTCCGGAAGTCGCTGGCGCTGGACATTGTGGATGAAGATATGACACAGAACGTGCCTGCCCTCCCCAAGAACATCTGCTTCAAAAGAACCCAGGTGAGGGGTGCTGTGAGCAGAGCTGGGAGAGGTCTGGCTGAAACGGGGCTGAGAGGTGAACTTGGCTGCTGAGCTGTTCTAGCAGGGGATCTCTGGATAGGGATCTGGGCCGGTTGGGCCTGCAGTCCTTGTCCAGGATCCTCCACAAGCTTTCCGGAGAGCTGTGGGGGCAGAGCGCCTGCCCGAGAGGTTAGGGTGGGTTTTTAGAAGGAGCTGTCCAGAAGGCAGCAAGATGGGCTTGGTACCAGCACTGCGCTATTTCTCCTCCTTCCTTGGCTGCTGCAGAAGCTGCTGCTCTGCTTCTTGCTGTTGTCAAGCTCTGCGTGTAGGTGAGGAAGCAAGGGGCTGTTACAATCTGTGTTCTCCAATACCAAAGCACAAGCGTTTCACCAACATGCCATGTGCCCAGAACTCTAAATGCATTGTGGCCCTCTCCATTCTCATCCCACCACACACATTTGTTTGACCTCAAGGGTCTGGTTTAGTGAGCTGATCCTGCAGACCAGTATCAGAAGGGGAAGATAATCACTTGCTCTTGGCCACTTTGTTTCCCTAACTTGAGTAGCCAAGGGAGTGGATGAACCCTCGATGCAGCACTGTTGCGAGGAAGGAGGAAGCAGATTGCTGCTCTTCCACCAGCAGCTGTTCTGTAGCATCAAGCTGTTACTGAGAGCATTCCCAGGCATCTGTGCTGCCCCGTGCCTCAGTGCTGCTGAAGCAGAGGGCTTGTTCTGCTCTCCCAGCACTTCCTTGGGCTTGGCTGTAGGCTTCTTCCCATCACCACTGATGCTTTTGTTTGCTGACTTTAGTGACCATGGGACCTCTAGCCCTTGAAAGCAACAGAAAGATTTTTTTTCTAACAGTTGCCACTTAACATAGGGTCTACAGGATCCAGAGCGCAGGCATGGTGTGGGACTGTAGGTGAAATGAATCACAGCCTGAAGGGGAGAGACACTAGGTGAATAGAAATCCTGGTGACAAAGCTGCCTGCAGGAGTAGGTGCAAATTCCCTCCTTGTTTGACCTCCCAGCTGCTTTTCTGCCTGGGAAATGGGAGAAGCCTTTCATCCTCTTGTCCTCAGAGCCCTCAGGCTGCCCTAGCTGAGGCTGGCAGTAGGGTGAGAGGCACCTTCCTGCCTGGAGATGAAGGCTGTATTTGAGCACAGCTGCTTGTTTCTTGCATCAAGATCAATTTCAGACTCGGCCACCTGCCTTTGAACGTGTGGATGAAGTGGTGGATTTGTTAGCTGGCCTTTTGGCCAGGCCAAACAGCAGCATTGTTAGGGCAAACGGACTTCTTTCCTCATACAGTTTTCTCTCCCGTTGCAGCCTGTGAACTTCCTGTCGAGGTCCCTGAACCTTTCCTCCTCGAGCAGGAAGAACGACTGCGGCTTGCTCAACAGAGCCTTCGTGCAAGTGCAGTCAGAGAAAATGTCCTACAGGAAGATGCCAAGCCATTTCAGACCGCCGGCACCGGTAAGCCCTGCAGCCACTCCTGCCCGACAGCTGGAGGTGCAGCCCTTGTCCCTCCTTGGGACCGAGCTCAGGAGGAACACCGTGCGCTCTTGTGTGAGCATCTGTACGCTGTCAGGTCTCTTTACACACAGCTTTGTGGGGATGCTGAAGCAGTGGCATCACACCACAGCTCCCTCCCCTCTCTCTGCAAGCCCGCCCTTCTGTGGGGCTCAAAGCCCCATGGCTCATCAGAACTGTGCCCTATGCAGCCCTGGATTTCCTCCTGGGAACCTGCATCCCGTCCCAGTCCATCAAGGAGTTTAGATGAGGAACCCAGTAGCGAAGTAAACCTTCCTCTTCCCAGTGAGCACTCCTCGGGTGGATAGCAGCAGGTTGATCTTTTTTCTCTGACCCCAGCAGCTCTGTGAGGTGCTATAGAAGTGCTAAACACAAAGGTACTTTCCGCCCCTGTGATTTTAGGGTATTTCTAAGTTGTGGTGAAGGCTGGGTGGCGCAGCATAGGCTGCATTTATCCTGCTGTTTACCTGAGCAGAGGCATTGCAGAGCTCCAGTGGGTGCTGTTTTCTTTCCCCCCCAGCATACCCTGTGCTGAGGGGCTGGTGCCCTTATGGGTATTTGACTCTGGGGCATAAAGGGTTTCTTGTGTTCTCTGTAAAACCCCAGGGTCGCAGTTGCTGTACTTGCAGGCAGAGAGCAGAGGTGCATCCCCACTGTGTTTGGGTAGGGCGCCTTACATGGGAAGGGCAGGATTTTTGCAGGGGTGTGCCTGGGCCAGGTCATGAGAGCTCTCAGGTAGCTTGGGTGAGGATGGAAGTAGGTGTTGGCCCTGGTGAGGTGTGAAACTGCAGCTTGGGGCTTGTGTGGGGAGAGGTTCAGACCCCAGGAAGGGCTCAGGTGGTGTCTTTTCAGAGCAGCCTTGGCTCTGCCTTCAGCTAAACGCAGCATCCATCCCTGGATTAGAGCTGTCTGTTCTGAAAGCTTCCTTCTGACAAATACGTACTCCTCAGCCAGAGTAATTCCTTCCCCTTCTCAAAGTAAACCCTACTTAAACACTTCCATTTCTCCTGCTGTCCTAGGCAGGGTCGTACTGCTCCGAGTGCTAATAGACCCATATAAATAAAGCTCTGCGAGTGACTTGAGGGTGACAGCAAGGCAGCTTGTGCGGTGACAGAGTACAGGTGTGCACTGAAATGCTGCTGCCCAAAGACAGCAGAGCTGCCCGTGGTGTTCCCGAGCTCCTGGGATTTATTGTACCACCCTAGTGCTACCCGCAGTGCCGGTTACTTATTATTCCCACTTAGCTGTGGGCTTGACCCTAAATCAGCCCCAAAGCCGTGCTGTGGCTGTGTGGGACGTTGCTGTTAGCAGATGCTGCACGTCCAGCTCTGGCTCTTTGCAGTGCCTGTGAGGGGATGTTTGCAGTTCAGGGCACTGCACATCTCTCAGCTGCATTTCTCAGGGCGTTTGCAGAGGCTGGGGAAGCCGAAGCACCTCGTGGGAGCCCTTCTTACACGCAGGGCCCGAGGCCCACCTGATTTTCAGCTCTTCCTGCGTGCTGGGAGGCCAGGCAGCGCTGCAGCTCCAGGCACCGCTCACTGCTGAGGGTGGATGGTCTCTGCCCAACCCAACCCTTCGAGGTCTGGGGCTGAGCAGCTCCTGTGGGAACTGAGCTGGTTGGGAATAAACCCCAAAGCTGGTCTTGGATTCCTTTCATCCCTCTGGACTCCACAACGAGGGGAATTGTGCTTTGGGGTTTTGGTCTCAACTCAAGCAAGGGAAAGCCCTTGAGGGACCCATGGGTGGTTCTGCAACGGAACACTTACCTGGGAAATGGCCAAATGTGCTCCCTATGCTAGAGGTTTCCATTTTCCATTGGGTAGCAGATAGGTAGGTTTATTTATTTTCACACACTGCTTTAAAACGGGTGTTTGCCCACTAGGACACACAGAGCAGGGTGCTCAGCCCCCTCCTCTCCCGTGACTGTGTCCTACAGCTGCTTTCTCTTCCCTCCGTAGATGACCAGAGCTTGGAAAGCGGTGGCCTGCGGTGGAACTCGAGACCAACTCTTCATGCAGGAGAAAGCACGCCAGTTTTTGGGCATGTTGAAACAAAGCCACACATCAAGGACCTTAATCTTATCATGAAGGATTGTTCTGCTCTTTTTATTTTATTTTTTAAATTCCTTTTATGAGTGGAGGGGAGGGAACCACAGAGGGGTGAGGAAAATGAAATCCTCTGCAAGGCCGTAGCCTTTAGGGGTGATTTTTTTTCCCTCTGTTCCCAGGTAGATCTGCATTGTATTAAATTGGGCTAAGTGCTGGCTAAAGCGTGGGGTGCGCGTTCTGGAATCATTACGGAAAGGCAAACGAGGGAGGGGTGGAGAGCTGACAGCAGGAGCGCCCTGCGGGACCTGGGCTCTGCAGGCAGAAAGCTGCGCCCCACGTGCACTGGGTGCTGGACACGGACCTTGTCGGCCTGGATTCCACCCTGCCTGCTCTGGTGCCTCGGGAATGGCTTCTGTTAAGGTTCCTGCACGCCTCACATCCCACTTCTGTCTTTCTCCAGGGGATGGAGAGGTTCTCCTGTGTGCCAGGACAGGGGAGGCGTTGTGCTCCCGTGGGGGACGTGCTTTGGGGTGACCCGCAGTTGGAGCTGGCCGCCTGCTCCCCGCGGGGCTGCTTTGTGCTGCAGGGCTGCGGGAGCAGCGGGTGCCTCTTCCCAGGGCTGTGCTGCCTCTTGAAATAAACGATGGTGCTAACAACACCCTGCTGACCCTGTCCTTCAGCCTCGCTTCGACTCTGCCTGCGGCCTCACCACGCGTGGAGGGATTTCCACCAAGGAAATCCCTTCCAGAAGGAAGCTCTGTGCCGGGGTGCTGCCGTGCAACATTTTGGGGGCTCCTGAGAAGGGGAGGGAGTGGAGAGGGGCAGCTCAGGGCGACTGCAGCCCTCGGGCAGCTGCTGGGTGCTGCTGGCCCAGAGGAGCCTCTGCAAACCTCGGTTCTTGGGCGGTGCCACCTGGCTCTGTGCCCCCTGGGGAGGGGAGGCTGGCCCAGCTGGCCAAAACGCTCAAAAATCAGTAAGTGGTGGGGCTTCACGCTGGAGACCGGGCCTGTAGGAGACCCGAGGGACAGTGCTGCTGCTTACACGCGGTGTGTGAGATCGGCTGAGCTCAAGTGATGAGCAGAAAGGCTCGGGGCTTGTTATGGAGGCAGGAGAGCCAAGATAGCGCCGCAGGAAACGCATTTTTGTGTGGGATCTGTTTCCTGTGGGCTTTCTTCTCCCCATGTAGGGGAGAAAGGATGGCTTCTTCTCACCCCCAATGGTTTCATCAGGAATATGTTTTGCTACTTGATAGGAGGGTGAAAGAGGGGATGGAGTCTGCAGGGAGCGTGGGCTGGAGAACAGCACAGAGCTGGTAGAGCAGAGCCTCTGCTGTCCTCCTCCCTTCAGGGGCTGGAGCCGTGTGGGTGCTGCCCTTGCGGTGAATTTTCTTTTGGTGTAGCCGAGGCTGAAATGCAGCGATGAGAGCAGCACACGACTGCAGTGGGAAGCTGCTGGAGGCACTGAGGAGCGGCTCCCTGGTCAGACTGGCACATGAACAGCTCTGTGAGTGCCCGTGGGCCTCTGCTGTGAGGTGCTGTCCCCTGGGAGCCAGCAGCAGGACTCGTGGCAGATGTGCCTCAGGGGGATGGCAGCACAGCAAGGCTGTCCACGCGCCCCTTTCCCTCTTTAGGGGCACTCTCCGTAGTTCCTTTGCAGGCTGGAAAAACAGGGGAGTGCTGAGTATGTCTTGTTTCAGGCTGTCATTGACGTTGGCAATACAGAGCCAAAAAATCCTTGCTGACAAACTTGTTAATAAAACCTTGGATCCTGGGAAACAAGGGAGTTTTCGGAGCCCGGCTCATTTTTCATTTCTACAAGCTCTGGGCCAAAGCAAATCCATGAAGTCATTTTTATTTCTCGTTCTCGGTGCTGCAATGTTTGCTTTGGAAATACGGCTGGGACCACTTGTCTGAAAGCCTGGCTGTAGCTGGTTGGATTTTCTTGTTATTTTAAGAGAAATCATCATAAAACCATCCATCCCTGTTTGGCCTGGGGGGCGAGGGGAGAAGCAGCCTTTGGGCACCTCCTGGATATTTTTGTCCTAATTGTCTTGGACGCATCCCAAGCTGATCCTTATTTTCTTCCGAGCCCTTGGCGTTGTGAATTTTGATTGAGATCATCCACACAACTGCTCTCCGTGGGGACTGCCGCGTGGCCAGAGCTCCAGCACCTCCAAATGGCTTTTGGCTTTCCTCTGCGGGAACAGAGGACGCTGCTCTCTGGGCTTAGAGGTCTTGCTCGTTGATGTCCTGGGTGTCTTTTAAAATAATATATATATAAAAAAAAAAACTGCATTTGCTTTCCTGTGCTGACGTGAGCTGGGAGTGGGTGCTGCCAGCCGCCACCGCAGGATAAATCAGCGCACGAACCTGGCGCATTCATTTCAGAGCTGCCCCTAAATTAAAGGATTATGAGGCTGAGAAGTATTAACTGCTGCCCTGATGCTGTAAATCCAAATGAAGCTGGGTGTCCTGCTTTGCAGATGGCTTATTAAGAAAAATCAAGGGGCGGAAAAATAGAGAGGAAAGTGAGTAAAGCTAGCATGCTTAATGAGTAAAGAGACAATTAGCTTTTAATTGGAAAATGGAGCTCCTTGCGTGGATGTTCCCAGCCCACCTTGGCCATCCTTGGACCTGGGGCCGCTGCTGTGCAGCCGGGGAAAAAAGCCAGACTTGCTTTAATTCAGATGCTCCAGTTTCTTTCCAGTAAAAACCAGTTCAGCTTCCCCCTGGCTGCCTGGGCCCACTGGGGCAGCTCCGGGCTGGAGCTGGGCAGCCTGGGCAGGGTGGCTCGGAGGTGGCAATTCCTCCGTCCCCTGTCCCCAGGGCTGCTGTCCCTTTGAAGTCTCTGCAGCAGTGCGGCCACCTTGGGCCACACAACCCCCACTCACAGAGACCTGAAGATTTAATTTAGCTTTAAATGAAAACCAGGGAGGCAGCGTCCCAGGAGGGGATTTCTTCCCCTCTGCAGCCCTGCTGCCTGGGAAGGTGCAAAGACCGCAGGGCGCTGTGGGTTTTGTTTTTTCAGCTTTGTATTTGCTTTGGGTTTTGCATTCCTGACTTGAAGCAGATGCCACCCTTGTTCGAGACCAGGCATGGAAAAGGGATTGATTGTAGCGGGGTGAGAGGGGAATACCAGAGCTGGTGTGCCTGGGGTGACAGCAATGCTCAGACCGCTGCTGGGACATCGTGTCCAGCCAGGACAAACCCTGTGAAAGCCAAGCAGAGCAAAAATATCAGGGTAAGGAGAAAAAACAAGGCAGTAAGACTTCTAATTGCCACGGTCTTTTGGGGATGGACCTGGGTGGTGCCTGGGTGGCAGTATGGCCATGGGTGCTGGTGTCCACCAAAGGGCTCTTGGGTCCAGGCCTTGTTCCTGCTGGCCAGGGGTGTTGCGGTTTGTCCTGCGCCACAGCTGATGGTGCTGCAGTGAGCAGCTCCTTGGGTAAGGGGGGCCCATGGTGCAACCTGCTGCCTGCAGGGAGCTTGTCCCTGCATGCGGACAAGGAGGGATGCCAAGGGACTTTTTTCCTCTTTCAGGTATTACCTGTAACCAAAGGAATTATATTTTATGCAAGCACACAGCAGGTGCGGTGCTGATCTCTGCACCCATGGAGCCTGAGCAGGGCTGAATTACCCTGCCACTGGAGGGGAAAAAAAGATAAAATTTCCTGTTGGTGGCTACATCTGACTTGCACACCTCCAGTGTCTGCAGGAAGGGCGGCTGGGTTAGACCCCAGATGGGATCTTATGATAGGAAAAAGCCTGAGGACTGCAGGGGGGAGCTGGGCAGGTGCTGGGACTCAGCATCACACCACTTCGGATTAGCTGAGTAGCTCCTGGATTTGGACAGAGCTGGAGACCACTCGAGTTAAGGCCGGCTGTAACCAGACAGGGAACGAATCGTGCTTTGCAAAGTGCAATTCTATTCCCCATTTCTGGACCAAGGAAACCGCGATTTCTCATCTCTGCTCGTTGAGAGTAATGAAAATCTTTAAAAATGGCGCAACATCAGGGAAAACATTTTTCTCTGGAAACTGAAGGGATCACACTGAAGAAATGTGTTTTCATTTGGAAAACACTGGAAAAGAGAAACTTGGGGGTATCGGAAGCCCCTGCTGTGACAAGCCTTGGCACAAGTGCATGCAGCTGCGGAGGTGAGCGATGCTGGAGAGCCTGGCTGCCATCCGCTGGGCACTGCCAGGCACGCAGCAGATGGAGTTTGGGTTTTTAAATCCATAATTTTCTTCATAAGGAGGCTGCTTTAGTGATTATGGGGGGGTTATTTGTAAAAGTGTTACTTGTGCATTGAGCACAGAGGTGGGCAGCACCTTGCTGCCCCAGCGCCTTGTGGCACTGCCACCTGTAATGGTGGTGGTGAGCGGAGCCAGCTCTGTGTCTGCTGCTTTCTGGATCTCAGGGGTGAACTTGGTCTCATAAAGCTGTGTTTTTATCACACTGCATTTGCAAAGCTGTCATGACGGGGGTCTGGGGGCACGGGCAGCAGCGGCTGGCGCTGGGGAGGCCCCAGCCGTGGGGTCAGGGTCTCCAGTGCGGGAGAAATGAGGGCTGCTGGCTGTGGGTGTGCAGCAGGTACTGGGCACCAAAATGGGTGTCAGATCTGCCCGAAAGCACTAGATAAAGGAGGTGGGAGGGGGGAGGGAGAAAGTAATAATTTTAGATTAAATTCGGCTGATGCACTCATCTGTTCCCAGCGTTAGTGTAAATCAGGGTTTGAATTAAGCCCAAACAGCCACACTTGCTGTCTGAATCTGCCATTTCTCAGGCCCTGCAGAAGCAGACAAACACAAAATCGATATTTCTTCTAACTGTTGCTAAGTTTTCCTTACAGATTAATTTCTGCCCAATAATCCCTGCAGCCGCTGCCCTCCAGAGCCCTCCCGCCTGGGGCCGGATCCTGCCCCACAGCTCCCTCCTGATTCCCAGCCCAGGACCCCTCTCTGCTCCCAGGGCTGCAAGAAAACACCCTGCTTTAAGCCAAGGGGAGCACAGCACCCTTCCTGGTAATGAGGAATGCCTTTTTCTCCTCCTTTCTTGATGCCAAGCTTCTTTTCAGGGAAGCCTAGGAGGAGCTGGGGCCAGGCTGTAAGCCACACGTGCCACTAGATCCGTGGGTGTGAGATGGCTCCTGCCCCTGCCAGAGAGCAAAGGGGAAAGTGACCTGAATTTCGGAGTCGGTTTGGGCAATGAGGGCAGGTGTTTGCCTTCCCTTCCGACCAAATGCATCTGATGACTTGGATGGAGAGGTGGATTGACCCAAGGAGCTGCGAGGCCTGAGGAGGTGAAGAAGAGCGGGCCGAGGATGCTGGTGGATGAGCGCTCAGCACCCTGGTGGGACGGCCTTTCCTGCTGGAGGAGCACGTGGATGAATAGAAGAAATACTCCAAAATCTGATATGAAGTTGGTTGCTCCCAGTCCGGAGAAGAGGCGTAAATGGCTCTTAATGGCTAGGGAGGCGCAGCTCAGGATCTCCGCCTTGAGTACTTGAGGTAAGTGTTCTGCTGTAGGTGTGGGGTGGGATGATGTTTTCTCCTTGTCCTGAGAATTGATAAGAGAGCCCTGAGGCTGCCTTTGCCCTGCTGAGGTCACTTAGACCAGGGTGTAGTACAACTCTTCCCCTGGTTAGGACCACACTCCCTTTGCCTATGAAATGCAGATAAACCCATTTATCTAATTTATTTATTTATTTGTACCCCTCCCTCCAAAGGGTTTGGGGATCCACAAATGCCAAGCATGCTTGTTTATAGCTTGCTAGATTTAGGGTTGTGAGTTTTCTTCCAAAAAATATGTTCTGTTTTCTGTTTTTTATTTCATTTCAAATGTCATCCTTTTTTCTCTTCTTCTTCCAGGGCCACCCAGGGATTTTATTCACAGAATCGGAATGAGCTGCAAAAGGGATAAAGATCATTCACAGGAGCCTTGAAAGAATTGCCTGAGCTCCATGAAACTGAGATTAGAAATAAAACAGGGAGGCGAGGCCCAGACTGCAGCACGAACACCTTACATATGCCTGGAGAGAGCACTGCCCCCAGGCCTTCTGTGAGCAGGGCAGGAGGTGGCTCAAGGGGGAACTGGAGCAGAGCCTGGGGCAGGTCAAAAACAGGGAACAGTGGGCTCTGCCATGGCTTATTTCGAAGTTGGTCCATGTCCCCAGGAGGATGTTTTGAGGAACACCCTCGCCTTGCCCGAATTACCACTCGGGAGCCTCTCCTTGCCCATGGGCCTGGAGGCCGGCGAGAGGCCTGGGGCACCTCCTGAGCAAGCAGTGGTACTGGCAGCAGGGCCGTACCCCTGGGCTGCCTTCGAGCACATCGGGTGGTTTGGGGCATAAAATGAAGGCTGCTGATGATGGCTGCTGCCCTGTGTGGATGGGAGACCTCAGCAGTGGCTGGGCTTTGCCTGGTGCTGCTGGTATTTTGGGGCTGGCTGCACCTGGCTTGCTTCTGGGCCTGAGAACTCAGAATTCTGAGAGGCTTTTATTTTTTTATTTTATTTTTATTTTGTTTTACTTTTACAGGGTTACTTATGAGCAGCCCTGGCAGGGCTCTGGCTTGCCTTCCCCTTTGTGCCTGCACAGCGGTTTTAGATGTGCCCAGGAGCCCGTTGTATATGGGCTGAGGACCTGGCTCTGATGACTGCCAACGCCTGTCCTGCGTCTGGGCTGGAACCCATGGCTCTTGTTTCTCCCATCCCATCAGCTGTGTTCCTATAAAGCACTTTCCTCTGGGCTGGCACTGCTGATATTTGCCCCCTCAAACCCATGCCGAACCCAGCCCTCCTGCACTTCAGCATCCAACCCCCTTGCAGGTGGCAATGTCTGCTCATGGCTTGGTCCTGGCCCTGGATGTTTATTTATGTAATTTCTGCTGCTCCAGCATCTCGCCTTGAGCTTAAACCAAAGGAAAGGTCTTGTGGGAGGGTGCAGGGCTGGCTCTGGTCACAGTGGAGTGTGGTATCCTATGTCCTCTGCCAAAAGCTCTTTTGTGTTGACGACCTTAGTTAAAAGCCAAGAATTGTGTATGGCACAGCCAAGCAGCTCCAGCTTTGGGTGTCTCTGGCTTGTACCCCTCAGCGTGATGCATGGCAGAAGGCCTCGAGATCTCGTTTCTTCCCTCTCCTCCTCCTCTCTACCCCCAGGGCAACCGGAGGGAGGATGTGAAACTGGAGGGGAAGGCTCAGGGGAGGGTGGGTGCTGCCACGTGCTGCTCTCGGCTCGCCTCAAGGCCTCTGAGATCCTCCCTGGGTCCCTGGTCACAGCTCTGGTGACAGATCTGCTGCTTATCCCCAGACAATTTGCACTGGCTTTGTGTTAGAGGCAAGGCATTCACACATGGTGATTATATTAGAAAAGATGCGCTTAAGCATCAAATGTGTGTCTTGTTCCTTCTGTTGCTTTTTCTGGGTGTGTAGATGACCGGGAGAGGTGTTTTTAAGATAAAGTGAGGGGAGAGGACCCCTCTTTTTGCTTGGTTAATTAGTCAATCTGTGTCTTGGGGGTGTTTTGGAGTGTTCTGTGGTCGGCTGGAGAACTGCTAGGCCTCTGATCTCTGTTGGCAGAACCAGCTGTAATGAAACACGAAGCTTTCCCCATCTCTCTCCCTTATCTCAGACTGGAGTTTTATCAGTGCCCATCTGTTTCTGGGCTGGCTGCTTTCTGCTCCCACCTTCTTGTCTGTGGGACAAGAGCGATGCCAGGACATCAGAAGGACGTGGGGAGGTGGAGATGACCAAAGGTGGTGGGGGGAAGCTGATGAGAGCACAGCAGTGTGGCTCAGTACAGACACAGGGCTCCAGCTCTGCACCAGCCAGCAAAGGGGAGGAAGGCAAAGCTGCTGTTTCTGAGGAGAAGTAAAGTCTTGGTCCTCCCCCTGAACAGATAAAAAATAAAAGTCATTTTGGGCATCACTGCTTAGGAACCAACTAAATCTGTCCTTTCTCACACCCATCCTCAACTAAGGGCTGGTGCACAGGGCTTCTGCAAGTGTTTTGGTGGAAGTGCTTGGAAATGCTGTCCTTGACATCCTGAATAGCTCTGTTAGGGATCATGCCCCAGGCGTGGTGCTGGGGAGCTGCCTCCAGTAACTCTCCATTATCACCCAAAGTGCTCCGTTATCACCCAGAATGTGAGTAATGGGAACCAAATGCAGCACCAGCCTGCCTGGGCTCGCAGGCAGCCTCGGACCATGGGGTGAAAAGTGGCCCCACACATCCTGGGGGCTCCCCATGGGGACAGGGCTGCGTGGCAGAGCCTGGTGCAGGTTTTACAACCTTCCAGACCAGCTTTGCATCTGCCTGCTCCTGGTGGGCCTGCTCGTCCCCTGGGACTTCTCCCTTGGGTGAGGTGAGGTGGGGAGGGATGGCTGTGTTGTCACCTCAGAAAAAAGGAAATTAGTTTCCAGAAGCAAAGCTGGGAAAATATGGAATTGCAGGATTGTAAAATCTCTGCTGCAGTTGCTAAAGCACTTTTCTGTCATGTAGGGCTTGCTTTTGCCCACATACGCTTCTGAATAATCCCAAGTTTCCTCTATAACGGTGTTTATTGCACGCTTGCCATGGTGATGTGGTGTCCTGTGCTGCAGATGTGACAGCACCCAAGTTGCAATTCGGGCCCCAGGGAGCGGCTGATTCCTGGGGGTGCTGATGGGGCACGGGAGGGAAATCCTCTGGCAGTCTTCTGCCCAGCTCCTCAGCCCCAGGCAGCAATGCAGCAGATGTACAGGAATTAATAGCACCATCATCTTGTATGTTTTGGTAGCTGAGCTAATTAATAGCGATGGGTCAACAATTTTTAGGCTTTTAGGATTAGCACCAGGTTTAGAAGAGGGTCATGCGTGTCTGAGCTGCAGTGCTCAGATGTAGGCAGAGAGGTTGCAGTAAGTGATGCATGATCTGTTTCCTGAAGTGTTTTTTTTTTCAGGTTTATTTCTTTTTTATGAAGGTTACAGACTTAATCCTCTTCTTTTCTAGCTGCTCCAACTTATTCAATCCCTCTTATTTAGGCCAAAATAAAGACCTTTGCTTTTTCAGGTAAATGATTACTTTGAGGTGAGTTGACGCAGCTCCCTAAATGTCACATTGTTGTACGAACCGCCTCCTTGATGCATTGCAGGGGGAACTGGTGGCAGCTGAGGAATCGGTGCCATCTCATGTCCCCGCAGAGCTGCTGAGCCTCAGTGGTGTAAATCTCTTCTGATTTGTTTGACGCTCACTCTTCTCCTTCTTCTCCTTCCATGAGGCCGAGGAGGTTCGAAGTTTACTCATGTGACAACATCAAAAAAGGTCAGTACACCTGTAAAGCACTCGCACGTAATTCAAGGAGGACCTGCAGTAGATAATTCCTTTCATAAGAGTGTGGGAAATGTAACAGGGGGCAGGACCTAGGTGGCTCTGCATTTTCTGCAGGCCATTGCTGAGGACGTTGCTTGCCACCTGGGCTGGGCAGGGGCTGCAGAGCAGGGCTGTAGCTTTGCCCCCGGGGCCAACCGTTTTCTGCTGCTGCTGTGGGGATGAGGGTGGCAGCGGGACCCCAGGGTGTGGATGCTGCTGAAGCTCCATGTGAGTTTGGGGACAGGGCTGGCCTGGGCTTCGCCAAATGTTAGTGAAGGGTTTATTTGTGAGCTGCTTCACGGGGTTGTAGTGGAGAAGCAGGTGATGTGAGGGAGCCGAGGACCCCGTGCTCTTCAGCTCTACCCACGGAGCAACGCATCCACCCCTCTGTAATGGGACTTTGGGAGTCGGGACAACACCCGTGGAGGAAAGCTGGTGGATGGGATGGGATGGGATGCCTCAGCTTTGTTTTCCTTCCCCAAAGGGATGATCTACCAGCTGCTGAGTTCTTAATGGCTCCCCGGGGCCGTTCATTAACCTGCCAAGTCGAGCAGCGAGCCTGGGGCAGCGACTCCAGCCGCTTGCAGGGACGTCTCTTTCTACCCCAATAAACTTGCTCGCGGAGCTCAGCTGATGGATCTACCCTGCAGAGCAGACAAGGGTATCTCCAAAACAATGAATCCCTGTCAGAAGATTTGTGAGCAGCCGGCCAAACAATTCCAGCCACAGAGAGACAAGAGCAGGAGCATCGTTCCCGAAAGCGCTGCGTTATTGATTAAGCATTTGTGATCCGTAAAATACTGTAACGACGTGGGGTTGGCTGCAGAATGAGTCCTGCCGAAAAGATCTTCGGTTATTGCCTCTGATCCTCAAGGACGAGGGTAAAATGCATTTGGTACAGAGCAGGAATTAATTTCTATAATAATGTTTTTTGATGACTCGTAAAGGTTATTTTATGATTAGCCATCTAATTATAAAATGGCCAACAATTTCATCTTATCCGAATCTGCATCAGCTAAATTATGAAATGCCCTTGTTTTATGCAAATTCTGGAAATATTGCTTCTCTAACCTCCCAACCCTGCTGTCTGTCAATAAGGCCTGCGTGGAGCATAAATCTTAGGGCCGTGCCAAAGCTTGATTCAGCTGCAAATAAACCCCGTGAATTAATTCTGTGGGACCCCTGGAGGTGGAGAGGTGGGCAGCGGGAGGCTGCTTGCTTCTGGAGGAGGCTTCTTTGGCCACCAGAGGGGCTGGGCTGGAGATGTCCTCGTGCTCAGGTGGTGCAGGAAGACTCAGGCTCTTAGCCCTTAGAAAACAGCGTATGGGAATGCATGTGTGTGGGACACGTGCAGGAATTGCAGGGCTGTCCTCCCTGCACTCCTGGTGATGCTGTGGGCTGGTGGTTCTGTGCTGGAGCTGAGGAGCCTCCCGTGCCCCTCCGGTGGGCAGGTCCCAGCCAAGGGGTAGGGAACGGGCATGGGAACCTTCAGAGCTCTTGTAGGGACTCTTTGAGCACGCCTTTATTGCTGCTTTGCATAAAAGAGATGCTGCTTCCTCCAACCTGAATGTATTTAAAGAGAGTTGTTTAAAAAATACACGTGCATGTTCCCTTTTGACAAATGACAAGGCAAGAGGAATGTAGAAATGTTGCTCCTGCCTTTCAGGTACAGATCCCTAAAGCTGAACGCCTCAGCTCCTGGGGGGAGCCAGCACTTTGCACTTTCCCTGCAAAGGTGCAACTCTGCTCCTAGAAATGGAGGAAGGCAACACTGGATTAAAAGGCTGGGGCTGGCACTTCTTGCAGAGCAGAGGGGAAAAGGAGAACACAACATTTGCCATTTGCCAATTTTCATTTGCCAAATCAAGTGTGATTCTATTTTTTATTATTATTATTTTATATATATATATTTGTGTGTGTGTATGTATATATATATATAATTTTTTTTTGCTACCATTCCTGCTCCTGTTCATACCTTTAATGAGGGGCTGTGCCTGTGTCCTGGGGCCCGTCCAGGGCTGGGTGAAGCCCTGCAGGGCAGTGAGGACATGCAGTGCTCTTGGTGCTGCAGGGACGGAGAGTGGCAAAGGGGAGAGGTTGGGAAAGGGGGAGGAGAGCAGGATTATAAAGATTAGGTCCAATTAGATACATACACAGCCATCAGATCCTATTAAACGCTCCTGGTTTAAGGCCGGGCCCTATTATATGGCTGTGGCATCCAGACAAAGCCCAGTTAAGGGGAGCTGCTTTGAAATCCAGACACAGCCTCGTGAAGCTCGGGCCCTGTTGCAATTCAGAGCCAGTGCCCGGTGCCGATGGGTGCCCGTGGTGGGCTCTGGTCCCCCCCGGTGGCCCTCAGGGTGCTGCTTGGTGCCCTGGGGCTGGGCAGAGCCGTTTTTGCCCCATCCCTTCGTCCCTTCTTTGGTACAGGTCGGTCAAGAGCCCTCGAGATGCTCTCACAAATGTTACTGATGATGTCAGTCTGATTTGTTTCCAGGGGCTGTATTTGGTGCTGAGCCTTGGTGGCATCAGGTAGATCTTAATTAGTGCCGGCTGCTTTCTTCTCTAATGGAGTAAGGGGATTTTGCCACTCGGATTTTAGCGTGTGAAATGTTAACTTAGAAAAAAATATCAAATAGATATCTATTAAACATTATATAGCAGTGTCCTATTAATATTAAAATTTTAATACAATGTAAATGTCAGAGTGAGTTGTAATGATGAAACCTAGATGAAATGTATTTACCTTGCTGTTTCACTTACAATAGCAAAAGATTTCCAAGTCAAAACAGATTTTTTTTTTCTTTTCCCTTTTCACCAGAAGCAACGGTTCTTTGTTTCACCACCAGCCCTTCTGCAGGAGGCTCTGCTTCTCCCCACTGCCAACCAGCCTGACTCAGAGATCCAGGAGCCAGCGGGTCTCAGCGTGGGGCTTACAGACACCAGGCTTCCCTCTCCTTTAATGTCTCTATCTGCATCCTTTTCTGAGGGAGCAGCAGATGAAAGAGCCCACCACTGGCATCAAACCCCTATCAAGTGCATTAAAGGGAACGCTTTTGGCTCTGTGGCTTGCTTTGAAAGGAAACAGTGGTCAAGTGAGCTAGGAAGGCACAAAAAAGACCCCAGCTAGCTTTGCTGCATTTGCAGTGTCCAAAATTTGCTCTCCAAAGTCATGAAGACTCAGGTGCTCCAAGAGGATGTGCGAGGTCCCATCAGTGCAGCATGCATCCTGCAGCCTCGGGGCTCCTGCATAGCCAAACTGCCTGAATTCCCTCATCTGCTCCGAACAAGGCACAGGCTTTGGGGATGGCAGGGGCAAAGGCAGGGTGGCAGGAATGTTTCAGAAGGAGATCCCTGAGCTGTGGCGTGCTTCAGTTGCTTGGGAATTTGGAGACACGAAGGCTGGCAGCAGAACTGATGTCTTCTGAGGTGGGGGGTACAGCGTGGTACAGCGCGGTGGCTTGCACCTGGAGCTCAGCTGTGGTTACAGGGGAGCTGGAATCGAGCACCAGCAAGGACAGGGCAGCCAGCAGCACACAGCAGATTGAGCCAGGCTTTGTGGAAAGCTTTGTGTGCGTGCAGGGTTGCTGGAAAAGGTCTGAGGCTTTGAGGCTCCTTGCCCTCCTGCTGGTGGGATGGGGCCGGCTGGGCAGATGTGCATGGGGCAATGCAGCTGCTGCTGCCAGGCTTGGCCCTGAGCAGACCTGCTGCTTTGATTTCCCCCTCCTCACTGCATGCCAGAAATCAGATGCACCAGGAGCAGGAGCATTGCTGCTTGGGTTTGGCCTGGGCTGCTGTGACGGCAGAGCAGGGCGATGCGCTGCGTGGTGCAGCCAGGGGCCGTGCTGCATCCCTGGGAGCAGGAGGCTGGCTGGGCTCTCCCACCTTCTAGGAAATTGCTTCCCCTGTATCAGTTTCCTTGGCACCAGCATTTAATAACGGGGCAGATCACACCTCGGGATTGCAAATATCTTAAGCAGGGAGATGCAGAGATTTCACACTGTACCGTGTGCGATCTGTAAATCCCAGCCCTTGTGCCCAGACACGTGAAGTTTGGTAAAACCAAACACAAAACGAAGTCCGTTCAGCAGAGCTGGTGGCGTGAGCTTGGGTGTGCTGCAAGCCCCAGGGGCAGGGGCTGCTGCTCCCTGCTCTGCCCCTCCCTGGAGGCTGCTGGAGCACCACGGTGGGAGCTGGGAGGCAAAGCTGCTCCAGGGCACCGCGTGCCAAAATTCCCCGTGTGAGCGCACCCTGCTAGGTGAGCCGTGCTGGTACCTGGGGGACCTGCTCCCTGTCACACTGCACCTGCATTCGGGCACACGGAGGGTTTAGCACGCAAAACCTGGCCACTGGGGCCAACATGCAGCAAGTGCAAAACTGCCAGGCAGCTCCGAAAGATGCTCGTTAGCCTGGTGCTGTCCTCCGGCTGCTGCAGTTATTTTTGGGCCCCGTTTCTCTACTGCATGACCTGAGTTTTACCACTTGAGGCAATCGGACTGATGAAAACCCTCCTGCAAGGTTGTTTAAACCCCAAATTAAGTGGAACAAGGACTGCTGACAACCAGCCAGCTCTGATTTCCAAGATCTTCCTTTGCAGCGTGCTTTGAAAAGTCGAGGCTGGCCGCATGCCCCCCTGGCTTGTCCCTGTGCACAGAGGTGGGAAGATGCTGAGGAAATATTTGGCATCTTTCACCTTTTTGTGCTCCTTTCCAAGCCCGTAGCAGATTGTTTCACCTCCACAGGGGCAGCAAGAGCCGGTCACACGCTGTCAGCTGGGGTCACCCAGGGGGATGTGATGGGAGAAGAGCCGGCCCTGCAGGCTCCTCTGCTCCTGCACGCACCAGGGAGGATGTCCTCAGTGCTGGTCAGTGTAAATCCACTGCTGCCTCACTTCTCTGCATATCCTCTCATCCTTGTGCTGCTGAGGCAATGCAGCTGCCCGCTGCTGGTTGTGACAACATCAGTTTTTCACCTGCTTAGTGCTAACTTTTTTTTCTCCTTTTTTTTTTTTTTTTTTTTTCTCCTTTGCATTTCCTGATAATTGGTGGTGCGTTGCTGGGGGGAAGCACCTGCGTGGCTGTGGAGGTTCAGGCAGTCAGTAACGGACGGGCTGTTATCTGTGCCTGGTGCTGTAGGAGGCTGTGATAACCCAGAGCTGATTATGGCTGGGCTGGTGCAGCGGGAAATTTGGGATGTGTTGGGCAACAGGTGGCCCTCTGTGGTTGGGATCACCAGGACCCAGTGGGACCCGTGCAGAGGTGGGAGATGTTCCCTTGGGTGAGAAAGCATCCCGAGAGGATGGCTGCCCCCTGTTTGGGGGGTTATTGTTTGGGGTTATTGTTTTACTGGTGGTGGCAGTGGCTCTAGAGGCTCACACATGCTAAGGCTGCCCCGCATCGAGCTGTGCTATTGATCATCGCTTTGATTCCTGCTGGTTTATTTACTTGCTTGGTAATAATTTGCTTAATAAAGCCCTGCTATGGTGATTAGTGAGTCCCAGAACCTTTTGATTTCCGATTGCTTTCCCAGCTCCAAAGTCACTGGAGTTTCTGTGTTCCCTTTGGGGGATGGTGGAGGGTTCACTTGGCACGATTTGGGGTTACGTGAGCTCACCAGTGGCCGATTCATCCATAGGTTGCCATAGATGAAGCTGGCAAGATGATGCAATTCAAAGTGCAAGAAATAAAAGTAAGGTGAAAAGGGCCACGTTTCATCCTCCCCAGCCCCTTTTCCCCACAGGTGTTGTCAGCAAAGACTTTGTCAGACAAAGGCTCTCCTTGTGTCAAAGGAAACCACGCCAAAAGGAAAGTCAGATCTTCATCAAAGAGCACAGCCTGTCTTTGGGGGCCGTTCCTTTGCTGTGTGATTGATGCAGGACCGCTCCCAGGTGGGGACAGCTTCCTTCGCAGCCGTGCAGCACCCAGAGGTAGGAACGAACGCCAATAAAAGAAGCAGAACGGGAGCTCACCTGGGGCAGCCATGCTGGGCTTTGTCAGGAAAGGACAATGCGATGTGCAGGACCTGCATGGGGTCAGCAAGGGAGTGGAGATCAGCTCTAAGTCTTTAACCAGGTTCAAAGGGTGCAAGCACCCTTTGCAAAAATTGCAAAATCGGCTGGCAGAGGGAGGCGCAGCCAAAGCCTGGACCCCACTGGTGGGCAGGATTTGATATTTTTCTCATCTCATTTTCTCATTTAATATTTTTCCTGAATTTTCCATTAGCGGGGAAAAAAAAAAAATCCTATTTAGCTGTTTCAGTCTAATTTGGGATGAAAATGAAATGCTGAAATATTCCTCTGCCCCGAGGCGGCGGCTGGCCGCTCTCTTGCTGGAGCTGCGTGCGCGCTCACAGGCCGGCTGCGTGCCGGGGCTGCTCCTCATCTCGGTGTCCAGCCCGTGTCCCCCTGACCCCAGGAGTTCTGTGGGGCCGGGGTGAGGCACAGGGGCACGAGGCAGTGTCCCCACTGCGGCAGTGGGGTCTCTTCCCCCAAAATGCCTGGGCCGTGTGGCCCCTGGGTGCTGTGCAAAGCCGCGGTGCTTTTGCGTGCTTTTGGATGCTTTCTGGTGCTTCGCTGCCTCTAGATGGCAGTGACCCAACGCACAAGGTTTGGAAGCAGGACAGCTTCAGAATTATTTTTTTTTCCTCCCCTTTTTGGTTATTTTTGTTTCAGAATCCTGTAATAATGGATTTTTCAGTTACGCCAACGAGGTGATCAGCAGATCACAGAACCGATCGATGTCACTGCAAGAAAAGAGCCGCTCGGGGCCAGGCGCTGCCCTGCTCCCCTGCCAGGTCCCCATGCCTTCGGGGTGTGCTTTGAGCAGGGACATGGGCGCAGGAGGCATGGGTCCCGCTCTCCTCGAAGCCACCACCCTCCCCGTGTCCCTGGTTCAGTGCTGAGAAATGCAGCGAAGGCGGCAGCGGCGCGGGCAGCGTTCCTTGTTCTGCTCTCGGTTATCCCTGCTAGCAGCTTTGCTCTCCAAATCCCATTTTCCGCCTATTCCCACGTCCCTTGAGTCAGGCAGCAAGGCTCTGCCTCAAATCCTGAAGTAATGGGGGATCTGTGGAGCTTGGGGATCTGAACACGAGCAGGATTTCCTCCTTCGTTTTCACAGAGCCCTGCTTGAGAACCTCTTATTCTTGCTCCCACTGCTCTGGCACGTTCACGGCCACACAGGACCGTGGGGCTGGGGCACCTGGGGGGCTGCACGATGGGATGACGGACTGCAGGGATCACAGGCGTGAGGAGGAAGGAGGAGCATTTCCCATACAGGAGAAAACAGAACTCGAGGGGAAAGGGGATTGCAAGTGGTCCATGAGCCCCATCCCGTCCCCTCCCTGCAGCACCCTGAGAATCCTCCTCCCCTGCAGGGATGGGGACACACTCATCCCAAAGTGGGTCTGGACTCTGGGGAGGACATTATCGGGGGACCCAGACATCCAGGGTGCTGTAGGGACAGGGTAGAGGACCTGAGCAGCTCCTCCAGCACTGGAGCCTGGTGGGTTTGGCCGTGCCTCCTGCTCTCGAGGCTGCGGGACTGCTCCAGCCCGGGGGGATTATTGCTGTGATGGGAGATAAAGCCCCAAGGTCACCCCGACTGACAGGCTGCTTACACTCCCTCCTAGGAAATAATCCCAATGCCTTTCCATAGGTTTTTGCCTGACCTTGTGGATAATAAGGTGTGGGAATGGAGCTCTGTGACACCAGCACGCAGCAGAGCAGCTGCCCATGGGTTGGTTTGGGATCTATCAGGGTCCTAGGGGGCAGGGAGGGGTTACTGGCCCATCCCAAGGTATTCATGGATAGAGGTTAGAAAACAGCCCTAATTAAATGCCTGCTGCTTGTGCTGGGCAGCTTGGTGTGTGAGGTGGGGAGGATATATTTGTATTTCTTAATATTCTCCAGCAAGCTGCCTAAAGGACACTGTGGCATTGTTTATGCATATTTTAAAGGACAAGCCAGGGGAGATTTCTGGGAAACTGGGGCTATTCCCCGTGCAGCAAGGGAGGGAATACTCAATTCCCTCCTTTCTAGCACAAATTAGCAACTGCGTGGTGCCTGAGCAGGAGGGAATACAATTTGGATGGGGAAGTTTTATAAAGCAGGCGGCAGCTCTTCTCCCAGGGACTGCTGTCCTCATGGTCCCCATTTTTTGGAGATGGATGTGTGCCTGGCTGCCTCACGGCGACGTGCCCCTGGAGCTACTTCCCCAGCACCCCCGGGGCAAAGCGAACCCAAACCCCAAATTCTACCATGGAAAGGAGCGCAGGCGGGGGGTGGGATCCGCATTTGTGGGGTTATGTGAAAGCCTGCTGGGCTTCTCCCCCATCCTGTGAGCTCTGGACAGGTCTGATAGGCAGGCAGGCTTTTAATTCTTGGAACTCACCTCATTGCCTCAAACAAGAATCACTGAAATGCACATTTTCAGAAAAGTTTGGGAAGGGGCACGGATGTCGTTACAAGGAACACAGACGCTTTGCTTGGATGAGGGCTCCGAAATTGTCTGGGGGATGGATGCATCTATTGGGAAGGAGGAATGTGGGTAAGCCACTTGCACTATTTTCTATTTTCAGGCCTATCGAGGACCCCAGAAACACTGCTGTTAGTACGTGCTGTACATATTTAACTCTTCCTTTGGCAAACCTCAAAGGGGAGCGCAAAGGAAGGGAGTGGGCTTGCTGCGTGTCCCAGCACAGTCCCGTGGAGCTCAGGTCCCTGCTCTGATCCCAGTAAGATTCCCCCTGCTCTGCTGATTTCTTGCTCTGGATTTGTTTTTGCAAGGTTTTTCCCTTTCTCGGAGAAGTGAGGCCTCATGAGCTGCAGATGTTTCCCTTGCCCCCCGAGAGGTGCGTGCCTGCGGGGTGGACCCCCCACTCCCCTGGCAGGGCAGCAGCTGCCAAGTTATTTCCAGGGCAGGGTGTGAGAAGTGCCCTAAAATATCGGGTTAAAGCAGCCGATGGTTCACCTCTTGCTCATAATTCTGCACAAACAAAGCAGCAGGAGCAGGGGGTTTGCCCACCTGCCACAGCAGTGGGAAGCTTTTGGGGCAGCCTGGCAGTGACAGAGCTTTGTGTGCCTGCGTGCCCCCAGGGAGCAGGGGGCAAGGTTCAGTGCCCTGGGCTCACATGGGGAGAAAAAATCCTGCAGCCACAGGGTGAAAAACAGGAGGAAAACCAAACCAGAGCATTTACAATGGCTGGCACCCTCACAGCTGTGGGGCCGCTCACTTGGGAGCACTCTCAGACCCCTTCCCAACTCGTACAACCCAAAATACCCCGCGTGAATGGCCAAAGTGGGTGCTTGCTCGATATTTATCTCACTGCCCGTGGGGATTTCAGACCTTCCCACCCTGCTATGCTATTGCAGGCTTCCCTCAAAGCTCTGCGTGCTCAGGATGTACAGACATCAGTAGCTCCCCCCTTCACAGGCTCTATCAAAGGGGTCTGAAGATATTGTGGTACCCACAGGGGTGAAACTTGATTAGCCAGGGCTGTGATCAATAATTAATGATGGTTATTTATTATTTGTTAAGTACCAACACTTGTGTTTGCTTCCAAATCCCCCGACATATATATATAGCCTTGTTCTGCATCCCTCAGTTGCATTTTTATACTGCTTGTGGGTCAGAAAAGATTTCACAGAAAGAATATTAAAAAAAAAAAAAAGAAAAGGTAATCCTTTGTACAAAAAGAACATACGCATCCTGCTGCTGGAAAATGAGCTCTAATCGGGGAGAAACATTCTCTTCTTTTTCCTGGCAGTTGGATTTTGGAGCCAGCCCAAGATGGCCTAACCTGTGGCTCAGAAGTCGCTGCAGGAGCTGCACCGGTTCATCCCTTCCCTTCCCCTGCCTCGTGTGAAGCCGGGGCTGGATGTGCCTCAGGGCAGGGCACTGAGGGGTGTTACAGCCGGGTTTGTAAGATGTGAGTCCTCTGGGTGCTGGGCAGAGCAGGTCCGATGCCTCTGAGGTCAAGTCAGTGCTGGGGGGTTGCGATTCTCATGGGGCAGGAGGTGCAGGAGGGATGTCAGCTGCAGAGGGATGTGGGCAGTGGGAGCGATGCCTGCTGGGCACCGAAATGCTGACGATGTTCATTTTCGGAGGGTAAAGGGAAATGCAGCCCCTGCTTTGCTTCCCAGCAGCAGGAGAGGTGAGGGGAAGAGAGATTGGTGCTGGTGACAGCAGGGCAGACAGAATGCTTAAAGGCTCAGGAACTGGTAGGAACACGATAATTGGAATCCCTGCCTGAAACCTGGCTTCCTCTGGGCATCCTCTGTGGGCAGGCACAGCTCACGCGGGCACTGGCCTCTGCCTTGCTGCTCCACACAGCATCCTCAGCACCCGCTGCTGCCAACCCTCTACAGCACGTCTGCTCCCTGTCCCCCCCATAAATCCCACCCGCTCCCATTAATCCCTGCTTCCCTTTAGCCCTCAGCCTCACCCCTGGCCTCACGGCACCGCATTAAACCAGCGTGCACACAAACAGGGCCAGCACGCGATGGATGCGGCCGTGCGATGCAGAATGAAGGCGGGCTGGGCGTCAGAGATGTTTGTTACTGCCCGACCACAAACAAATCCCAGTTCTAAGCAAACCCTCAGTGCCGCGTGGCCCTATTGTTATCTCGCTGGTGCTGGCGACTTGGACAAATCACTGAAGCTTTGTGCTCGTGGTTTACGGTTTGTGCCAGCGAGCTTTGTTAGCATCCCATCCGATCCGCGTGTCGTGCAGAGGCAAAGTTAATCTCCTCTCTGTAGAGAGAGCATTTGGTATGTGCAGAGTATTATTTGGCACTGAAACACTCTGTTTAATCCCTGTTTTGATGCAACAAGAGAGGGAATGAAGGGTTAATGAACCCTCTCCTGGGAGATTAGTCTGGCGTTTTTAAAGCTTCGTTAGTCCCGCAATATTTATTAAAGGCTCTTTTTTGTTTTATTGTTGTAATGCTCCATTCAAAGAAATCCCTCCTGGAGAATTCTTTCAATTTGATCTCCAGCACAGAAATAAACTAGCTTATCTGTGATCTTTTAATATCATATTCAGGGCTTTTAATAAATGTGAGTTTCATCAGTGCCTTTTTTGTTACTTTCTTTTTACTTTTTTTTTTTTCTTTCTTTCCTCTTTTTTTTTTTTTTCCTGGTGAGATAATTTAATATTAACACATCACACCTTATCACCCAATAACACTTAGTCCCTGTAATCTTATGACAGGCTAATTTCTGTAGCAACATCCCCTGTGTCAAATCTGCTCCGTTCCATTACTACCCCGGCTGCTCGCGGAGCCTGGGTTGGTAATGAATATTCTGGCTTCTAAGCTTTTATCTAAGGATTATGAAATGAATTTGGAGTTTAGCTTGAGGGAGTTACAGCTTCATCTTGCCTACTGGAGTTTGTTCGGATCGTTGGAACAAATGGCAGCGTTTAATGCTAAAAATATAAGGTGGAGAACCAATAATCTACGTGCGCAAAATCCCCGGGATGGGCTGGGGCGTTAAGCGCAGGATTTAGGAAAAAGGGTTAATTGAAAAGAGAGCTGGGGAGGGGGCAGAAGGCACTGCCTGGGTCCTGGGGAAGGTGAGCGTGGTGGCGTAGCCCAGCTGGGAGATGCAAGGGGAGGGTTTGGCGGGGGGAAGGAAGGGAAGGGGCTGATCCTGACTCTTTCAGGTGGCTGTCACCCGTCCGGCAGTGGCTGGGTGTGGACAGGGTGGTGGGGACCCCACCAGCCCCATCCCCATCCCATTACGTGGTGGCTCGGCTGCCCGGATAAGAGCTCCCAATTTATTTAATGCACGTGGCTCAGAAAGCTGGGGCTGCGCTGAGCTCATTTGGCATAATTATCAGATGTGTCAGGGATGTGAAATTCCAGGCAGCGTCACTGTCCTGGAGCCATCACACCTCCGCCAGCCTGTCGGCTGTTGATGCTGCGAGGATAGGAAATGCACCTGCTTCCTCAAGCAGAAAATAGACTGTTAAAAAAAAAAAAAAAATTGGCGGAGGATAAACTGCTGTCGTGTCTTTACGTTCAGCATATGCTCCCCGCACGGCGCGGTGGTGCCACCGTGAGCAGGAGGGTGACAGAAGCCGCGAGGGGAGCTGTCCTTCGTGGCCCGGAGCTTGGGCAGACACGGGGGTGCCCTTGCTGCTGTGCCGACCGGTGCTCTTCTTGGGACAGGGGAGAGGATTAAGCTGCTCCTGCTGTTTCTGTGGGACTTCTGGTTTTCCCATCTGTGCCCCTCGCCTCTTGTCTTGGCACTGGGAGCCACTGGGCAGAGTGAGCTCCATCCTCTCGCCTCCCTGTGGGTGTTAAGGGACATTTAAAATCCCCCCCCCAGTCTCTTCTCAGGCTGAGCTGTCCCAGCTCTCCCAGCCGCTCCTCAGAGGAATGCTGCAGCCCCTCGGTCAGCTTGGTGCTCTCCGCTGCCTGTCCCCACTGTGCCCAGTCCCTGTGGGCCTCCCCAGGATGAGAACTGGGCATGGGTCCGTGGTTCATGGGGCAGAACTCCGGCGGCTGTGAGTGCTGTGCGTGCCTCTTGGGGTTTTGTCGGTGGTGCCACTTCAGATTTCCCAGGCAGACCTTCCCAAGCTGGTGTACGTGATTTCCTAATACTTTCCATGCAAATACCCCACGGCCTGTCCCCATCTGAGTGCTCCAGGCCGAGGGCACCCATGGGTGCAGGTTGCGGGTGAGCACAAGTGCTGCTGGGCACCCCTGCTGGGGAGCACCTACTGGCTGCCATGGGCAGAAGCAGCTCTACGGGGAGATGAGGCTGACAGACAGGTGGGAATGGGATGTCCATGGCAGAACAGGGCAGGTTTTGTCCCATTTATGCCCAAGATGCCAGAGGCATTAGCCAGCTCTGTCCCACTCATCCGCACCGTGGAGTGCCCAAACCCACCGCTGCCTGCCTCTGCCTTCCCCAGTGAAGGCCGAATAATAAATTCAACAAAAAATAATTACCTTGCCATAAATTAGGTATTAGCATATGAATTAGAGTTTAACATATGAAAGGGCTTTTGATGCTGGATAAAATTAATATAGAAAGCGACCATGGCAGAATAACAAATCGTGCCTTAAAAGCCAGCTCTGCCCAGCGTGGCCGGGGGCTGGGAGCGGGGGCATCACCCCTGACCCCCCCATGGGGTGGTCTGAGGCTCAGCGCTGCTTTGGAGGTGGCCATGGTGAGTGCATGGAGACACCCTCCTTAGGGCAATGCAGGCTGGAGATAATTCGTGGACACAATCCCCCCGTTGGTACTCCGGTGCTTGCTTCTCATTTATACAGACACGCGGTGCTTTAGTTTTGGTCTCCAGCTTTTGTCCAGAGCAAAGCAAGCTCTCGTTGGGCTCGGAAGGCACAGCGACTCGAGGAGGTTTGGGTATGGAGCAGTGTAACGCAGTGCTGTGTGCTGGGCTGCACGTGGGCGCGCTCCTAGCCTGGCTCAGGCAGATGAGCTCTCCGCAATTTCGGTTTCTGCTCTAAATTCCAGGAGAGGTCCTCAGCTATTGACCATTTCCAGGCCAATCCCCACGTTTCTCAATCCCTGCAGGCTTCTCTGCTGCATCTTCAGCTCCCTCGTAGTTTTGCAGTAGATGCCAGCCTCCCTCCAGCTGTGAGCATCTCCTGGACATTATTCCCCTTCCATGCTGGCCTGGGTCTTGTTCACATTGCAACAAGTTCGTGGCTTCATGTCTGTTCCTTTCCTCTCTCTTTATCTTTTGCCTTTTTTTTTTTTTTTTTTTTTTTTTTTTTTTGGAGTCTGTGTGAGATCAGAAATCCCTTAGGCTGTACATATGCCTAAGATAGTAATATAATTACACCTTCCCAGCCGCCGCCTCCAAGTGTGCTTGCCATGAGCATCCATTGAAATAAATATAGATTTGGGGGAACTTAAAGGACAAACAAATGCTTTTCATCTGGCTATCAGCCTGGGTGCCACATGCTGAGACCACGAAGCTGTTCTGTGTTTATGACCTGTATTGGTGCCCTTGGCAGGGAGAAAACCTCGGGGGGCTTTGCTGGGATGGCCTTGAGGGGCTGGAGGGGGGAAGTTTGCTGCCCTGCGCAGTCCCTCGCTTTGGCTGGTGGGGCTGCCTGCTCCAGCAGCTCGGCACAAAGCAGGGATCTGAGGAGCTCACCTAAAAAATTCACGGCCAAGGCAGCGCAAGCCAAATAGAGACACCCGCCTTCTGCCCTCAGGGTTAACTGCCTGCTGCTGAAATACTAATTGCAGCGAGCTGTGTCTATCAATTAGAGCAGAGAGGGCTCGCTTCCTGCAAGGATGAAGGCGGGGGAGAAGCTTGGATCCTCCGGTGAGATGCTGTGCAAAGGAGATCTCTGCTAATCAGCAGAGGGACAGCACGAGCGGGACCGAGCATCCCTCACTGCCTGCAACCAGCAGCTCCTTGGTCACCCAAAGCACCCAGTGGCGGCCGGGGGCTCCGGTCCTTACCCACAGGACCCTCATCGTGGCTGCCACCGGCAATTTTAATTGCAGTAGGGTGACAGCAGTGGCAAAAAGTGGGACTTCACGCTCACACCGGCTTTGGGGATCTAGTGTTCAGGCTGTTGCCTCCCTTTTTATTCCGAGGAATGATTAATTGTCTCCTTGGACAAGGTTGTCCTCTAAATTATGCTAAATTGGTGGTAATTTATGTTTCTCACTCTGTACAGCAGCGATTTGCTGTTTGCAGATGCTCCCGCCTGAGACTGCTTTCAGGGATGCTCGGCTCTGGCCAAGGGATCCCCAGGGACCCCACCTGCATTTTTCTTTTGCAAGCGGGAACAAACAGGTCTCTGCCAAGTTATCTTTTTGCTTTGTGCCTGCCTTGTTTCCCTAAAGTTCTTAAGTTACCCCTCATGAAGTTACCAAAGCACCATATAAGCACCGCGTGAAGTCACATCCCTGAGATACCTCTTGCCACCTGGTTAAATACTCCAGAATTGAATTTTTGCAGACTTTTACCCAAGCGCCTGATCAAAATATTTCATGACAGTGTTGGGTGAGCATCACCTTGATGTGCACAGCCTGGTCTCCTGCTGGAAGGACTGTCACAACCACAAGACTGGGTCAGACGTGGCTCTGTGCAGAGCATCCAACCTGACATTACATTGTATGTGTTCATATTTTCTTTCATTTTCTTATTTTTTTTTTCTTTTTTTTACTCTTCATTTTCTTGTTTGATCAAATATTCTCTGTGAAGGATATAGGACGTTCTCTCTCCTTTGCTGCTCTGCTATTAAGGGTTTTGTTTTTAATTCTATTCAGTCCAGACTTTTTCCACCTAAATCAACAGGAGAAGCATCTTTGACTGGTGCTTGATTAGAGCGGCGTCACAGTGAGACAAACCCTCTCTACAAAAGTCCTCAGGCCACTGTAATTGTGTTTCATGTGGATGCATTTCAGCCCTGTGTGTTCACACAGGCAAGCACACGAGCAGCCCGACTCTGCCCATGCAGAAGTTTCCCCAAACCCTCTTCATCCGATGGCAGAGGGTGCTTTTCTTTTTTTTTTTTTTTTTTTTTGGCAGGGGATTTGTTTGTGCTTCCTGGTCCTCGTGGAGCTGTGAAGGGACTCACAAGTGAGTGATGGGTTGTGCTGCCCCCAAAGTGCTGACCCCATGTCAGACGTGCAGGTGTGTGGTTGTGTGGCAAAAAGGCACAATTAGGAGGAGGAGTTTAGGGCAATTGCAAAAATATTAAGTTTTCCTATCTCTTGCCCCCTGTAGAAGCCACGGGCCAGCTGCAGGTCCCAGGTGGGACGTCAGCAATGCCACAGGGTGCTGGAGCTACTGGGGGACTACTACCTCAGCAGTCCAGGCGCTGGTTTCTGCTCCTTTTGAAGACAGGGAAGGGGCACAGAGCGGGACTTGGCCACAAGGCCTGGGGTGGTGCAGGGAGATATTGGGGCTCTGGCACCACAGGACTGCTCAGACCTGTCAAAGAGGTGCTGTGTACCCAGGGGCCTGCCAGGCACAGCCACCCCCTCAAAGGCAGCCACTGGCTGTGACTCCAGACTGAGGATGTTCAGCTATTTGTATTTTTTTTTCCTTTTATTTTTTTTTCCACCCTTTTCATTGGATCCAGTTGCCCAGGATGGCGTTTCTCCCGAGCCCCTTCTCACTGCCTCTCCCATCCCTGCTTTTCCAGCCTTAATTCCTCATGGCCAAAAGCCGACGTGAGCAGCAGTCTCCTTTGATCAAAGGGAGCCTTATCTGGTCCCCGAGCCAGGCGCATGCTGGGGAGATGACAGAAATTGGGTCAGCCCACGTAGGGTGGCTGCGGCTGCTCTCCTCCACCCGTCGACCTCCCTGGCTGCCTCTGGTGTCCTCAGGAGCTGGAGGCCAGCCCAGCTCTTCCCCTTTTCTCTCAGGGTTATCAAATGTCCTCATTAAGGGTGATGCTGTGGGGTGGTGGGATGGGGCTCTCTGGGCTGGCAGCGGGCTGGGCTGGAGGAGGCTCACGGGGGTTTATCGGGGAGGCCGCACGTCCCCTGCCTTGCCCGTGAGGATTTCTGCAGCCCTGTGCTACATCATGGCTTCGACATGAGCAATCTGGGAAGCCCAAGGAACTGATAGATACGGCTGTCTTACATCTGTGGGGTGGCCGTGTGCCTTTTGGGGTGCTGGGGCCTGTGGGGAGGAGGGAGCCAGGGCTCGGCTCCAGGAGCCCACCACAGCCCCTGACCTTCTGAGCAGCTCTTCAACAGCGAACGCTACAGAGAAGGGGGCAGAGCCATTCTGGAGCAATTTATATGTAAATGCCTGAAGGATCAAATAAAAGCAAGCTCACTGGCATTCATTAGTGAAATAAAAAAAGGTCCATTATTGAATTTTCCTGTATGTATTTGTGTTTTTTGTTTGTTTGTTTGTTTTTTCTCTGTCTTGGCAAGACAAAGCATGCTGTCAAACCACCTGTATGGCTTCTCGATTCCCCAGCTGCATCCCAGCAGGGTTTAGGACCGGGATTTCCCCATGCTGCATGCAGAGGGGAGGGTCCAGACTCTGGGCTTCCCCATGGAGCTTTTGCTGGCCCTACACAGCACTGGGTGGGCACTGGCCTGGACCTCATGCCCCCCTGGAAAGGTGTTATGAAGCCTTCATCCCAGAGGGATTTCCAACCTGCGGTGTTGCTGCTGTGAGGTTTCACCTTGCAGCCGGGGTCTGATCCTTCCAGCAGCAACACAAGCGGGGTGACACATGTGTAGGCTGTGAGTCAGACCATTTTGGTGATGGCCCCAAATGGTACAGCTGGTGCCACTGCCACTGGAGTAAGCACACTTGTTGTGGTATACTTGATAAAGGAGCTGATTTTCTCCTCCCAGTGCTGCAGTATCTCTTGGCATGCTGAGGCCATGCACAGGTGAGTTTAGGGTCTTGGGCTCAGCTGAAGGCCAGGGGAGTGCCTAGCTTGTGTCACAAACCTGGATACAGCTGAATTAGAGAGAGAAAACTCAGCAAAGACTATTTCTGGACTTTTACACAAGCAGAAAGAGCTTCCTACAGTAAAACACACCCCTAAGCAAATGCTTTTGCACCAGCAGTTGTGTCAAAGCCCTAGATCCTTATTCATCCATCCCAGCTGCTTTGCGAAGCTGCCCAAGCCCAAGAGCCCCTCCAGCATTACCAGCACCAGCTGCAGCTGTGGTCGGGTGGAGCACAAGAACTGAGGAGTTCAGGGAGGATTTTTGGCCTCCATCTCGCTGGTCTGGAGGAGGATGTTTTTCCAGCTGTGTGAATGCACTGTGGGCCATCCGCAGCCCTTCCCTCCCACAGCGTAGTGCCTGATTTCAGCTGGGGAAGCAGCAACACAACCCCATGCTTGGGACTGTGAGTAGACTTGTGCAAATTGTAAATGGAGTGAGGCCTGCCCCACTGAAATGGTGATGGGATCCGTGCCTTTGTCAAGTGTTAGCTCCAACACGGAGTATTTCTATCACGCTTCTTGACACGGGGTGTCTGGAGGATTCTGAGACAGACATTCAGCAGCTGCGCGAGGGAAAGCTATTCAAATGGGAGTGTAGGAAAAATGGAAAAGTGCTAACGTTATAACATCACTATCAAATATGTAGGAACTGGAAGAGATGTGTTCATTATCTCTCAAACCATTCTCCCTGTATCAAACACAGGAGCTCGCTCCAGGATGCTCATTCCCATGGCCAGGCACTGAACACCCTAAGCAGCCATGGTGAGCAAATTTGTGACCTTGGCCCTCCCCATCCTGTTCCACTAACAGCCAATTTACCTGTTTTTGTAGCTTGTACCAGAGCTAGAATTAATTCTCTGCCTCTGCAAGGGGTGTGCTGAGAGCGAAAGTGAAGCAGAGCTGCTGTCCAGAGCTTCAGTTCGCTTCCAGGGGCCATCATCTGCTAGAAAAAACAGTGAAGGGCAGGAAAAAAAGAATTTAAAACTTGCTTTTTGTGTGAATCTGGAGTGTGCAGAGCCCAGGGTTGTTGGCCTGAGCAGGAGGCAGGGCCACATGCAGGGCTGGTGTGTTAATGAGCTGGGTAATGAGGAGCCAGATTTCCCAGGGGCTTGGGCACTTCCCCGTGTGCCTGCATTGACCCTCAGAGATTAGCTGGAAAAAATCCCAAGTGTTCAAAGAACCCATCCCAGAGAGAGCATTCAGGGAAGAAGACTGAAATGATGACACATAATCATGTAAGGCAGGATGTCGATAAAGAATAACGCAGTACAGATCTGGCGTGGTGAATCCATATCTGAGCACAAGCCTCCACTTTTATTGTGTTCTTAATATATCCCAATCGATGCAAGACAGATACGATCGTAACGTTTAATCCTAAGGAGATAAAATAATGCCTGTTGACAAAGTGGTGATCCTGCTGCGATTCCCGGCCATCTGCCCATGGGAAGCTCTTCCCTATCCCGTCCTGGCACAGTTTCTGATCCTAGAGCTTCCTCTTAGCTAAACTAAAGCTGAGCTCACCTCAGGGTTTGTGTAAGCTGAGTGACTGCTTGCGTCCTGCTCTGTCTCCAGTGGTTACCTGACGCCATCTGCTTTAGTACACCGAGTAAAAACCTTCGGCTACAGACGTGGAGAGGATGAAACACCCTCAGCATCCAGCTGGGGTTTGCTCTTGCCCTTATTGTCCCTGTAGGGGCAAGGTGGCCTGCTGCAGCATCTTCCTCTCCGTCATCCCCATTGCTCACCTCCCTGCCATCCCCCACGGTCTCCCCATTGTCCCCCCATTGTCCCCACCAGTGAGGGGTGGCAGAGCCCTGGCAGGTCCCTGGGGCCACCCAGGTCCCAGGAGGGGGTGAGGGGAGGGGAAGCTCCATGCTTTACTTCTCCCAGCTGATTTCCAGCCCACAGTGGGGGACCTGGTGCCGTTCTTGTCCCCAGTGCGGTACCTCCTGGGGCACAACAATCAGTCAGTCCCCAGCTGCCATCTACCTGGGAATTAGCATGTTTCCTGAGGATTAGCTTAATTGTCTAATTAAGTTATATTGCCTCTCCTCCTGCTCCGCATCCACTGGGTGATTGTTGTATTTTTAAAATAACTTCAATCTCTGGTATTTAAAGATGTTAAAGAGGCTCGTTTTGCTTTTACATCCATTCCTTTTCCAAGCAGTCCTTGCTGACACAAACCTCCCAAGAGCCAGGGCTGGGGCTGGGGCTGTGGGGCTGTCACCTCCCTCCCTGCCCAGGTGCCAGCCTCTGACCCCATCTTACCCCTCTGCTCGCCTCTCCTGAGTGGCTTCAGAGAGAGAGCACAAAGGGGATGCTCCTCCAGAGAAGATGCTCTATGAAAATGCCTCGACAGGTGTTTTGGGGTTAGGGAAAATGCAATTTTCGCCTCCAGTGAGTGTTTAACACCTATGTTTGCAGAATCCTCTCCTGCAGGAGGCCACAGCTGGCTTTTATCACATCTTATTTCTTATCTTATCTGGGAACTGCTCGGCGTTGGGGTTGGGATGGCAGTGTCCAGAGTTAAATGGGAGTTTAAATATGTGTCCTGGTGAAGACGGAGTGCTTGCTCTTTACTCTTGGCTGAGGACCTTTAGTGGTTGTGGCAACGTTCAGGTGGCAGCCTGGCAAAGCTGCCACTGTCACCCAGGCCGAATTGCTGCTGCTAATGATCTGTTGTTGTTTTTTGGCTTGTATTTTAAAGTCATGTGAGATTTTTTTCTCTAAGCAGAATGAGAAGAATCCTCTGGGGGGTCAGATTTTCTCAAAAAAAAAAAAAAAAAAAGACAGAAAAATTAAACCCAAGAGCAAACCATAAATAAAGGGGAGAGCTGGCTGAGAGGGCTTTGATGATAAAATGCACCAGATATTTTTGTTCTTTGCATTGCGATTTTCCTGTGCTCCCTTTGCTAGCCTCTCCTGGGCAGGGTTTCAGCACTGTGCATGGCCGGAGCGGGTGGTTGGGTTTGTTGGGGGTGCGCTCCTGTTGGAGCCTTCTGTAGGCCAGTCCAGTAGGGCCGTACCTATGTTTTGACATGTTTCCAAAATATGTGTGCATGTGCACATGGCTGTGTTGGACTTGGGTGTCAGGATGGACAGAGGCAGGGGTTTGTGAGTGCGCACATGGTGGCTGCAACTGTGGCTTCTTGTGGAACTAAAGGAGGTCAGAGAAGGAAGGAGTGTGTGTGTGTGCGTGCGTGTCCACACACGTGGATGGGCTCTGCACAGCCCGTCTGAGCACAGCCTCTGCATTGAGAGCCAATTCCAAGCTGTATGGGTGCTGTTCTGCTCCTCTGAATTGGTCATGCAACTAAGAAGATGATGGCATTCAAACAAAATAATTTATAAACAGGAGATATTCCATAAACTATGATAAACAAAACAAACAAACAAACAAAAAAAACAACAAGCAGAACACCAGCCTGCCTAGCGTGTGCATGTGCCTCGACTTGGAAAAAGGTATCCAGACAGAACAGCTGCTGAGCAAGCCAGGGGAGGTCGGCTCGGGACCAGCAGGGAGATGCTCACATGGTGCCAAACGCCTAATGAGAAACTTCCAAGTGATACAAAGAGGGCAGCTGAGGGAAATTAAACTCATGCTTTTTTTTTTTTTTTTTTTTTTTTAATAAGCAGTGGGGCGGTAGGAGTGGGGGATGATATGGAGTGGGGAGATGTGCAGTGAGGAATGCGGAAGGATGAGGGAAACAAGAGCGAAGACCTTAATTTTCACTCCCCGTCTATGCATGCCCCCAGCCTGTTGTGGTTTTGTTCTGCAGGCTGTGCATTTGCAGGCACTTTATTCATACTTGCTGCTTGCAGTTTCCTAGAAAGACAAAGGATTCCCACAAACCTGCTGCTGTCGTGCCCAGGGTCAGGGCTGAGAGCTCACGTTGGTATTCAACACCGCTCCTGGGCTCCTGTTTTGCTGGCTGAAGTGCTGATCGGAGGCTCTCCTCAGAGAGGTGCTGTGCATCAGAGCTCTGTCAGGCAGGATTGGGGCTGTTGCTGTTACCTGCTGCTGCTTAGGATTCAAGCTTGGGCCTACATGGAAACGTATTTCTCCTGTTTTAAGGAAAACAGATTCCCAGCCTGAGGATATCTGTCATAACTCTGTCTGCATGGGCACGGAAGGAATCACAGCCTGCCAGCGATGCCCATGTGCAGGTTGCATTTTGCAGAGCTTCTGCAGGACCTGGAGCAGCCTCCCACGCTGACAGATTTATTTATTTATCTATGCCCTTGGTTTTGTCTAATTGCTTTCCGAATTCCCGGATATCCATTTGTTAGCCTCAGCCAAGGAAAGGTTAATGAATTAGAGCCTTTAAAAGCACCCAAAGGCCTTTAAAAGAAAGTATTCTCTAATATTCCTTGGCTGTCATCAAGAGCTGCAGGGTTGCTTCGAGCCTGGTCCGTGAGAGCATTGGGCTGCCAGCCCTGTCCCCTGCCAACCCCTTCCTGACCAGAGAAGTGGGGCTGGCTTCTCCGGATCTGCCCAAACCCTGCCATTCCCATGAAAGTCATTTTGTTCTGTGTCTGCAGCATTTCATTTCCTTTTATTTAGTTATTTTCTGTCAGACGAGAGGTTGGACTTCTATTTATTATTTTTTTTCCCCACATATGCAGCCTGTAATATAACAGCTGCATATTACGGAAGAGTTTCACAGGGCTCAGAAAGCGACGGGGAGAAGAAATCCGGAGTAGCAAAGCTTGGCAAGGGTGGGAGTGGGCAAGCCTGCCGGAGAAGAGGGCTTTGAGGGGATGCTTTCAGCCACATGGTGTCCAACGCCAGAGGGGAAAACTTACACAGGGAGCTCATGGGTGAGCAGTCAGCTCCCAGACCTGGAGGTTTGGGGTGCAACTGGGACGTTCTCCCGGAGCCCCCATGATGGTGGTACCCTGGCTCCAGGGAGGAGGTGTGGGCACAGAGCCCTCCTGGTCTGTACAGCTGCAGGAACCTTAAATTTGTGTGCACATTTAAGCCACCTTTAAATGCACTCTATGGCAAGGGCCATGGTTGGGTGAGGTTCATGTTGCACAGCTTGTGCTTGGCTCTGGCAGCCTGGGCGGACAGCAGCGATGCCCCAGCACCACAGCAAACAGGCACAAGTTCTCAGGACCACAACGATGGGCTCAAGACGATGTCTCCTGGAGCCCTGCATGTCTCTCTGGGCTCTGCTCACCCTGATCAGCCTCACCTGGGCCTGCTGCCACCCACCCACCTCCAGCCCTTGGCCCGGGGCTGTATTTAAGCTCCCAGCTCTGCTCCTTGCCCTGGCTAGGTTGTGCTTGGTTGTGCTTTGTGGTTGCCTCTGGAGCTGCCTCATTGCGAGGGATGTTCCTGAGGACTGTCACCAGCCCAGAACCAGCCCTGCTTGGCTCCTGCCTTCCTGCAGCTGCTCCTTGGTGTTTCATCCCCAGGTAGGTCAGGCTGGCTTTTATAACAGCTGGTTTTTGTTTGATGCCTTTTAATGGAGCGAGTGCTCGTGGTGCTGCGCAACCACTGCTCCCTGGAAGGAGGAAGCTGCCCAGGGAGGGAAAAGCTTTGGCTCAGGTGTCTTCCCTTTATTTTCCTGCTGCTGTTCTGAGTCTTTGAGGATAAAGGCGTTAGCTGCTCATCCCCATTCATTGCTAAAAATCCTAAATTGGGAGCCGATTTCCAGGGTTCAGAGAGAGATTGTGCCCCCGACTCCAGCTGCTGGCAGTTTTAAAGCACTGGAGGCTGCTGGGATGCACTCAGCAACGTGGCTACTGCTGGGGCTGGGACACGCCATGGGGAAAGAGCTGAAGAAGCACAGGATGTGACAATAAAGATGAGGAACAGAGGTAAGGAGAGCTGGAAGCAGCTGGAGGAGAATTGCAATGAGGTGACAAGGAGCCAGCGCTCAGCAGCTGCTCCATGCACCCAGCACGCTGTGTGAGGTGCTGTGTGCGTCTGGCCTGGTTTCTTTAAATAAGAATTGGAATAACTGGGGGACACTGCTCTGCAATGCATCATTAGACCTTCAGGTGGGGTGCTGGTGCTCTCGCTGGGGTGTTGAGGTGCTGTTTGGGGAAACCTCCTGTGGTTTTTGTGGCTGCACCAAGGCGCTGACCTCAGCCTGTGACCAGCCCTGAGAGTGGCCTCAGCGGCTGTGCTCAGCAGCAGGCAACCCCTCTCCTGGGGGCATGACAGGCTTGGAGACCCTCTGGAAGAGCCCAGGGGTCTTGAAGACCAAGAGTTGGGGATAAATAACAGCCAGGTGCCTGAAACCACAGGAGAAGGTTACGCGTCCCAGTAGCACAGCCGCAATGAGAGGCAGGCTGGGTGCTTTGCTGCAGTACAAGTGTGGGATCACTGCGGGCCTTATTGCTCCTCCGTGCCCCCTTGCAGGCTGCCGTCCTTCTCCTCAGCTCTGCCACCAGCTGCAAAACCACCTGCAGGGGCTGAGGGGAGCCCAGAGACCAGTGATGAGTTAACCACAGCTCCTGGGCCTGGCTCAGCAGCAGCTCTGCCCATCAGCACAGCTCTGTAATTCTTCCCCTGCAAAGCACTTGTTTAGCCTGCTTTTTCACCACGTTGTCTCTGGTCTCTGTGGCCAAATGCTCCCAGGCTTTACTTCTCAGAGCATGGTCAAAGAGGTGATCCTCCTGTTTCTGCTCTCTTGCTAAGGTGATGATTTTCTTCTGCAGGAAGAATACGGGTTTCTGTTACCAGGGATTTACTGGGAAACTGAGCTGTGGGTTGGCCTCCAAGAGCTGGGCAGGCACCATAAAATTCCTCCTTCACCTAAATCCCCATCTGATTCCTGCCAAATGTACCCAGAAGCTTGCCAAGCTTGCCTTACACTCCTTTCCACGCTGTGAGAGGTGTTTCATTGCACAGAGCTCTGGATGCCCAGGGCCTGGGTGGGAATGCTGTAATGCCACTGGGGCTGAGGGGTGGCTTACCCTGTGACTGAAGAGATTTCTCCTCTGCCAGCTTTGGAAGTCCCACACCACCAAGAAATAATGAGAGATACCATCCATGTCCCTGGTGCAGGCAGGGGGTTAAGGATTGTTCCTGCCCCAGCTGAGCCTGGAGGGAAGCAGTGCCCCCATCCAAACCCTGCTGTTCACTCCAAACCTGCCTCTGGGATGTGTTGATCCACTCCTGAAGCTGTTTTGCTCCACTTCTTGCTGGAGCCCTTGCTGATGCAAGGGCCACGTTCTCCCCTGCACACCCCCATGGCTCTCTGCTGCTTTACCCAGGGCTTGGAGATGCGCCAGAGCTGCCTTAAAATAGAAGGTAAAAGAGAGAAGGTGCAAAAACTCTTTAAACCACTTCTGCTTGGCTTGATCTATTTTTAGTCACAATTTGATAAATGAATGTAGGTCAAAAAGTGGGGGTGTTTGCATTTTTCTTGCTTTGCACAAAATCCAAGAGAAGTGGAAGAGCTCAGGAAAGGACGAGACGTGCGGCACGCACAGTTTGCTTCTGCATGGAGAGCAGGTTCCTCATGTGGCAGGCAGGGATGTGTCAACTTGTATTTCCTTGGAAAAATTTCCCTTGTATACTTGTATAAAGTGTTACCCAAACCACAGGTTTCTACCTCATTTATGGAGATGGCACAGTGGTGCAAAGGTAACTTTTGAGCAGGTTTTGGGTCTGCTGCAGACCTGCGTTGCCAGTGGCCAGCAGCCCATTGCTTGACTTGGCTCTGAAAAGCAGACCAAGATGCATGCACCAGGGTGACAACCCCAGAAAGGGATCTGAGGGTGGGATGCAGCCCTCTGCCACAGAGAGCTGCAGAAACCTCTCCTCGAGCCACCCCCGTCCAGCAGGACCAGGCGTCAGTTTGCACCAGCAATAGCTGAACTTGCAGAGTTAAAAATGAAATACCAAAACTGACCTGCGAGCAGCCAGTCTGTCCCTCTGCAGCCTTGGGGTACGCATTTCAGTAAACTAAGGCAGCCTAGAAGACAGAGTGCTCCTGCAAGGTCTGTGCCATGCTGCTGCAGGAGCGTGCCCAGGTGGGGCTGGGACCCTTGGTCCTCTCCCGCAGGGCTGTGATGCTGCTGGAGGGATCTCAGCCAGTCCAGCCTGTGTCTGCTCAGCTATTAATGCAATTAGCCATCTGATATCCATGATGAGAGATCATGGGCTGTGTAGCTATTGAGAGGGGGATGTCCTTTAGCAGACCGGGGGGCTTTGTGTGCTCCTGGCTCTCCCCTGGGGGTGCAGGGCTTGGGCGGACATCGCTCCTGGGTGCAAAGCCAGGCTGGGAGGGGGCTCAGTCCAAGCAGCTCTCCAGTGGTTAAGGAAGAACAGCAGCCTTCCCAGTATGCACAGGTGTTATGTTCCTTATTATACCTGTTAGAAGTTATAATTTAACCTGCACTTAAAAAAGAAAAAGCTCCCTAGAACAGAGCTAGACTTGATCTCTTTTTTTCAACATGCTATTACTTGGAGCGTAGCGCTGTTTACTTCAGAGTATTTGAAACACCTGGCAGAGCCCAAAAGGTGCTGAGGAGCATTCCTAGGGCAGGGAGGCACTGTAGCCTCATGGTGGGCCCTGCAGGAGGCTGGATGGGGGTACGGGCCTCTTCCTCTGTGGAGCACCGAAGGAGGGGCTCAGTGTGCACCAGGCTGGTGAGGAACCTGCTGAATGCACGTGGACATTCCCACCTGGTGGACACAGATATAAAACTGTCTGGTTTATTCCTCTGCCACATGTTTCTTTTCCCCAGGGAAGTGTCTGAGGGTTGAGTTTATGCTGAGGGGCAAGAAATGGTAGAGGGAGTGGGAAGGTAAATTGCTTTGAAATGGACATGAGCTTGATCTAGCCTCAGCTGCGTATAGAGAAGGTTTTTCACCGGGTTTTCTTGGGGTCCACCAGAGAGAAGGAAGAACAGTGGTATTGTGAGGGAGAGCAGCTGTACGAAGGATGCCTGTCCCTCTTGGTCAAGAGGAGACCTGAGGATGGGTGTTCCCCTGAGAGGGCAGGGAACTGCCACGGACTGCTGTATGGGAACAAGCCCCAAGTGCTGTGTCCTGGAGGGATGCTCAGAGCTGTGTCCCTGAGCAGCTTTCATCCCATTGCCCCATCCTGCAAAGAAACACCTGATGAAACTGCTCCTTTTAGCACTCCATCACCTTTAGGATGCTCGCTCCTTCCTCTGCTAGCTTTCAGGTGTATGCAAATGTAATTAATGTGCTCTAAATTAATCCTGAGCACACACAGGAGCAAAATCACACCACCTTCTCCCAGTTCTCCCCAGTCCCCTTCCACCTAATGACTGTGTGCAGTAACAGGGCTGCAGAAGCAGCGCTGACACCCAGCTGTGCCATTAACAGGCGTGCTCGCTGTTCTGGTTGCTCTCGGGCTTGTCGGCGCTGGCTGGGACCTGCAGGAGTCCTCCTGCCTTGCTCAGGCTCCAGCAAATGCGTGCCTGGGGAGCAGCGCATCCCTTAGCCCCTTCCCTGCTGGGGTTTCTCAGCTGGTGAGGAGCCATCAAAGTGCTGCGTGCCCCAGTCCAATGCACTCTGGCTGAGGATGCATGCCAGGAAACCAAAGAACAGATTTTTTTTTTTTTTTTTTTTTTTAAAGAAAATGAAGATCATTTCATGGGGGCTGATGCAGTCCTTTCCCAGCCAGCTCATGGCCACCTTTGCTGGCCAGGTAGTCACTGCAGATGTGTTCAGCCTGTCCTGAGCCTCCCCTCCCAGGTCAGTCCTGCTGCCTTGTGGTCCCCGGTCGTGGGGCCTCCTGTCCCCACTCTCACAGTCATGTCCCGAGCTGCCTGGTGGCTCTGGGACTGGGGAAGCACCCAGGGAAAGGCAGCAGCCACGTGAAGTTGGGTGGAAGGATTCAAGAGCAGCAGACTTTTTCTGCTTTGTCTCATTTGTCTGTGGCCACTTCAAAATATTTATGTATTGGGGAAATACGTCCAACTGTTGTGTGCGCAAATTGCGTGCTTAATTATGCATTAACCTGCAATGATGGCTTTCTATCTAGGAACGTGAAAGCAGCTGGGGCAGGGAGGAGACATGGCTGTGAGGGTGCAGGGTGGCATTGTGGGGACACAATGCCACATGGGGTGGCTGCTGGGGACAGCCACCTCCTGCTCCCACGTGGCTGGGTGAAACCATCACCCTCCGTGCATGCAGCAGCCTGGTGCTGGGTTGCACAGACCTGGCTGCACAGCACAAGTGAGAGCCAGGGGCTTCCTCACTAATCCCCCTTTCGAGCACTCCCTCTTGCTCCCTCACAAGGTGTTTTTCCCCTTGAAAGGGCAAATACAGGTGGCCCAGCCTGTGTGCAGCGTGGTCTTGATGCAACCTTAGTGTTTTTTATAGATGCTCAGACAACAAAAGCCTCTGCTCGTGGATGCTCTCTGCAGGTGTTTGCAGGCCACTCGCTGGCCACCGATGGCTAACGAAGGGCTGAGAGGTGCCACCAGCAGGTGCCTGCCTGGTGGCAGGAGGTACTGCCTCGATCTCCCTTTTAGACTCAGCTAAAGCAGGATGAATGGAAAATCAGTGTGTGTGCTGTAAATTCCGTGTAGTTAACACAGACAATATTTTAAAAGTACCAAATAATAGAAAAGCAAGTAGGGTAAGAAGACAGTAATTGATGGATTGCTTTTGAGTTTTGTAGAGGGAATAATTGTGTGTGTGACTCCGAGATGAGGCACTTAACAAGCTGACATCATGTTCTGCAACTCTTCCATCCATTTAGTCATGAAAATCACTGTTTTCAGTGTACCTGGAAAGCTGCACCAGAGAACAGTGCAGCACATTCATTATCGAGCCTCAGAGGTGCTGCTGTACACGAGAAGCAGCAGAGAAGGCTGCGGATGGGACTTGGAAAACGCTAACCCTGTGGTTTTTGGAGGCAGGTGCTTTGTCATGTCCTCAGGTGCTGGCTCTCTCCCACTGCTGCCAGGTGCCAGGACTTGCTTCTCTTGGTGCTAGGAGATCGTAGTGCCCTGGGCATTGCTTTCTGATAAAAGCATGATGAAGAGTGGTGCACTGGCTGCTAAATTCATGAAGTCTCATGGGATCTGGTGCTCCCTGTGCTTAACACTTTGAGCGTAGCCAACCGGGGAGCGCTGCCCGTGCCAGCAGAGCCCTGCTGCGGGGTGAGGAGCACGATGCATCCCTTGTGCTGGGCTGTCTGTGGGAGGGGAAACACCTCTGACCCTAACAGTCTGGGTGAGCAACTGGGTGGCATGCAGGTGGTGTGGGGTGATTTTATTGCCTGTGGTCCCAGAACCCAGCTGTCCTGAGCCTGCAGGGGTGGTGGTGTTGTGCTGAGTGCTTTGACACCCAGACAGGGTAAGTGGCAGCCAGGGAGACTTATATTTTATTTATTTTATTCCCCCCCCCCCAGCTGTCCTAGTGATAGGGTGGTATTTACCAGCACAGGAGGACTTTGGACCTGCTGACACTCACATCCCCAGCCTCGCTGAAGGAAGCACGGGCATAAGTGCAGGCTCGCTGTGTAATGAATACTTAAATTTCAGGAAGAAGTTCCCCCTGGAGGCCCAATTTAGTCTCCAGGAGTTAGTGTACAAAATGTCGTATTCTGTGATGGGTGGCAAATAAAGAGCTCTGACAGCTCGCGGAGCAAGGAGGTCTATCAAGAGAAGACGCAGTACTCAATTTTCCCAACTTAAATGAGTTGCCAGCCCTCCTGGGCAACGATCTCGTTAGCTGGAGCCACACGAGCATCCCTCAGAAGGCAGGGCCATGTCCAGCACCTGCCCATGGCAGAGGAGGGCTGGACGGTGGGAGTCCAGGGCAGGGTCTGGTCCATGTCTTGCTTTAGGAGCCAGCTGTTTTGCATCCATGGAGCAGGACTGTGGGATGAAGACCTGCTGAAAATTGCTCTCCAAGGAGCTGCTTTTAGAAAAAAAAAAAAAAAATCAGGGCACTGAGGATTTCAGGCACACGAGCAGCTACTGCATGGACACTGCTCCTGGGAAGGCTTGTCTCTGCTTGAGATTGATTACCCCACCTCAGCAAGCGTTATTAAACACACAAATACAGGGATGTGAGGGAATAAACTCTCGTGTAAAGAAGCCAGAGATTTATGCTTGAGCTCTTCCAGCCAGCCTCGGTATTTGTTTTACTGCTTGCTTGAGAGGTTCAGTTATGGCCTGGGAGAGAGGGGCAGGAGGCAGAGGGTGGGAAGGAAGCTGCCAGCGATGTGGCAAGGCATGGTGCTTCGGAGGGGTGTGATGCCTCCTGGCTGCCCTGGCAGTGTGGGGGTGAGGGATGGCAGCAGCAGACCCCTAGGACCTATGGGGCAGAGGGTGAGGATCTGGGGCTGGGAATGTGTGCGCAGGGACACACCTGGCTGGTTACCTGGGTGCTCTGTTGTTCCAAAAAAAAAATAAAACCACCACCACCAAAAAAAAAAAAGCAACAAAAAACTCCCAAACAAACCAAAACAAACAAACAAAAAAAAAACAACCTTAGAGAACAAATATTAGCAATTCTTAGTGGAAAAGAAGAATAATCTCTTAGTAATGTTTTTTTTTTTTTTTTTTTTTTTTTTTTAAATTAGAGAATTTGAACTTTGATGTAATACAGCAGGTAATGGGATCTGAGTTTCAGACATCCCCTGAACTCAGGATGTACCTTACTGCCTTAACATCATCTCAGTTCTTCCTACAGCCATAGGGGAAGGCGGTGTGCTCTTCCCATCCCAAAACAACCCCTCGTGGCAGGAAGAAATGTTCTGAAGCAGCCAGGTCTGCGTGGGGAGGCAGCAGGAAGGGGCAGCCCCTGGGAGAGCTGCTCCTGCTGAGCAGGATGGGGCAGCGAGAGGTGGCTGGTGCTGGCTGCTCTGCCCAGCCTCAGCCAGGGTCTGGGGGCCCTGAGGACGTGGCCCCATGGGGACACATGCTGGGGCTGTGTCCCCCTTTGCCAGAGCTGGGCTCTCTGTTCTCCCTTTCCCTCTCTCTGCATCAAGAGGAAATCTCTTTGGTGCAGCTTTGATGGGCTAGAGCATCATCTTGGAAGTAATATAGCCAGCCTAAGTGATAACGGGGAGGGGAAATAAATAATAAAAAAAAGAAAAGCCAAAATCAAATGCTCAAGATAAGACTTTCTGCTGCTGTTTGTCTGCACAGCAGCTGTGTTTTATTCTGCATCCTCCCGTTTCCCACCTCCTTCATCCAACAGTAATTTTCCTGAGGTTAAAAAGGTGGTTGTTCCTGCTCTATACAAATGTACTTCTGTCTTTCAGACTTTCACTTTTTTTTTTTTTTTTTTTTTAATATATGTAATGGAAAAAGCACACGGGGTAATTTATTGCAGCTGTTTCTGTCCTGTCACCAGGGAGATGCTGTGAGAAGAGCGAGCGTGGAGCCGTGGGGAGGTGGAAGGCAGGGGGAGAAAGGGAGAGGGGAGGAGTGGGTAAAGGGGACCCAAAGCCCCCAGACCCATGTGCATACGTGTATCTGGGGCTTGTCTGTGCACACACCCACATACACACGTGTGCTGTGTTGTATAACAAATATCAAAGTGCGACAGACCGTCTCAGTGTGGTTATTATCACTGTTATTGGCAAGAACTTTTTCTTCCTTTGATGCCTCTGTAGCAAAGGGGGGAAAAAATCTATATGATTGTTTCATACCATGTTGTACAAGATGCCAGTACACAGGTTAATGAAAAACAGGCATGAATTTGGATAGATATATAAAGGTCCCTTGGGCGTTCAGTCATAAATCTTTGTAGCTGGCAGGCAGAGCAGACATAAATAGGCCTGATATAACCAGCTGTTTTACATACAAATGAACACTTGCCTTTTATTTAGCTGACAATATTATTATTTTGAATCCGGGAAGAATATTAAGTAAATTCTGTTACGCCGTCTCCATTAGGAGTGATCCTTGATCTCCAGCCTGACTGTGGTGTTGCCTCTGGGCTCCGTGTAAGGCAGTGCAGGGAAAGGGGTGTGCGACGTGTGTGCGCGTTATCCCTGACAGCAGCAGGGAGCTATTAAATATAAATAAATCCTCCCTCAGTGCAAGCAGCGTGGTGTTGCTGGATGCTGGCACCCCCATCTGCTTTCGGAGCCCCAGCCCTGCTCGTCCTGCTGTGGGATTTACCTGCGGTGCCACCTTGTTCCTTGTAGCTGCTGGGAGGCCCAGAAGCAGAAGAAAACCAGGTGTTTGCAAGTAAACCAGGTGTTTTCCTCATTGTCCCCTGACCGCAAAGCTAGGAAAATGATGATAATAAAGCACTTACTGTGCTTCGCTGTGTGTGGATGCTCTAAATGTGTCTTACTGCATAGGGTAAGCAAGTGATAAGTGATAAGGCTTATTTAGCACAGCCTATTGTGTGAAACAGTGGCAATTACCCAGACAAGAGGGAAAGTTTCTGTTTATTGGCTTTATGTGGGTTGTTCTTAGCCATTTATGTATCTTTCCACAAGTGGTACTGAAATGACTCTAAACACTTATTTTTATTTTATTTTGGTAGCTCACTGACCACTGCTGCCGGGCTTTTGTAATTGCATGGCACAGCATCTCCGTGTGCTTTTCTGTGAGCTGGGGCTGGTCATTGCTCAACTTATTGTTTTAATGACGTTAGGTCACTCTTAGCCTCAAAAATGCCAAACTGTGCTATCTAATATGGTCCATGGTCTAATATTATCTCTGAGTGATTGAATGCGTGGTTTCCTCGCTGTTCCAGTCTTCAAGCCACCCAAATCTGTGGCAGGTAGAAAAGTTTAATTATCTTTGCAAATAGTAAGAAGGAAAACTCGAGTGATGTGGGCAGGGTTGCACAGAGGATCTGGGGCAAAGCAAGGAGCTGAGCCCAGTTCCCCCCCATCCAGGGTCCAGCCCCTGCCCCTGGGCCATCCTCCACCTACAGCAGTTTGTGCGGTTTCATTTTCCCATCGAGCTGTCTTTGCTGGGATACCACAGTACCCAAAGGAACCTGTGCAAGGGACTGAGCAACCCAAGGAAAACTGTAAATCTAAGAATATTGCTGTGTGCTGAGGGCACTGCCATGTAGAAAGGATTTCGTTCATCCTGACTTGCTACTGCTCTGTTGGATAAAATAAAGTAAGTTGGGCTGCCTGAGACTCCTCAAATCTTCGCTTTCTGCCCCAGCAGAAAGAGATGACACTTTTTTTTCCTCTTGCCCAGCTGATGCTGGGAGGTAGATGTGCAGGAGATGCCCTCCCTGGTGCCTTTTTTCTATATATATATTTTTTTTAGCACTACCAGATGCTGCCTGCCTTCCCCAAGCATAGTTCAGGCTATTTCTCACCTCTTCCTGGTGCAGAAAGCAAAACCCAGCGTAGTTACTTTGCTATGAGACCTTGGGGTTAGTTTTTGCTCTTGGCTCACCTGAGCAATAGAGATGTAGCTATTGAAATCTGTGTGAAGGGGAGCTTAATTTTAAAACAAAGACTTCAAACAGTCAGAGCCAGCTAGCTTAGGGGATTGTACTTTCAAAGGCCGGGGGGGGAAAAAAAGCATTTGAAAGCAGATCTCCGTGATTCTATATTAATCTGGAAAATTATGATAAAAAAAATAATTCTGGAGAACTGCAGTATTCTGTCAGAGCTGAGGAGTTCAGAAGTAGAGAGTGCTCCTGAATCTAAAATCCCTGGTACTTCTCTTTTTTTTTTTTTTTTTTTACTGGAGTTTTGTCTGTTCAGACAGTACCAGCCCAGAGGTGGGCTGGGGGCAGGGGGCTCAGCTGTCGCATCCCTGCGTGAGCAGCTTTGTTGTGGGGCTGAGCCCTCTGCTAACAAACACTGGGAGCTTTCCTTTGCTATTGCGTGGGGTCTGGGGATGCATCACCTACCAGTGGGGCTTTAAACCAGCTGTGGGGCTTGGCCTCGGGGGGGTTGTCTGGTTTGGCTGTGCTTCCTTGGTGCAAGGGGGACACAACCTGGTGATAGAAGGGCTGGCAGGAAGAGAGGAGGGAGGGAAAGGCTTCATATAGGTATGCCCAGCCTTGAACTGGTAGTAAAGTACAAATACAGTAAAGAATCAACCCTTCCTTCACCTCTTGCTGGATGCCTTTTCCACCTTTGTGCAGAAAGTTTGCAGAGCAGCTTTGTTGAGCATTCTGCAAGGGGTTGGTGGCCGCAGCTCTGTGTCCCTCGTTCAGTTTGGCAGCCATCAACAAGGAAAACCCAACAGCGGGCAGCATAGGCTCTGGGGCATGTTTGCTAATGTGCAAAGTGATTATTTACACGGCTTGTGTTTGCAGCTCCAAAGGCAGGGGGAAGAGCCCCGGGAGCTGTGTGGCACTGCAGGAGCCTTGGTGCTGCGCTGGGCAGTGCCCGAGGCCAGCACCTCCTTCCTGGCACCGCCGCTTCTTCCTCCTCTATTTGCACTTAATGTGCTACGGCTGAACAGAGGTGCAAGTCTGCATGGTGAGCACAACTGCAATCTGTTTGTGCAGCAAACAGGAGGGGTATTTTTCTCCTCTTGTATGGTGCCCCATGGCCTCATTGCACGGGGTGCTCCGGGATTCGGCTTTGCGGCTCCGCATCTTCTGCGGGTGCTTTTCTGTGTCTGTCAGCAGCCTGGCTGTGGTTTCAGCCCTGGGTTTCTTGCAGATTTCCCACAGTTGATTTCCTTCGGTGCCCAGAGTCCAGCCCCTGGGCGTGCAGGGGGGAAGTCTGAGCATTGCTGGTGTGGAGCAGGCGGTGGTTGAGGCGTCGGGATCTGTGCAAGGGCTGCTGTCACTCTGCACTGCCTGATACAGAGCATCTGCTGGCATTGCTGGCTTCAGCTCTTCTCTATCGCATACTCCCTGCTGCTGGCTTCGTTTTTTCATTGGGTGAAAAAAGCCCAAAACCAAACATCACCAGTGCCCTCTGTTAGGACCCTGCTGTACCCCAGCAGAGCTCATCACTGCGGGAGCAGGGCCGGGAGTAGAGCCAGGCTGGTCTCTGGGCACTGTGAGAGTTACCTGCGGTGCCCCCCATGGAGGAGGAGGCAGACGGGGCTCTTTGTGCTATAAGCAGAGTTAAATGCTGCTCTCGTGCACATCTCTGTGAGCTCGTGGTGAAGGAGCTCCAGCAGCCGGAGCCCTCAAAGGGCTGCTGCAGAAGCCTGTAGCTGAACGGGAGCTGCTGGCATCAACACCTGCAAGTGGGTTGGATATGTGGCTGGCTGATGGGGATGTCCCTAAAGGGAGCAGCAATCAAAGCCTTTATCCAAGACTCAGAGGCAAGGGGAAGCTCGGTATCCTGCCCAGAAATAGTGAGAGCTTCTGCAAGCTTCAGGAAGATCAGCAGGGCTTGTGCCACGCTGGGTGTCTGCACAGCCTGCAGGGGGGCTCTGGGTGCAGCTCATCTTCTGCCAAAGGGACAGAATTCATTAATTAATTTATTTCACTTATTTATTTATTGCGGGGTGGTGGTGGAAGAAGTCATATTTACTTGTGTGCTGTTCTCCGGCAGCAGTTTTTTTTTTTTATTTATTTTATTTTATTATTATTATTATTTTTTTTATTTTGCACTGAAGATTGGCACCTGAGCAAACTCCCTTGGGAAAACCTGCTGGGAACTGCCTGCACTGTTTGTCCTTTCCCCAGCCAGCCCCGTCCTTCTCTCATTTTGGAGAGGCAGATGGAGACCCATCCTGCACCTAACAGGCTGTGATAGAGTTGTTAATTCACCGTCCTGCATCTTTCAGTGTAACCCTCATAAAATTAACGAACAACAAACCTGCTGTTCTTCCAACAGGGCTGGGGGCTTCTTGGTTTTGTTTCTCTGTCCTGAGAACATCCCCCTTCCATTTCTTTATAGAATGCACTGGTAAATGCTTGAGATGGGAGAAAGGAAAACAAACAACAACAACAACAAAAAAAACAGCTCACCCACTGGGAGCATTAGACATAGCCCTCTTACTGACATCTGCCCTGTGTCTGTTCAAGACTGGTGGTCTCCAAGGCTGGGGGCAGAAGGTGAGCTCTCCTTTTGACTCATTAAAATTGGGAGAACATCTTTTAAGATAAATTCCTTCTCTCGTTGCTCACTTGTTTGTTCCTTTGCAAGATAATTCCATCTCAATGAGATCTTGGATACCTCCTACTTCATCCTAGGGGGTCTGGTTGAGCCTCTAGGGAAATGAGGGGCTCCTCCACGACTCCTGTCCTCCTGGTAAATTAATTTGGGTGATCTCTCCCGCTTCCTGTGTTGCGGTGGTGCCTTTCACAAGGGAGCTCAGTGCCCTGATGAGAGGAGGATGATGCTTGGCGTGTTTTGGTGGTACTGGAGCTTCCCCAGATGTGTACCAAGCCAAAGGGTCAGTTGTGCCCCTGTGGGCTCAGGGCTGAGTTAAGCAGGAGGGGAGGGAACACTGAAGTCACCAGAAATTAATTTTTATTTCTAAACCTGTCTGGTCCCCAAGCTAGGTGACTTTGGATGTTGTCCCAGGATTTTCAGGACCTGGGATATAGGTTCTGCCTGAGCTCCCCCCCAGCCCTGTTTTTGTGGGTGTTACTTGAAAGGGAACTATAAATTAAGCAGTTACTCATGTCCAAACCAATTTGCTGTCCTGTCTATTTAATTTTCTCTTCAGAGACGATCAGCATTGATTTCTGAGGTCACCCTTCGCTCCTCAAGTGCTGTGCACATGCACGTGTCTCCTTCTGGAACAGGGTCTGAACAAAGACTTCTTCCTTCGTAAAATCTTTTTTTTTTTTTTTTTTTTTTTTTTTTTTTGTGCAAATTATTTTTCTGGTAGATCTCAATGACCTGGCAAAAAAGCTTCGGACTTCAATACCGTTGCTTAAGGCAGCAACAGGCTGGTGCAATAACAAGAGCAGAGTGCAGAGCAGGGTTTGCTGCCTGCCTTGGCTGCCTGTTGGTTTCCACCATTCTGCAAATTTAGATTTGGGCAGGCAGCTCAGCTGGCTGGAGGCCTCTTAAGAAAAATCTGGGATTTTGCAAAAAAGCATTAGCAATTTGGCATTGTTTCTCCTGGTCCAGTGTTGTAACGATGCATCAACAAAGTGTTGTTTTGTTTGGTGTTTGTTTGTATGAGGAAAGCAAAGCTCTTGCTCCTTGTGGTGTGAGAGATGCTGGGGCTGTTTGCAGCAGTGGAGGCACAGGGCTGGGCATGTTTTTCCTCCCCTGCTCCAGCAATGGGCAAACCCCTGGCTTTTGGTCACCTTTAAAGAACAAAGTGCGGGGTTGTCATCCTGTTGCTGCTGCCTGTGCAGGGCAGAGAGGTCGGGGGCTTGCTGGTGCTTGGAGCCCACCCACCTTCATCTCCCATCCTTGGGGGGATGCAGGAGAAACGTGGGGCGGGGGGATGAAAGTGGTGCTCTGCAAAGCATTGCACTGCACAGAGGGAAGAAAGTTAAAGTTAATTTAAATTTAGCTATTAAAGTTTAATTTTTGTATATGAAAGTTTCAGGGGCTTTTGCAACTTTGCCATCCCTCTTGGCCTTGGTTACAGCTTCCCTGGCTGGTACAGCAGGCAAACACCCAAGGCATCCAGATGTGGGTGCTGGATTCTCTTTTTTCCTGACAGCCCTGGAGTGTGTTCTGTCTGCAAAGTAATCTTCGTAGGAAAAGTGGAAGATAAAAATAGATTACTATAATCAGATTAAAAAATAGATCAGTAGAATAAAAAAAAAAAAAAAAAACACAAAAATCAAATCCCAATACCCCCAAACCAGGAATGCGTTGTTTTTTCCACATTTTCTGAATAAAAACCTGGTGCTCAAAGACTTTAACTGTTAGCTCCAATGTATTGGTAGTCTTAGCCCCACTTGCTGGAAACAATCAGCTCAATTTTACTGGCTGCATATAATTATTATTTTGTATAGTAAATCAGATTTAAATGCAAAGCATGTTTTAATAACAATATTTTTATTACCTAGCACACATGAAGAACCTCTAACAGAAAGTTATATGAAATGCTGATTTGTTCATTTGCATTCAGTTCCAGCTTCTGTCGAAATACAGTTTGACACAAGTGGAAAAAATTAAAATAAAAAATCATTTAGTAAATAGTAAAGGCATCAATTCGCATTGATTGTCATGGCCAAAAAAAAAAAAAAAGGTAAATTCTGACTCCGCATGAATGCAGGTATCTTTGTTGCTTTAAATGCCTACAGGTGCAGCAGGAACTGCTGGTTAAGAAGCAGTGAATTGAGTGTAAAGGCAAGATTTAATTGCTGTTCATTTTAACGATTTCCCACCTATGAGAATAAGCTTTTCTGCTGAACAGTAACTCAAGAGTGCAAACGGAATATGGTATTGAGACCAGTGATGCTTGCTGATTTGAAGCACTTTTATTTAAATCCACTCTCCCTGTCGGGAGGGAATAAAAGCTCTCTTGGTGGTCAGTGCACGCTGAGGGCTCGGGGCAGCTGCGGTGCCTCTGCGGGTCAGCAGGGGAGGGATGAGCCCTGGGGAGGATGCTCCTGTCCCCTCCATCCAGGGCTGGAAGTGCCACATTTTCCCCAGCTCCAGGACAGCAAAGAAGGGTTCCAGCCCTTCTGAGGGCGACCAGTGAGAGACAGCAACTAATCAAAGGGTGGGTGATAGATTGGTGCTAAAGGAGTAAAAACCTGCCCGTGCTGATGATGAACAGCGCAGCTGCTTCCAAAGTGCCTCCCCAGAGCAGCTTGTGCAAACTTTAGGTATGCAAGAGAAATAACTGCACCCAGCAGAGCCAGCTCATGCGGTAATACCCCAAATAAATAAAAAAGATAACATTAAAATGATAATAATAAAAACAACCCAACCACCTCCACCAAACAAATGAACAAACAAAAAAGCAAGTAGAGATAAGGCAGCGCAGCAAAGCAGAGCTGGTCTCTTACGGCTATTGCCAAGGACATTGTGCCTAAGTGACCTGGAGGTGCCAAGATGGGAAAGTCCAGCTGGGTTCAAGCATCCAGCTTGTCCTCCTTGTGTCCTCCTTCTGCCTGTTATGGTTTTTGTGTTACGTTTGGCCAGAAATTTCTACGTGTACATAACTGGAAGGAAGAAGGCAGCCCTAGCACTCTCTGTTGGTCATGTACCCAGTGCTTGGGGATGCCACCCTCGTTGTTTCCCCTTTTGCTTCTGGCTCCCTGCAGCATCAGAGGTTGGGATCTGTGTGCCTTGCTTGCCCAGATGATGTTTGGTAGAACAAATATCAGTTGGGAAACCTCCTCACTGGAGGTCTGAGATGCTTGGGGTGAGGCAGGGATGAGGCTTTGTAATGACAGCTTTGTACCTCCTCCAGGTATAGAGCAATTGGGGAAAGATCCCACCGCCCTTTTGGAGACTTCTCTTCAGCATCAAGGGTAAAAATGGAAGGGTATCTGCTCGCCTGTCCTCCCAGCTCCTTTCCTTCCCACAGCAAAGGAGCTGAGGACTTTTCCTTGTTGGAGCCTCAAGCATCAAAACAAGTGCAAAACGGAATGAATCACACGGTCATTAGGGTTGGAGAAGACCTCTGAGGTCATTTGGTCCAGCCACCCCCTACCAATAGCAGGTCCCTCTCACCTGCCTCCCCCTGCTCTTCAGGAGGTGTTTTTGGAGGCTCCTCCTCCTGCCCTAACACTTCAGTCCCAGAAAAATTACATCCCCTAACGACAGTGCCTATGAAATGCTATGCTTAATAAAATGTGTTGCACATCAATAATTTAGCTGCTTGTGACAACACGGCCTGGTATTCTTGGTAATTAAAAATGGATGAAATGGCAAAGTATGGTAGGTGTTTATTTCTTTATTTCAGATTTCACTGTATTTAAAACAGGGGCTATCAATTTAGAAATACCATAAAAATCGAGCAAGATTGTGCTATTTTAAATATGTCTGATATATTGTCCCATATATTTTAATTATTAATACACAACACAGCCAACAGGAGTCTAAATTCTACCCACCACAAGCTCCAGACAATCATTATAAGGGTTTCTGGGTAAGCTACAGGGGAATGGAGATAAACTTCAGCTAAGTAATCTTCCCTCCCCAGGTGTGAGCCCCCTCTGCCTTGCTCCACATGGAGCCGTTTATACCTGCACTAAGCAGGGATAAAGTGAAGCCAATCTGAATTCTGCACTGCCTTGCCCTCAAGGTTGCCTTTTACATCTGTTTGGTGTTTGCAGAGCCAGATTGCAGCCTTAGCTCAGCTGGTGGAGCCCTGGTGTTACAGTGGGGCGGTCTGATCCCACAGTTGAGGTTTGGGACTGGGGGAATGGGAGTGGTTTTGGTGTGGGAAGAGGAAAAGAAAATCAGCTCCTTGTGCCTGAGTGAGTGCAAAGCTGGGAGCTGCTGCTGCAGCCCTGCTGAGATGGAAAGGTAAGGAACAGACATGTAAACTGAGTAAGAGAAAGTGGAGATTTGGGCCAAAACCAGAATTTCTGTCAGCCTCTGTCAGGTGCAGCATGCAGGTGGAAATGTGCAGAAATTCTTGGAGCTTGCTCCCTATGGGCAGTTCCTTGGCTGAAGTTGTGTTCTGGGGTCAGTGCTTCTCCCAGGGCACCGACATAGGGTCCCTGCAGTGTCTGCAGAAGGTGGAGGCTTGGCAAAGCCCCACGAGGTTCAATGTTTTATGAAGGGCTAAAATAAAACAAACAAAGCATTTTTTTTTTTTTTGTCCCTTGTTCCAAGCTTCGTCCTACTGCTGTGGCCCTCTGCTTTGGGATGAAATATGTGAAATGAATGGGTATCCAGTATTTCTTGGGGTTTTTATTTAAGGCTGCCCACGGGCTCAGGAGGTCATCACCCTTTCGTTACTTCAGTTTGGTTTTGCACATGGGCCCTAGTGGTGCTGCTTTTGGGTCTGTGTGTGTGTGGCAGTCAGTGTGCCAAGCCAGCTGATTCCTGTGCTCTCCCAGGGAGAATTCATTCTTGGCATGATGCAGGTGGGTGCCTGGTTTATGCCTTCGTGCCCAAGGATTTACAGGGCTGTGCTATTAGGGCAGCTGTGTGCATGTGCTCAGAGCAGGCTGGATCCCATTGCTGTAGGGAGGAGTGGGAAAAGCCCAGTCCCACCGCTTCCTTTTACTCCTTTTTGTTTTTGGGGGGTGATTTGTGCCTTCTCCCCTAGGCTCGCCCAGCTGCACACATGCTGCTGGCTCTGGATCAGCATCCTTGTTACTCCTCTGAGAGCGCTGTCTGTAGGTGATAATCTAGAGAAATCAGTATGGAGTGAGAACGGGTAGCTTTGGCTCAGTGTGCAATTTGCAAGTGCCTCGTTATTGGCCCAAAGCTGCTTTATTCTTAGTTTTTATTTTTATTTTGGAGAAGGCGTAGAAAATGTCAATGTTCTGCTTTTCTTCTTAAATGGCCTCAGATTACTGCGGCAGTTATGGAAATGTATTTTATTTTGTGTTTAGCACCATCTTCATTAGGCACCAGAGCAATTCTCTCTTTACAGCCGAGCACATCACAGAGAATTAATCGGCCTGTTCAGTGCTCGTATTTTCAGGAGTCAGTAATAGTGATGAGTGTGACACTTCCTTCAAATAGCTTTATTTTTCCTTTAAGAAAAATAAAAACAAAAACAAAACAAAACAAAAAAAAAAACAGTAAGATAAATAAATAAAGTATAAGGTAAAGAGTATCCTCCTGACGCGCAGTGCACATCTCACTGGGCGGCCAGGCAGATATCTGGTTGCAAGGCTGGAAGCACGGCATCCTCTTTGGGCATTGGTTTTGGTACTTCACGAGCCCTCAAATTCAACAAGTTTTATTGATGCTCACCCTGAGTGCACGTTGCTGCAATTCAGACGTTTGGTCTCGTTCAGTCGCCCATTGCCTCCAGTGTGCTTGCAGCTCTTCCCCAGCTGACGTTGTCTCCAAACTGTTTCACCGGGTCAAACAGTGAAATTAATGGCCCAGCACAAATCCTCACCCTGTATGTGCTTCTGTGTCCCTCCAGTTTGAGGGAACATCATGGAAAACTGCTTTCTGAGCGTGTTTTCCACCTGCTGCACAACTGCCCTAACTGTACTCCTGTGGCTTGCTTCAGACAACGTCCTGACAGCCAGCCCCTGGCTGGGGACACCGTGTGTGACAGCCACTGCCTGACCTCCCCGCCAGTCCTGCTGCCCTGTCGTAGCAAAAATACTCAGTTGGCTCGATGTGATTTGTTCTTGACAAATCCGTGTCGGCTGCTCCTCATTGCCTTGTTATTTTTCAGACGCTTGGAAAGTGTTTGTCTGATGATTTGTTCCAATGTTTTTTCTGGGAATTGGAGCTAAGCTGGCTGGCCTGTAATTCCCCACTATGTTTGCCATTCTCCGCTCTTCTGGGACTTGCCACTGTCCCTGAGCTTTCAGCGATAAGCGCTAACAGCCCTGAGATTGCCTCCGCCACTTCTAAGTACCTGGCAGTGAACCTCAGCAGACCCAGCTGATTTTGAAAACATGCAATTTATATAAATATCTTCCGGGCTATTGCTTCCCCCTTGTAGTCTGAATTCTTACCTTTTTGTCATCAGTAACAACTGAAGTATCTGTGTAAATGAATCAGTCACTTGTCATAGGGAGGCATTAGCCTTTGTGGTGACGGCTGGTGACTGAGCTTGGCTGAGTTGCAGAGGAACTCTTCCTTTTGCTAATGCCTTATTACTAATTACTAACTTATTATTATTCAGGTTCTATATATCTGGACCTGTTTTTTAAAATTAAATAAATGTATATATATATTCATAAATGCACATCCTATTTATTTATACTGTCCATAGCCATTTGAATCAGTTTTTACAACCTATGTTCACCTGTTCTGCCTGTGCTCCAGGATATCATCCCCACCAGCCACTTTTTGATAGCTTACATGCAGAGTTTTTTGTACTGTTTCTTAAGGTTCAGAAGCGGGTGGGCCTGAGGGTGGGAAGATTTTAGGCTGCAGATGGCAGGAGCACCCTGAGGAGCCCCAGCATCTCGGCAGTGCCCTGGCAGGTGCCGGCAGCCGAAGGCTGGGGTGGGCTCCCTGCCTTACCCCACCAGGCACAGCACCTCGTGGGCAAGCTCATGGCAGTGAAACGGGCTGCTCTTCTCCAATACCTTACCTTTCCAGGTGCAAACACGCCTTTAAAATAGGCTGGAAGGATCTTCACTTTGGAACTCTTTGAATTTGCTTTATATTTGTCTACTGTTTTGTGACACCATGTTAAGAGTAAAGAACAGATTCCACCAACAACGGTGTACTATGACAAGCTGTTAAATGAATCACAGTGATGTTTTTCTTGCATTAAGGATGGCTGGGATCTGGCTTGCTGAATGAAACCTCAGATTTTTCGCATGTTTCAAGGCGTTTCCCATCTAGTTTGCAATGAAATGGCTTGACAGTTTTCAAGCAGGCAGCTCTTTGATCTGCATGTCAGCTTGCTTCGTTGGAACAAACGGGAGACGTTTTGTTCTAGAGAAGCATTTGGTGTGTGCCGTCCCTGATATTTTAGAAATAAATAAGTAAAAAGCCAAGTGTTTCAAGTCATACATTCTGTTATGGCAGAACTTGTCAGTCATGGTAACGAGTAGTATAAGGTATAGCAGACTTGTCATTGTGTCCTACAGATGTTTGTATTTTTGCTGTTTTCTGACAATGAAGACCTCACAATTCTGAAATGAGGTTTTTAACAGAAAATTTGAGACTAGATGCTGCCATGTCATTTCATGATTTCTTAACAGCATTGACAGAAAGGAAGATTCTTCAAACCGCTTCAGTTTCAGTAAAACTGAATCTTATTTAACAGAAGAACATTTAGGTGAAAGAACAAACAAACAAACTCGTTCTTGCCCCCAACACGAGATGGAGTGTGACCGCTGAGAGGCTGTGGGGGTGCTAACGACTGGATTGTGATGGGAAGTGATTTATCCTGTGGCTCAGTCTCCTGCTTTACACACTCATAGGAAGAGCCCAGCTCTCCATGGAGCAGCCTTGCTGGTGAACCAAGTGTTTCCTCACCCATACGAGTGCTGCCCTTGGGACAGAGCTAAAAGAAGGCTCAGGGCACTGACCTGGCTGTCCTGAGGGTGGTGGCACCATTATTTATACCTCTGAGGTTGGCAAGGTGATCACATTTTTTTTTTGCAACGTGAGTAAATGTTGCCCATAGCCACCTTTCTGCAGGAATCCCAGCCTCTGAACCACTGCCTGCTGGTGCCTCCTGGGTCCTCTCAGTGGTTTTCCCTGCTTGGGAGAGGCCTGGAAGGAGAGAGGAGAGAGCTGAGAGAAGGGAAAACATGAACACAACACCCCAAAATAAAGGGAAATTGCCCCATTCTCCAGTTTGGTGCCATACCAAAAAATAATAATGAAAAAAATCCTCTAATGTTGTTCTATAAAGGATGATGATCAAGTAACTAATCAGTACCACTTTAATATATTTCTACAAGACTGATTAAAAGATGAGCTCCACAGAACTGATTCTTTATCTCTGATTTTTGCAGTTTCTACACGTTGTAGAAATCCACTGGATTTATTCGATCCCCCACCTTGTTGCTTGTGCTAGAGAAAATTTGTGTTTCTTTGCAAACAATGTGCATTGGAAGGTGGTGGTTTGATGAAATCATACTCTTCTACATGTGCAGCATGAAGAAATGGTATTGATTTGACAATTTAACTTCTCAGGGAAAAAAAAGACAGTATTTTGGAAGTTGACTGGATTCAAATGACAGGTTTTGATATTTTTAGTTTGAAATAACCTTTTATTTCAAAATACAGGCAAGCGAGAGGGAGGAGTCGTCAGGAGCCAAAACTGAAGAGAAACATGTCAGTTGACGTGAGATTTTTTTTTTTTTAATTATTTCCTTTGCAAGATATTTCACTATTTAACAAAGGAAAATATAAAGATATCTAGTTTTCAACTAGGACAAAAATCCCAGCTCTGCCTTTGTGCGGAATGGCCAGCCTTACACAGGTTGTTAACCAAGAGCGAAAGAGCTGCAGATACAAAGAAAATGGGTTATTTCGGTGCTGTAAACCCTTCCTTACCTTTGTTTTCCATGCAGTTATGGAGAATGCTTATTTTGAGAAGCCATCAGGATGGATTTAGAGCTGTGGTGACCTGGTGGCCATCCTTGAGACCCCAAGCAGCCCCCTTTGCTCTGAAGCCTGGCATCCTGCTGTCGTGCTGCCAGCTGGATTACAACTCGTGCAAAAGTCTTCAGCTTTTTAGGCTCAGCACGTAGCGAGGCATTCTGGGGTTTGCATGGGAATAGAGATGTAGTAACGAGCGTGTGCATGAGCATTTGTCTCGTGGGTAACCGCTCAAGCCGGCATTGAGCTGCCGGACGCGTGCTGCGTTCAGGTTATGCAGGGCTGGGAAGGTTTGGGGCTGAGCACCACCGCTGGTGGGACTCCGCAGGGCTCATCTTAAGCTTGCAGGCTGGCTGGCTCTGTAAGCAAAATAATAATGAAGATAATTGCTCATAATTTCCACCGTCTTGTTGGTATCCAGAAGCCAAGCTGAATAACCAGAGAATCCTAATTTCCTTGGTATGATGATGCCCTAGTTGGGATCGGGCAAGCAGCGCAAATTGGTTTCCTTTCCTATTCCAGTCAGGCTTCTGAAACAGCTCCTCTCTGCTCTCACTTTTGATGAACAGACCATCGTTATTAATACTGATGCTCGTGGTGCCAAGGGGCTTCCGCTGAGCAGGGTTGCTTCGTGCTGAAGGGTGCAGAGGAAAGTCACTGGTGGCACCTTTCCCTGTCCTGTCCGGGGCCTGGACACAGCAGAAAGCTGCCCCACTATTCAGAGACGGGGTTCTTCGTAATGGGGTTGTTCAGCCCAGGCTCTAGCTGTGATTTGCTTGTGAAAAAATAGCGTGGAAAAATAAAAAATAAATTAAAAATGCAGCCCTCCTTTGAGATGAGGATGGGGGATCTGGGAATGAAGCGGTGGCTGTGGCTGGCTGGGTGGGGCAGAGCTGGGACAGCCTGGACTGGAGGGGATGGGGCTTGTCTGGGTCCTGTGTGGCAGCACTGCAGAGCACACAGCTGCAACCTTTTTCTTATAAGGCCAGAAAGGTGTCCCCTTCTTGCAGTGGGGAAGGGAAGCTGCGAGCACCCTGCTGCAGAAGGGCACGTGGAGATACGGCTGTTCGCTGGACAACTGGGGTTTGGGTGTGTTTGCTCTGTAACTGGGGTGCACACAGACGCTGGGAGCAGGTTTGCACTTTACATCCTTCCCCTCTGTCTGCTGCGATGCCAGCATGAGATCAATTCCATTTGGTCTTGAGAAAAGTGCTACAGGAAGATTGTGAGCCACCAGGAGAGCATCCTTTTCATAAGGGCTTTTCTTTGCTATAGCTCTCCAAATATATTTAAGATCTCTAGCTCTCACCTTTGACAGTCTGCCTCCAAAGCCCCAAACTAGAAAATACATAAATGTGTAAACAGCCTCACCCACACGAGGACTCGTGTGCATTGAGACATAACCCTCAGTGAAGGGTCGGGCTCTGTTGACATGCTTCTTGGGGCTTTTGGCTGATGCACGGCTGTGTCCTGGGACAGACCCCCCTTTAGACCCTGGTGCCTTTGGCTTGATGAAAGGAGCTCATCTCATTTACAGTGGTGGGAGATGGAGCAGATAACCACGACGAATAAACTGGCTCCTCTCTTCCTTGCCTGCCTAGAGGTATGAACTCCTTTTAAGTTATGCTTTCACTGCTGCCACTATTTTTTTTTTAATTATTATTTCCAAACTAGAAAGTATACCAGGGGAAAGATAAAGCCTGAAATCCATTAAAAGCTTTTATTTTATTTATTTATTTATTTTTATTCTGTGGACTTTTAAAATATTGTCTCACCTTGATGTTTGAGTTCTTGGTGGCTGGGCTGAATTCTAATCGTGCTCTAGTATCTCTGCTGGCCAGCTATATCTTTCAGGCTCACATCACATGGAAGATTAAAAAAAACACCCCGATTTCATTTTTAATCTCTCTCTCACTTCGAACAATTCATCCTTTTTGTGATACCTAATTACCCAACCTCTTTCAGATAACCACATGATGTGTGTGTGTGTGTTACATCTGTGATCGCAAACAGAGTATCTGATCCCTGTGGAATAATCCATTGAGGAATGAGGGTAATTAGTCTCTAACAAATACAAATTTGGAAACATCTGTGCAGGCTTAAGCTTAGGGAACTGGACTTGGGAGCAGGTTTCAGCAACGGGAAGAGAGTGAGAAGGCAGAGCTGGAGGTACCAGGTAAATATTGCAATTAAATTAGTCAGCTCGAGGAAATTAAATCAAGGGAAATTGGAGTGTGTCATATTTTTCGATCTGGATTTCTGACTGTTATGAGATTTTGAAGAGAGGCAGCGAAGAAAATAGAAGCTAATAAGTTTTAATTCTTTTCCCAGTGACTCAGAGGAGGGCTGGATGAAGCCCTTTCTCATTTTGTGATAATTAATGTGACTCCCATGGCAAAGGGAAATGCAGAAATTGCTGACAAGTCAGCTGAACAGCAGATTTTCAGACAACTTCTCTTTGTTTCGGCTTGCACAACAGTGTCCTATCTGCAGGGCAATCTTTGCTCCAGAAAGTTGGGGGCAAACTTCTGGCAGCTGGAATGTTGCTGGAAGGGGCAGATCTTGGGCTCAGGTGGAGATTGGCATTAGCTAATAAGCACAGCTGGGAGCTGGAGAAGCAGAGACACCTGAACCTTTTGCTGTGTTTTAGGAACTGGTGCCTGCCAGTAGGGTGGCCCGGTCTCAGATTGCTGGAGTTGTGTCTGGGGGTGTTTTTGGGGGACAGGTCAGAGTTGGTTGCTGATGAAAGTGCAGTGCTGCTTGCACCCTGCCACCTCTTCCCACAGCTCACCTTGCAGTAACTCTGGGATGTATTGAATGCCTCCAGGAACCAGTTTAGCTCATTAAAACAGCAGGGGAAAAAAAAACAAAACAAAACAAAACAAAAAAACAACAAAACAAAACAAAACAAAAAACTATGGCTTGGCAGGATAGGAGAGCTGAATCAGTTTGGGGAGGGTGTGAGGGCTCCAGGGTGTCCTGAGATGGAGGATGGGGCAGAGCAGAGGGGCAAGTCCTGTCAGACTTCAAGGAAAGAAACTTCCCTGACCTTTAGTGGATTTAGATCAAGCTCTTTTACTTGTGTATCAGCGTTATTTATCTGACTGTTTGCCAAGGTCTGCATGGGGAAAAGTTGTTAAGCATGTGGTTAGTTTAAAGCGCATGTTTAGGTATCAATAGATATGGATAGATGCCTAGGGACATTTGTGAAAAGAGCACTTCTGAGCTGTGAATGTGTGGATCTAACTGTTCCTTTAATAAAAAGTGTAAAAGCTGTTACCAGTGCCTTTGTAGCAGTGCCCGTGTAGCCATAAGTAAGTCGTATGCTCAAAGATTATTTTAAAACAGGACAAGGAACTTCTCTTAAAAATTTCTGCTTTCAATTTCTAATGTGGCTGAGGTTTATGGCAGTTTGGGTACAGCTTTGGTATCCTCTTGCAAGCCAAGATGACCGTGGGCTCCCGTTGTAACCCTGGCTCCTGGGCTCTTAATCTCTAAAGAACGAAGCAACACTTCGTTAGCAGTGCAATTCATTTCCCTGGTGCTGTCCAGGAGAAAATGGCCCGATGTCCCCAGCAGATTTCAATTCAGCAGTGAGAGAAAAGGAGGCCAAAGGCCTTTACACGAAGCAGATGAGTTACTGCTTCATTTTTCAATATTATTCAAGTAGACAACGCCACGCTGACAGTTAATATAGAAAATGGGGCATCTCCTCCTCCGTGGAGAGAGGGGCTGAGGAGGGATGGGATGTCAGAGGCTCTGGCAAACCCAGAGAAGCAGCAGCTTTTCCTGTTGCTTTGCACTCTGGTTAGAGCAAATGAACAAGAGAATTTGCAATTGGTATCTAACGAGGTGCAAATTAGCTAGTTACCACCAGCTCCTTCCTGAGCCTCATTTCTTTTTGCTCTGGGAGGATGGGGGAAGAGGAAAACCACTGTATGTCTAACAGCGTTGTGCCTCCAAAGACCCACCAAGCAAAAATAGCATGTAGCTATTCTAAAGCTGCAAAGCTGCTTAAGTTAGAAAGTTGGCAAAGCCTGAAAGAGCTTGCTGACAGGGCAGGGAGAGGAGAAGGTGGCAGAGTGAAAGCAAAGGCTTGGTGTCTCCCTCTCCCAAGCACCCAAGTGGTGGCACCCAAGAGCTACAGGAGAAATGCAGTGGAGTCTTGCTGCCTGTGCCCTTCTTTTGCAAGAGGGGGAGAGCAACGCACAGAGATACTGGGTGACCTTCTGGTGGGCAGCAAAGGAGGCTGTTCTCCCTTCAGTGTTTTATTTTCACTTTGTTTGTTAAATCTGTTGATAATGTGAGCAGAAAGGCTTTCAAGACTTCATGTCTACAAAAAGGAACTCGAGTTCCTTAGATGAAGCATGTGCTGATGTTGATTCTTTGATGTTGCTTTTGTTCACTTCTTGCCACAACCTGTGGGTAACTGGGTAAAATACTTCAAAGGCAACTTTGGGGTATTTTTGCGCTCTAGAGGAACCTTGCATTTGGGAAGAATAGGCTGGAAGAAACTTGAATTATTATTTTTTTAAATGGTCAACTCAACCTATTATACCTTTTATTTGAAAAGACCATGATTCCAAAAAAAATTTTGTGTGCAAAATCTTTCCAAAACAAGCCACGACCTTGTCTGGGAGCCAGATTTGTCTTGCCCAAAGAGATTTATGTCATTGCCTTAAAATGAACTAGGTCTGATATGCTGCTCCTTAATCACCAAGGTAACGAAACACCTCCAAAAGGTGAGGCTCTTTCTGGTCCTCAGCTGAACTTTGAACTTTGGGGGGCAAATAGGCCCAGATCCCCTTTCAAATCAGCAGCAGAGCAGATGAGGAGGTCTGCTTTTTGTCCTAGCGTGGCACAGGGCATCAGTGATGTCCCTTTGTTCCTTGCTTTTATTCTTTGCTCTGGGGGAGCAAAGCATGGACTTCAATTCCACAGCTTCCTCTGATGCGCCCCTTGTTGGTCTCTGTTGTGGTGTGTTAGCACCTCATGTTGAGCAGCTGAGCTGGGGGGCCACCAGCTTGGTGGAGTGAGGAAGCTCCAGGCTCCCTCCCCAGCCTTGGCTGGCACTTTTTAGCTGGTCCCAAATCTTTGCAGGCAGCTGCCTAGGTGGAATCAATTTTGATATCCCCTATATGCTAACTCCTGCTTGTAGAAAAAGAAAATAAATGCTTATGGGATCCCTGTGGAACAAAGTGAGGGGCTAAGTTTGTTTTGATGCTGCCCCAATGATTTAATGTTAATACACGCAGTGAGATTACTATTTATTTCTATTTGCACTTTACTGCATCTCAGGTATTTATTACAGGCTCCGAGAGCTATCTCTAGCTGCTTTAAATAAATGAATCACGCGTTGTCTGTAGGATGCTCCCTAGGGTATGGAGCAAGCGAGGTACCATGTTCAGGTGGTGTAGGTCCCCAGGCAGCCTGCTGATTGATTTCTGCAGTCCTGGGGATGAGCAGCATCCCCACGCTGCCGGCCGGGGCAAATGACCTGTCAAACTCGATGCATTACCTGGTGGAAACGCAAACCACACGGATACAGAAGGCTGGGATGGTGCAGTCATCCGGGAAGGGCAAGCTTGCATTTGGAAGTGTGTTGTTTAGTTTCTCCCTGCAGGCTGAAAGTGAGAAGGTTTTCCTGTGGTTTCTGAAGTTCTGCAAATGCCTCTCTTGGTTTGGGCCTGACTTTCTTGGCTGGAAGAGAGTTAACGTGTAGCGGATGCTGCACTGAGAAGACAGAAGCAGGTGAATTCCCCAAGGAGACAGTGTGCTTAAATGAAACCAACAGCTTAGTTGAGACAATTAAATGGGAAAGAGGAGTCATCTTCGTTCCTGGGAGTCTTCAGGATAGGTGCCCTTTGGGAAGGATGGTTTAGTTCACTGTCTTGCATCAGGGCATCGGAGAAGGGTGTGGTTCACATGGCTGTAGGCAGGTTTTGTGCTAAAAACTGTTCTGTCCCACTGTGAAAGAGGGAATTTTTGCTCACTGCTGTTCTTCCCTTGTTTCTTGGTCTTTGGTAACTAAAAGTGGTGACATACGGGAGCAGGAAAAACACTGCATGCTTCCCATCTCCTCCACTTACAACGTCATTTCTTTGTGAATGTTTGCAAGTAAAAATAGAAAAATAAAAGATGTTGAAGAAAACCCTAGATATGATCTGTAATTAGATTAAGACCCACAGTTATGGAATAATAAATTATCTAACTACCACGGTACAGCTTCACAACGCTTTTAAGATTGATTTTTGCCCAAGGCCCTGGGAAAGTGAGTTCAACAAAACGTAAAGAGATTAAGTCTGATTATTAAGTGAAAATACTTTTTGATGCCCCTTCCAGACTCACAAGCAACTTTTAACAACCCTGTTAAAAAGTGATGCTCTGTGCAACTTTGGCAGCCGCTACATTGCGTGGAGCGTGGCTTGGATATGTGTGGATAGACATTGGGGAAGCAGAAGTCCCCGGGGAGCCGGACTGGTCTTCTAAATCTGGGTGAGCTGTAGCACCAGTGGGTGCAAGCAGCCTGTTTGGGGCTGGAAGGGGACCAGGAGAAGGGGACCAGGAGGCACATGGATGGGTGGCTGGCTGGGTAGTATTTCTTTTCAAGTAAGATTGACTTGAGCCAAAGGGCTTGCTCTTCAGATAGAGATAATGCCATTTTCATTAACGACCCATAACTCCAGTCCCTCTATTTTTTTTTTTCCCCCCATTATCTCTTATTTTTATTCTGTTCTGAGAACAAGCAGACTGGTTGGTTTAGGACACGCTCGCCATCCAGCCCCAGTCTAGACGCTGTGGTGGTTACACTTGTCAGGGTCTCACAGAATTCGTAACTCAGGGCTCTTTTACCTGTGCCCACAGCAGGAGTTAGCAAGTCAAATGCTGACCTGGAAATGTGACATTGAGATGATTTTTTTTTAAAAAAAAAAAACAACTTTCAGTCCTTCTAAATTAAAATGCATGTCCTGGTGTTTCAAGTACATGGACTCTCTGCAGTCCTGCCATTGTGTTACCTCTGTAACTCAGAAGTGATTTGCGGCATTGTTCATCTCCAGCCTGCTGCTCCTTTCAGGCTGAGCCATGCAGGGCCTGTGCCTCACTGTGAGATTTTGTTTCATCTCCCCCCTTTGTGGTGTCAATCAGCAGCACATTTGTCCCCAGCTGGTTGCTCTCCCAGCCCTTCCAAGGGACGGCTCCTGGTGCACAAAGGGGGAGCCCAAACCCTACAGGTCACTGCATCGCTTCCCTCAGTCTCCATCCAGCTACTGCCTGGGCACCCGCTGTGAGGGCTTGGGTGCTGTGTGCAAGAAGATAAGCCCCTACTTGGGGTCTCACATTTTCTGGTGGCTTTGGGCAATAGAAATACATGCCTGGCTCATAGAAGTGTTAACAAGCAGTAATTAGACCGTATTTGTGAAGGGCTTTGAGAGCTTGGTGCTTTTATTTCTCACCTGCGGTGTAGTTAACAATCCATACACTTTTTTTCTTCACAGCACACTGCAAGCAACATTTAGAAAGGATTCACTATCTGCCACACAGGAGCATTTGGAAGCCATTATTATTAAATTAATCCAGATGGCTTGACAAGGCCATTGTGTAGTGCACTGGCCTCTTACCTCTGGACATGCAAGAACACTCAGTCTCATAAAAACACACATTGCTCCCCATCCATCTTCACTGTGAAGCTCTTGGGTCTTGCCACTGTCCAAAGCAAGTCTGGCTCACAAGAGCAAGGGGAGCCAGCATGGGGCAAGACGTGGAGAAATGGTCCTGCCTTGGTGCTGTTAGCAAAACTCATCCTGATGTCCACACAGTGGTGACTTCCAGGGTCCTGCCTTGAACCCTGGGCTCTGGCCACACGTGCGGTGTCTGACAGCTAAATGCAGCTCGTTAATTGCCTGTCAGCATTCATTACTTAAAGGAGGTGAGCAAAGCTCGGAATAGCTTCTTCATGGAAAATCAGTCAGTAGATGGAGCTTTAAATGTACAGCAGGTATCTGCGGGGGTTGGCAGATCTCTAGGAAGGCAAAGGGGCTTTGTTTGGCTGATGCTTGCTGCAGAGTCTGGCAGGTGCTTGTGGCTGAGCTGCACGCAGACTGTGTAGCACCTGGCAGCAGAGCGTGCGGGAGGGGATGTGGTTTTCCTGCTGGGCCAGGGCTGTTCTCCCATTCTGTAGTACTTAAATCATGGCCAAGGAGTCAGCAGAGCCAGCTGAGAACAAATTTTTATCTGTGTGTTATTTCACATTGGCAAAAGTGACTTTTACCACCCTGCACACCCACCTGAGCTTGAATGGCGCCTCTGGAACTCCCTGGCCTTTTCCAGCAGTTGGTAGCCCCAGCAATTCTGTGTCACCTCTGGATTTGGCCTCCCTAGTTGTAGCCCAGGAGGCAAGCTTGGTGGTAGAGCACCATGGTGTCGCTGCCCTGCTGTGGTCACCGCTGCCAGACCTGAGAGAGGAGTTAATTTAAAATAAAGGCTGTGGCTAGGAGAGAGGGCAGTGGGCGATATCCCTCTGCAAATAGTTCCCAACGGTGTTGGCAAGTTTGTGGTGAGAGAGAGCACGTCATTCAGGGGTCTGTGATTTGGTGGTGTGGGATTTAGGTACAGTGGTGAGTACACGACGGGCTGGGGCAGCGAAGGCCCCGGGAGGAGTTTGAAGGCCTCGGTCTTACACTGGGTGCAGCATCTGCATGTGTGGAGCTGGAGTGGGTGTTTCTTTTTAAGCAATGCTGAGGTCAGGAAGGTGCTAGCAAGGTCCTATGTGCTGCCTTTTCCAGAGCTGGTGGTCTTCATGGCTTCTAAGGGCTGTCACAAGGTGGCAAAGCCAACGAGGAGGAGCGGGGCCCTGCTGCTGGCAGCGCTTGCTCGAGGCTGCTGTGAGCTGTCCCGGAGCCTCCTGCTTCATTGCTGCCACGGCGTGCGGGGGGAGGATGAATTGCTTTTTCTGTGAGTATTAAATATTTTATTTGGTGACCTTCCTCTAATCGGATGCTTTATCTCAACCACATATTAAAAGAAAAGTAATAAAAAAAGGATTTTAATAAACGTAACCTCCTTAAATTGTGTAATTGTCACTTTCCTAGGACATTAGGGAAGCTGTAAGGGGGAAAAAATATGTACAGAGCAGTTTTTGGTGCATTGATAATTTATTATCTAATAATCTCTTCTCTTTCTTGCTATTCCCAGTTTTCTCATTACGGGTACATAGCAGAATGCCCTGTTGCTAGCAGCGGGTTGCCGTGCTCCTGCCGAGCCAGATCTGCTCTGTGCCGGTGTCAGGTGATGTCCAGCCTTCCTCCCCTGCAAGCCGTGAGCAGCTTTTCTGAGACAGAAAAGGCAGCAGGAGGCTCAGCCCTGCACCCGTGGGAGCCTCCCTGGAGGAGCACAGGTTGCCTCCCATGCTCTTGGGTTAAGATGCTCTCAGGACCATGCGTGGTGGGGACTGGCCATCGTGTGCAGTGATGTGTACAGGGACATTTTCCCTTCCTGCGGCTGTTCCTTGCAGAAAGGTTTTGTGGGTGATTTGCAGCCTTGGGAGGAGGAGAGGAGCACTCCAAATACAGACCAGGTCAATCTGCACCTCTGCGTACAGTCAAAGCCTGCGGGGTCACAGGAAAGGCAAAGTTCAACAAAAATCACCTGGGCTACATCCTAGTGTCCTGGGACCTTGGGTGTGCTGAAAGGAAGCACATCTTGGACTTTGAAAGAAGTTGTGATTCAGGGGGTGTAGCACACCCCACGTGGATGTCACTGTACAGAGGCCAACTAAGTGTGGAAGCTCTATCTGGCTCTTCATTTGTCCTGTTCCTTTCCCCAGCACCCCTATCTGGGCATAAGCAGGGTGGAAAAATGTACCAGAGCAGCTCCAAGTGTGGTTAGGCTCTGATCCTGAGCTGCCAGCGGGCAGGACTGTCCCTATATGTGATGGGCGTGCATATCCTCAGGAATGCACCGCATGCTGGTGGGTTCTGGGAAGTTGCTAAGCTAGTTAAGGCTTGGGTCTGGATCTGCCCCTGTGGACCCCCTGTTTCTCCCAAGGAACCTGTCCCAGATGAGACATCTTTCAGTTTAAGGTGACTAATCTGAATGATAATGATGTGAGTTTGTCTTCACTGTGTCGACCATTGCACAGTTACATGGAGGGCATGACATGCCTGCTTGGAGAGCTCATGGAAACCCCAAGCACAGGCTGGGCATCTGCTGCAAAAAGCTCGTGGTTTGGGGGAGACAGAACCTGAGATAGCCAGGAATAGCAGGATCCTGGAGGGGACAAGGCAACGCTTTTCCTTTCTCACTGCTGGCTCCTGGAACTGCCTGGATGAAGCTGGAATAAAAGTGACCTGCCTTGGTCTTCACAAGGATGTGGGTTTACCAAGTTGGCTTTCAAAATGTAAAAATGTGTCTGGTTTTGGAATGAAGAGGTAGCTCCAAGACAGGTGATATGATGGGAAACAGAGGTGCGGCTTGCAGATTTGACTTCTCTTGCTAGCTCCCCATATTTTAAAATGGAGAAGTCTCTCCTTTTACAGTTTACCTTCATATGAGGATTTGTGTGACAGCTTTACCTACCCCAGAGAGCTTCTCCCAGAGTTAAATACATGCAGCGAGTCACTTCTAGATCAGAAGGTTATTAATGAAGAGTGAGCATGGGTCAGATAGCTGATGCCTGCTGCAATTTGCTATTATTTACTGCATTTGGGAACTTACATGAAAGTTTTACCATCGTTAAGCTTTGGGCTGGTCAGATTGATGGATATGATTTGATTGAAATTGTGTAGAGGGTGATTACAATAAGGAGCTAGGAAATTAAATGAAAATGCTACTGGTTAGGAACAAAATGCAAATGATTTGCTTCTGTTCTTCAAAGCTTTATGCAGGCTGATTTGCATCAGCATTGCCAGGGAAGGGCATGGTGCACAGGAAACAGAAGATTATATGTGCTGAAGGCAGATAAATGTGCTGCGACTATGAGTTATCGAGCAGGAGCTCAGCTTTGACTGCCAGGCAGGCAGATATTACTCTTCAGAGAGCAGAGCCCGATAGCTGTGCCTATCAAAGAGGAACGCAGGCTGGTGCAGGGGCTGGTGGGGGAACTGGGGGACCTGGGTTTTGGCTGTACCCTGCTCTGGTCACCAAGTGCCCCATCCTCCCCCAGTGCCTGTGAGCAGCCTGCAGGACTCAGTGAGCTGCTGGTGCTGGTGGCAGCCCCTTGGCTGGTCCTGAGGGACTGCAACCTGGCCCACACCCCTGCAAGCACTGGGCTGGTGGATAAAAGCTCAAGGAGCCTTTAGATCAGGTTGTATTGATTCAAAGTAGCCACTGTCTATGTTTTCTGAGCAATGTTCAGGAATTGAGGTGAAGCGTGGCTGTGATTTGGTTATCCTGCTGTAGTCCTGAGATAGGAGTTAAATTAAAATAAAGTCCTTTTATTAAAATCTCTGGATTTCAGGTGAGCAGAGGTGTGCTGAAAGATGTGCCTAGCTCCAGCCTCAGGCTGACTTCTCGAAGTGGTTCTCAGTTTGGGATAACCCCCTGGAGGTGCACAAAGGTGTGAGCTGGTGAGGACAGAGGTGTCCCAGCCCAGAGATGTCCCATTGCCCTGGCCACAGGGATGACCAAGGGACAGGGTCTGGGCATGCAAGCTGCTGGGGCTTTGTGGGGGTTTATTTAGGAGTTATGCCTTAAACACACTGCAGGCAGCCTGCCTGATAGCTAGGGAAAGGGTTGTTGTGGGGATCTGCTTTGGTTTGAAGGCACAAGTGGATCAGTGGCCAAGTTCAGACCCAGACCTAAATTCATCTGTGGGGTGAAAGGACTTGGACCTTATCACTGCCCAGCCTGCCACAGAAATTGCTGCCTCTGCCCCTGCCCTGCTCTCCCCTCCATTCTTGTGATTTTAAAGTATGAACAGCTTATTATTCATGAGAAGCTGGGATGTCTCTCCCCACCAACAAATGGGATGCTGATAAAAGAGTCAATAAGGCTAATGTTGTTTTCAGTCACTAAATTTGACTTGAAGCTGGCCTAGGAAAAAAGGAATTCATCTCTGAATACATTAGTTGATAACTGACAGGAAAATATTGCAAATGATGTAGTTGGTGTGTATGGCCTGGCTGGGCACCTCACTGTGGGGTTGGGTGAGCATTGGCCCCGTGGCCACGTAAGGGAAGTTTGGGGCTGGCAGAGCCACCCTGCAGCTGGTCTGGAGCAGGAAAAGAAGTCTCCTGGAGGAGTCAGTGAGAATGACAGCTAGAAAAGGTAATAGATAATATTGGCAGACAGGAGAGCAATGGAGTAGGGAGAGGAGGAATAATCCATGAGGCAGCTCGTGATGGAGACAGCGGGTCTCAGGGGATGGATCAGCCTGTGTGGGCTGGATCAGCTCCTTGCCAGAAGGACCCTTTATTGAGCTTAAGACTTACAGAAACAGCTTTCTTTGGACCCTGGCCCCATCTGCAGCCAGGAGGCCAGCAGAGCAGTAAGGTTCAGAACAGACCTGGAGACTTCAGCTCGGATTTTCGCTCACTCCAGTAAGGGTTTGGTGAGCTGGCTCGGTTTCCCAGAGGAAAGACATGATGCTTCTCCCTCCCTTTAACCCACCTGCTTTGCATGCTAGGGCTATTGGAAGCCCTGAGACTTCTCCAGAGAGCCCCAAGGGAGAGGTAGGATGGGCTGCGTGCCCTGCCTCATGGACCAGGGCACGCGCTCGCTCCTGTTCCTGCTGGCTGTATTCCCACCACATGCATTCCCTGTGGCTGCTGATTTCTTCTCCGAGCTGTGTCCCCTGGATCCAAAATGAAAGCAGTGTAATTGGATGCACCACCATAGTGGCCAATGACAAAAAGCGTTTTTCTGAAAGCATTTTTCCCCCCTGTTGCTGAAAGATTACATCTGATGTTATAAACCAGCATCGCTCCCAGTTGGTACCACCGCTAAGTAATTTACCCTTCTGGAAAAGCTTCTTGTTATTGCAGCATGTTCACTGCAGCCATCTAGGTGAAATTATTTCTTTCAAGATAGGAAAAAAAAAAAAAAAGACAGGATTTTTGTCTTGTATTGCCCAATATATAAAAACCCTTGGAGAAAAATGAGATATAGATCCAGACCAAGAGGGGTGAACACCCGTTGCTACGTTTGGCTTTTAAAATTAGAGAGAAGCCAGAGGAGCAGGGTGCTGGGGGCAGAGGCGTGCAGGCAGCCCAAAGGGATGCTGACCCTCCTCAGAAGGAGCCTACGTCAAGAAACCCTGAATTATGCGATGCCAAGTAGGATTAGTGTAGGATTTATTCCTGACCACAGGTGGGTATTTCAGAGGAAAGAAACCAAAATATCATCAAAGTTGCCTCAAAGGTTTGGTGAATGAATGTTTGTAGGAGAGGGGAGGTGTGATCTGATTGCATCTGATTGTCCTTAATTTCACCTTGCTTCACGCAAAGAGGAAACTTTTCTCTTTCCCCAGACTCTTGTGCTTACTTTCTCTGGCTCTGCTTTTCCCCTGGGGACTTGGAAGTGATGTGAGATGTTTGTAGGAGGTGTCTGGCCGTGCCTACCCAATGCTCACAAACCTGATGCTGCCCTGGGTTCTGCTTTGGGGGCAGCAACCCAAAAGCAGCCCGGTGCTCAACACCTGCTGCTGTATATGGACCAAGGCTGGGGGTGTCCTGTGTATCTGCACTGGTGCTGAAGTCCCCTAAATCTGGGAGTCCTCCAGGACAGGGCAGATGGAGCCAGGGTACTGGGGCCAGATCCAGAGGAGTGCAAGACCCAGTGTTGATCCATATCAGGGTGCAAAGTGGAAAGGCTTCTCTGGTGCAGAGCTGCTGAGGTCCCAACATCTCCTCTGCTTCCCTCTGGTTTGGGGTTGCTGCACCCTCATGGCGCTGATTTCAGCTCTGAGCCCCCAACCAGACCTTGCTGCTCAGGGCTGCTGCCCCTGGAGCACCAGCATCGCCAGGCTGGCTGGGAGGTGTGTTGGTTGTGGGTTTTGTTTTGCTTTTGGTTTCGCTCTGCTTCCTTACCAGCAAGAACAAAGGCTGTGTGAATACTAAATGCAAGCGTGTCTGCCTGTCAGGCTGTTCTTGTCACCTTTTGAACAATTGGCCAATTCTAATGCGTTTTGACAGGCAAGAGCTCAGAAAGGTAATATATTTCTGAAAAGCTCTGTAAAAATAGCTGGACAGGTGCAGAGGCTCTTCCATGGGCTCAATAGAGAGAAAACCTGCAGCATGAACTCACATCTTCGGGGCTGACAAAAAATCTGCTTGGGGCTTTCCATGAGAAAGTAGGACTTGGTCATGCTGCTGGCCATGCAGGACCATGGTAGTTACCTGAATTAAGGTGGATACTGACAGGCAAAAGAATCAAGAAGGGGCAAGACCACATTCACTGGGACAAGGAGGGAATAGTGGGAGTAATTTTAAAGGAAAATGAATGTCTTGCAGTTCTTTAACCCTTCCCATTCAAAGGACTCTGCGTACCTGTTGTAGGAAGCTGCTGGGTATCTCGGTCACCTCTATACAAGTGCAGAAATGGAGGCAAAAGAGCATGGAAGCTCTGTGACAACATCTGACATGGTTTCTGAGCACCCTGCTTCTCACCTCGGAGCCTCATCCACAGGACACTGTTTTCCTGCAGCCAAGGAGAAGTTGTAGGTAGAGAAAATGAAGAAACTGTTGGTAGCTGCCATTTCTCATGAAAAAATGGAGTGGTATTGTCTATTTTTATAATAGGTTTTTCAGAAAGTCTGCCAGGATTGATTTTAAGACTGTAGAATTAGAGAATCTCTGACATCGCCAGGTCAGTTGCTCCAAAGGTTAATAATTTCTATTAAAAACAACCCTTTGCTTCTCACACAGTGTTTGGGGATGGGGAATGAAGGCATGGGTCTGCTCTCCTCTCTGCTTTTTACTTTGCTGGCTGCTGAAACCAGAATTTCTTCCAGAATCTCCGCATACTGACAGTGCAAGTGGACAATTCAACACTGCTCCCAAATGCCCAGATGTGATGGAGGCTGACCTCCCCACCTAAATAAATATAAATAAATGTACTCTGCCATGCTAGGAGCTCATGTTTGAAAGCCCTGCAGCAGGGCCGGTGGCAGCCTGCCCTCCTAGGGGAGTATTTTGCAAGCTAGAAAAGAAAAGCTTAAAACCATCAGGATGTCTCACTGTCTGAGAAAATCTATCTGAGATTATTCCGAGCCTTGTTCCCAATCAACCCGAGGCGACGGGAGAATTGCATGCTCCTGTGATTTAATCAAGAAGGACGCAGCGTGGTCCAGCCGCTGTTCGGCTGCTGCTCAGAGCACAGCTGTGGCAGCCGGGCAAAGCCATTCCCAAAAAGCAGCAAACGGGCCTGGGGGGATCAACCGCCTGAAGAAATGCTTAGGCTGCACCCTGCTTAGCCCCTCCGCTCACAAAACGGCCAGCTAATAACAGGCAGATCCTCAAATCACCATTGAAGGTGTTGTGAGGGAATGGCCTCACTCTGCTAACTTTCAATGATCGGCGAAGCACCAGCAATAGAGTTTGTGCACTGCGGTGGAAGAGATCTATTAAGAGTACTTTCCAAGCCTGTGCTGCTGGGGAGAAGAGTTAATTGAAACTATAGTGCTTATTTTAATTGTGTCTGTCCATAAGCTTTAGCTGGGATTGCTGTGCCGAGCTGGCTTCCCCACTCCGATGGCTCCGGCTGGTGGTACAGTATCAGAGCTTTGGATTTATTTTCATAAAGTGCAGCAGGACTTCAGGGCCGACCAGAAACCAGCCCTTGCAGAGAGACAGGGCTGCCTTCATCCTTTCCACAGTGGGCTCTTAGGGCCGTGGGGTTTTCCTCCATCACCGCTCCCACCCAGGGCCGGTCCATATCTCCAAGTCCAGCCATGCCTCCCTCCAGGTAAATAAGGATTTTGCCCTCCAGGAGGGTCTGGCTGCTGCTGTGCTGCCCAGGTGTGCTGCTCCTCATTTCCAGCCAGAAAATACCTACCATGAAGAGGGTGGCCTTTACAAGTCACCTCACCCCTGCCACCTCACCAGGTGCCTGCCTGGTGCCTTCGTACCCCAGCTTTGCTCCTCGTCCCCATGCCCTGCAGGGAGGTGATGCTGTGCAGGCAAGCCCTGCACTCGCTCAGCCTGCACCGGCACGGGGAAGGCAACCTTGTGCAAATTGCACTGAGTGTAAATTATCCTGATTTCAAAAGGGCTCTGCTGTGCAGAGAAAACATAAACTGGTTTTAAGGCTACGTGGGAACCAAGCTTGCTGTTTTAAAAATCTGATCACCTTGAGCTCGGGACCCCTGGGAGGTTTCCAAAGTCTCCAGCAGAGCCTTGCTTTGTTTGCGTGGATTAAAAATGTAAATATATTTAGGCTATGAATGCAGAATGGGGAGAAAATAAAAGATTAAAAAATATTATGCATTTCCGATTTTTAGATTTATGCTCTTTCTCATAAAAGCATGAATGACATTTATTTGGCTGGCTGCATAATCCATGTTAACAAGACAATTAGTATGTGCTGAAAGTTATTATTTTCCTCGGCACGTCAAAGTCAGGGCTGCTGCTGGATTTGGAATGGAGCCTTGATTCATTTCTTCTTTGTGGTAAAAGATAATATTGAATTTTTCTCCAAAGATCTTGACAGCATGTAATTAATACTATTTTTTTAAAAACTTTTTTTTTTTTTCCTTCCTTGCCTTAAATAAAATGGAGCAAAACACAACAACCTAGCTGGGGAAAAATTCAGACCAAGACGAACATTTCTTTCTTAATTGTGTATTGAGTGAATTCCTAGCTTCCAAAAAGCAGCAGATTGGCAGCCACGGGTGGCTGCAACTCCCTCCTCGTTCCCTGTGCAGGTACGGGGCCCGTGTGTTCTCCAGGCACCGTGATGTCCCTAAGGGATGCGTTCACTAGAGTTGCTTAGCTCTGCTGGAACCGGCTCAAAAACATTTCAGTGGCTGAATCTGGAGTCTGAAAAAAACACAAAACAAACAAACACACAAAAAAAAAAAAACACAAAAAAACCCTGGCTGCTGCCACGTTCAGTGATTGTGCATCATTTAAAAGAGCGCAGAAATCCCGCGGTTGCTGCTTGCTCCTACTGAGGGGAGCAGCGGCTGCTGGGGTGGCCACAGGTTTCTCCCTGTGCCCGGAGATGCTGGGGCTGGCTAAAAGGCTGGGCACGATGCCTGGGGATGCAGGCACTTGTTTGAGAGCTGCTCTGAGCAGAAAGGTGTGGGGATGCTGGAGAGCACCTGGATGTCTGGTTTGGGGGTTTCACGTCACTGTTTAGTATAAGGCTTTGCTTCCTGGTGGTAGGGGGAAGTGAAGCCTGGCTTGGCTGGGGAGCGGTGGTGGCTGAGGCCAGAAGGAGGCAAGCGCTGGAAATCCAGAAAAGTTCCATTTAACTTCTCTTGGATCTGACAGCACTGACCTGTGCCCATCCTTCCCAAGACCCTGCCCAGAGCAAGAGCGGTGGTGCTGAGGAAGGAAACCCAGCCTGGCCAGCAGGCAAGATGCTGCATGAGAACTTCTTATCAAAAGGTGGAAAGGCCATAGAAAAACAGGGGGGTTAGTGCATGCGAGGATCTCCCCCTGTCCCTGTTGGGATTCTGGCTCCACCACCAGCAGTGGTCCCAAGCAGGGGGCTGCTGTGGCTGGGCACAGCAAGGGAGCACCCTCAGGGGCCGAAGCCCTGTTTCTGGTCTGCCCTGGGCACCGTGGCTCTCCCTGCAACTGAGGGGAGCATTTTTCTGTGCTCTGCTGGGAAGAGGCAGTGCAGGGCACTGCCATCCTCACGCCTGCCAAAGCAGGGTGAGATGGGGCCAAGTGCCTCTGGCAAACAGCAGCCGCGGCAGGGAGATCGATGAGAAACTTCAGGGAGGTGACAAGACGTGGGGTTAAGGATGACCGATGGGAGTGCTCGTGGCAGCACGTCAGTCATCACGGCCATATTTCAGTTCCCAGAAGGGTGCTTTTTATTTAGGGTCATCGGCGTTTCCCAGCTGGCCACCACTGCGGCTTGCGTGAGCGTGGGGCTGGGTTTGCCCCCTGGACACCCAGAGGGGCAAGCAGAATTGCAGCATTTGTTTTCTTGTCACCCAAACCAATTCTTTTATCCATGTTCCCTGATTTTGCTGTGAATTGTTTGTTGATGAGGGATGTTCGTTGTCCCAGAGCAGGTGCCCTGGGCATTCCCCCACCTGCCCCTCTGCTCCATGCAATGAATGCGGTGAGGCCTTACCCCATGGTGGGAGGAGGCACCAGCCTCTGGGATAAATTGTAGGGTGACAGGCACACATCAGCCCTGAGCAAATGTTAATTGCATTCATCAGAAGAAGAGGTTAAGCCACTTCAGCTGATACCTGCTGTTCTGGGCTGTGTCCACCCCGAGCATCGACACAGACCCTTTCAGGAGGGACTATTTCTATTTTCTCTTGCTGTCCAAACACAAGAATAAATTAGACCCCAACAACCATAAATGTAAGCAATTCCTCTAGTATTTTTCTCATATCTCAGCCCATCTTTGTCATTATTTCCGTAATGAGCCATCCTCTGCCTGCTCTATGGAGCTAATGCCTCGCTCCATCAGTCGCCGTCCCACCTTCCTGCAGCACCTCAGCAGCAGGAGCCTGTGTGGTGAGGTTGTTCTCCAGGCGTGTAGGCACCAGCTTCACGTGTCCGTCTGTCCATCCTCACCTGGTTCACCCCTACTTCATCAGGGGAAACTGGGGTGCTGGTGGGGATGAATCCTGCACCTTGCCGGTGCTTCAGGGTGCACCTGGGCAGAGCCACAGTGGCGTGCAAATGGCAGAGGGGGGCTTTGCTGTCTGGTTCCTTTCCCCACAAATTTGAAACCTCTCTGCAAAAGGCAAAGCCAAGGAGAACGCTGCAAGAGCAAGGCAGCCACTTGAGCCATGCTGAGGGGTGGGCAGGGAAAAAGCCTCTCTTTTTCCATTTATGTGATGATAGCTTCCAAAGAAAGCAGGGTGGGGGCAAAGAGCTGTCAGGTCCCTGCTGGGTGCAGGAAGGGTCAGTTGTTGTTGCCCCAATTTTTTTAAATGAGCAGAATGCTACTAGCTTTTTTTTTTTTTTCCTTTTTTTTGTTTTGTTTTGTTTTGTTTTCTCTCTTATATTTTCATGCTCTGGCATCACTGTAAAGGAGCACGACCAAAAGCAAGGGCAGGTTCACGATGCAGGGACCCTGTGTGGGTGAGCTGGGTTTAAACATGTTGCCAGCCACAGCAGCAAAACCTGCTGCAGATTTGGACGGAGAAACCAGAGCCTGGAGCAGCCCTGCTCTGCCTGCCCAGCACCCAGCGGGGCTGCTCAGCATCCCCAGCAGCTCCCGATCCACCCCACCTCTCCCCAGAGCTCGTTAGCGCAGCACCCAACCTAGCTCAATTAAAGACACTTGCAGCAGCTCTGCACAGATGTACCCTAAGGGGAAAGCGCTGCTTATTTGTTCTGCGCAGCAGTTTGGATACCTGTAAACAGGCATGCATCCTGCTAAATGCATCCGTGGTAATGAGCTCTTACGTAATTAATATTTCAAGCATTCCCATGCTGGATTGATATACTGTAAATGAACAGTGTCAGATGACAACGGAAATTAGATAAGGAGCAGCTGGAAGTGATCTGCATGTAGTTAAGATCTAGCCCTGCTAGGAAACTGCTTTTATTAGCAGCTACCTGAAAAAACTTCAGGGATTTTCAGAGTAGTGCCCTACCTGCGGGGCAAGAAGGGGGGCTCGCCGTCTGGCACCCCAGTGCCCATCATCAGGACCAGATCCTTCATTAGCACCAAGCAGCATCCTTTGCAGCATGGTGCCTACCGCGTTCATTAGCTGCTTGTAATTGGCCCATGATTTGGAAATTGCATGCAGGATTTGGGGGCAAAAGAGCTTTTTCTGAAATTCATAACGAAACGAGGAACTGGGTAGCTGAGTGCAGGGATTTGAATTTCAAGTGTGGATGCTCTGCTTAATGAAAGGTAGGATTTCTTCAGTGACTACTGAGGGTTACCATCCGTGGGTTCCCCGAGCAAAAAATACAGCTGTGCCACCCGCATCCCAGTGACAAATTTGCCAGTTTCTCTAAGTTATTATCCACCTTGGTGTATGGTTTGCGGTTCATTTTTGACATGTTATTTGTAGACTGTGGGTTTGGTTCTAGATCTTTGATTGCTAATAGATTATTCAGTATATTATCATGTTTTATGTTGTGTGTGTTGTGTCTCCCTTGAATATTTGCCAGATTTCTATTATTTATTTCAGAGGAGATGCTATGGTCACTTCAACATGAGTGGTAAACAAAAGTTTGAAGGCTGGCTGATTTGTTTCTGTTAGGATGAGAAAGCAGTGATATGTAGCAGCTTCATTTTTTATGTAGCCTTCTTTTTAAATCATTCATCCTTTTATTTATTAAAAAAAAAATGCACATCAGTCTTGTTTCCTTATGCACAATAGAGATAATTCAAGCAGATTTTTGAGCCAGAATTCAATGCATCTGCTACGCCAGCGAGTTCTGTGACTGGAAAGTTAAATGGCTCACGCCCCACACCTGGGACTTCCCTTGTCTTACTGCCGTGAAGCATGGAGCAGAGGGGCAGCATCCTGCCCCTGCCTGCCTCCTCCCACACCTCCGGTGGTCTCCTGGCCTGAACAGGCATCCTGGCAGGCAAATAATGCCCATCATAGCCTGAGTCTGTCTTAGAGACAGGCTTCAGGATGCTTGTTTTGTCCTAAATTTTGGAAAACGCAGCTGGAAGATGTGATTGTCCTGTATGATGCCAGCTACAAGAAGGGATTTAAGTCTCAATGGTCAGACCTGGAATATACGGGAATTATGATCATTATAGGAGGCTAGGAGCTGCCTCCCACTTCTCTTCTGATAAAATATATTCTGTTCAATCTTGGAAATATATCTATTCTATGCAATACATGTGTAACATTATGGGCTTCAGGTGTCTGTGGTTGTTCCTGGGCCCAAAATATACCTGGTAGCAGCCATTAGCCACCTGGAGCTCATGTCCTGTTGGGAAGCAAAACAATTCTTTAGTCCTTTACAAGGCATGGTATCAAAAAGAAGTAATTTATTTTCAGTTTGGATGAAGAATGCTTGCAGAAGAGAAACCCCTGTGATAATAAAACTCATTTTACCAAAAAAAAAAAAAAAAAAGGAGAGAGAGAAAAATGTTCCTTGTATAAAACATAAACTCCTTGCTGTGGAAAACTATTGAGGCAAGTAGATGAGTAAGATTATAAAAAGGATTAGATACGGATTATCCAGGATTAAAGCAATGAACTCTCTTGGATAACATTCAGAAGAGGTTTTCATCCTAGTGTGTTTAGGTCCTAGATAAGCTATTACTTCATGTTAGGAAAAAACACACCTCTCCTGCATGGCAAGGATCAACAGATTGTTTGGGCTTTCTCCATTGCCTCCTTAAAAAAAAAAAACACCAAACCCTAAACTGAACAAGAGGCTGAACACGAGTGAGTGGCAATATGGTACCTGGCAGCGTTCAATGTAGTTCAATATACAGTAAGCACATGGGGGTAAGAATACTGTTAACTGCACGTGTGTGGGTGTATACACACAGATTTACACGTGTGAATGTGTAGAGATGCACTCTGACGGGCCTGCACCCAACCAGTGGCCTGGGATGCTGCATGTAGAACAGGTTGTCCCTGAGAAAGTGCCAGCTTGGTGCTCAAAAGCAATCAAGGAGGTGAATCAGGTGCAAGGGGTTATTGAGGAAGAAGCAGAAGGAAGCAGGAGGTCTCCTCTCCTCTGCAAGAGCTGCTGCCGCCCCTGTGCCCAGCTCTGTGGGTGCCTGGTTTAGGAGAGCAAAGGGCACAGAGGGGCTTCTTCCCCGGGGACTAGCAGTGAAGGGACCAGCAAGTCCGAGCTGGGAACAAAAAGGTGGAGGGGAGATCACGGCAGTGCTTGAGAAAGTCAGGAGTAGTTTGACTTGGAAAGAGAGAGTTGCTGCCACTTCTAATGCTGTGCAGACTGCAGGTTCCCAAAACCCCAAGGAAGGGGCTGCTGCAGGCTGTGGATTGCTGCGGCGTGGAGCTCATGAGCACAGACATCGTGATGTGACAGCCTGGCATTGAATTTAAAAGGCTGGCTAGCAAAAATGTACAGAGGAGCTAAATCACAAAGGATTTCCCAGCCTAGAGGGCCACGGCCTCTGGCTCAGCAGTCCCTTGAGCAAGAGGTTCAAATAAGCCAGAGGCTTTACATAAGCCATTCTTCAAGGCTTCCAGCACTGTCCCACTAGAGCAAAGGATGGTTTTCTGTGCAGATTGATACAGAGCTGTAATCCACAGCATCATCTTCCCCAGCTGTTTGCTCCTGGAACTGCACCGGTCTGAGCCATCAGCTCCATCCCTCTGTCTAATAAAGGAGCTGTTGCCTGGTTGTAGACAGCGAAAAATAATTTTCAGATGTTGCTGCTACTCTCAGCAGGGTGTAATAGAAACTCATTACTGTTCACAAGTCTAACTTAATTACATTTTTTCTTGAAGGATGTTATGCTGGCTCAGCAGGAAAGGGGGACTCATCTGCATATGTTCAGGGTCTGTCTTTTCAAAACTTAGCAATATCCATGGTAAACGCTGAAGAAAGGTGGGAAATGACTGTAGGACCTCCTTCTGATCAGTGCAAACTGTGGCAAGGATCTTCCAGACTCACAGAAAACAATATCCTGTAGCCAGATCAATTGAGAATGAGACCTCACCTTGCTCCTTCTATGGTTATTGTTTTCATCAGACAGTCACAAAAAAATAAAATTAGTGTTTCCTTCATTGCTCAAAACTTCAAGGCTTAACTTGGTTTGTTATTTCCTTTGCAGAAAGAAATGGTGTTACTGAGAGGGGAAAAGAAAAGAGTTGGAATTCCACCTGGGGTGATGAAAGCAATCTCGGGTTACCAATAGATGACGTGAGTATAATTTGGCTTTGTGTGTGTAAGACGTGAAGGTGTGTTCTGGCATCCTGTTGGGCACTGACTGTGGGGTGTGTTGCTGCAGGTCCCTGAGCAGCCGGGAGCGAGGAGCCTTTCCTCCATGGGCAGCTCCTCCAGAGGCTTCACCTCCAGTGGTGCTGCAGCACCTGGCCCAGCTCGCTGCAGTTGGGAGATGAAAATTCCCATGCTCACAAATTCCCATACTCACAGTGCCTGTGAGCATTTTGTTGATGGTTGCCTACTCCGAGGGTCAGCACAGCCTCACGAGGAGCTCTCAAGGTCAGCCCGGGAGGGCTCTGAGGTCTGGCCTCACTCAGGGATGCGATTGCTGCATCACGGTGCATGGGGAGCTGGAGATGAGCTTTGCTCGCAAGCTCCAAGGCAGGAACAAAAAGGAGGTGAGAGGGGAAGAACCCACCCCTATAATTAGCTGTGTAATTAAGCTTTCTCTTGGGCAGGGAGCGCTGGGCCAGTTCTGCCTCCTGTGAAGTGCAGTGACACCTCCATCGCCTCTCACTTAAGAGAAATAAATCGGTGCCCAGAAGGCTTTCTCCAACAGGGGACATAGATACAAAAACAATTCTTGTTGCAGGCTTAGCAAGTGCATTTGGGGTTAAAATGGATGGATTTAGCCACTGATATGGGATAGGGGATTGCCTAGTGATGCATGGGGTCCCAGCGGGGAAGAGAGAAAGTCTGAAACAAAGCAAAAGTAATTAAATAGAGGCAGAGCAAGCAGCACTTCTGCGCTGGATAATCTATGCAAACTATAAGGGTTCTTGTTCGGACAATCAATAAACCAGCCCGTTTCATTTTATTTTTGTGTGGTTGCATGTACTGGCTATATTGTGATGGAAACATTGTGAAGAATTGATTCACAGATAGAAATATATGTGGGTTGCTTGTGGTTTATTAAGAAGATCAAGATAACAAGTGCTGCATTATTGATCAAACCCAGAGGGACACTTCCTTTTTTTCTTCTTGTCGATGAAATCCAGTTGTAATTATTTTTTCCTTTTTCTCATTCTTCCTTTCCGCTCACCCCTCCCTAACCCTCTGGAGATGCAGTAATGAAGTAAGTGCAAAAAATGTCAGTCAGGGCTGGCAATGGGCAGGAGAGGGGTAGAAAGGAGACAAGCAGAGAGATTGGGAGGGAAGAAAGCATTTGTCAGCGTGTATGGGAGCGCTTCTCTGCTAATGTTCATCACTCAAGCTTAACGGGGACGGGAGCTTAACAGGAGCCCAAGTAGCCTTTTTTGTTTGCACTTTAGGAATCTTTTACCGTGGATTTAAATCTTTATTTATAGCACAACCAGGCCTGCCCGCTGGCTCCTGTGCAGAGCTGGATTTACCAAGGATGGGCTTTGCTGTGGGCAAGGGGAGGGGACAGCTGGTGTTTTGGCAGAAGAAAATGGAAGGTCTTCTTGTGGGGCCCTGCAGAGACTGGCTGGTGTGTGCCCACCCCTCCCATGAGCTGGAGACCAGCAGATCAGAGCAGGCAGACCCTACAGATTTTCCTTTTCCATCTCTAATTTTTGCACGTAGCTGTGGGTACCTTGGCTGCTCTCTCCCAGTGATGGGCACTCCTTGGGGACAGTGTCCAGCTCAGCCACAGGGCTGGTAAGTGCCAGTTAAGCAGATCTGCTGTGAAGAAAACCATCAGGCCTTGGGACAGACCACTTGGTCCTTCTCTTCTGTCTTTGCTCCCCCTTGCCTCCCTCTCCTGGAAGCAGAGGAGAGCCTGCGATTCTGCTGATTTGTCACATACCAGGGACAATATCAGCTGGGCAGCTCGTTGCTGCTGTACAGCCCCTGACCACATCAGTGCTGCTTTTCCAGCCCTCGTGATGAACCTGGAGCCACAGGTGGCTGGGCACTTCACTGTCACATCCCACCAGGACTGACTGCTGTTCCTTCTGCTCCTCTCGTTGTTGCTCAGTTTGTGCAGGTTCAGCTCTCTCACCACTTACATCCCACGGCCCCCTAAATTTGACAAGACTTGGCTGGGTATAACTGAGCTGAGAGCAGACCAAAGTCAAGCGTAGCAGTGACAGGAAAAGGCCAGAATTAAATTGGTTTATATGCCTGCCTTGTGCACATAAGTGTTATGACCATGGTCATGTTTCAAAGCTCCCTGCTAGCACTTTGTGTCCCTGCCAGGAAGGATGAGATGCTCTGACACTCCCAGGGAGAGCATCACCAGCTGGTTTGGCTTTATTTTTAGCTTAGGAGTGATTCTGTTTGTTTGTTTTTTCTTATTTTCTGAAATACCTGACTCATTTTGGCTGAGCTATTTCAAACCTCTTCAGCCTGATGTGGGCACTCAAGATAGAAAATATTAGCCTCGCAGAGAAGTTGGCGTTATAATGCAAAGCAAACAGGTCTATCAGGGGGCACTTCTACCGGGGTGGTGGTTCTGCTCCTGATGGTAATGCTTGCAGCCAAAATATGTTTATGTAAAGAAGAAAAATAAAGCCAGATGTAGGTCCCTAAAGTCCAGAGTCCCCTTCTTACTTGAGAACAGGCAGCGAAGTAGCCAAATGCTAGAGTAAACCAGTGGCCAGGAGCTCATAACACGACAAAGACAGATGGCACTGCACATTAACCTTTCTGTTGGGATCGGCTTTGGCACGAACACCTAAAAGGCTTAGGAGAGGTGTTAAGACCCAGTGGTCACTCGAGGTTTGTCCTACTGACAATGAAGAACAAGGCAAATCCTGGAAGCATTTCAGGCTTCCTCTCCCCAGCACATTTACACTCCTAATTTAGGTTGCTGTCCCAGGAAGGTAGACTTACTTTTGCCTAAACAAAATGCCTACAGCATGTCCTATAGCAGCTCCAGCATCACTAACAGAGGTGGGAGAGGGCATGAATCAGAGAAGATAAATTTTATATTCAGAGGTAGTCTAGCAAGTTCTTATGGCACTTAATAGCTGGCATACTCCCACTGCAAGGGAAGCAGAAAGCAAATTCAATCATTTCTGTTACAAAAATCCCACCGCTCTTTATTATGTGCACAGATGGTGTCTCAGGAGCTTTGCTGCCAGTGCTCTGCATGCCTAATGCCAGGCAGGGAGCATTGCTTTTCCAGCCCAGGTGACAGTGGGAAAGCTCCTTTTTTTTTTGTTTGCTAGAACCACATGGATTTCCATGCACTCCCACTTTTGCATTTCATCTAAACCAAGCAAAAAGTCCAAATATTACTGCGGACCATATTTAGTGGAGATGAAAGCAGAGACACAAATGAGAACTGATTATGCACCATGGAGTTTAAAAGCTGTTGAAAACAGAAAAACAAATAGAAGGGGATTGCAGGACATCCAGTACAATGGGAAATGGAGTTGCTTTATCTTAAATCCTTCCACATGTATCTTACATGTAAGGGTAAAGTGTGGAACCAGATAGACCTCTGGAAATGTTTCTACTGCAGAAATGGAATAATCTCACTTAAATGCCTTCTTGCTTTTGATGGAGGCTTCTTAATACAACACTGCCTTTTGCAAGAGCTGCATTTCTGCAGCTGTTTATAAATTTCCCTAAACTGGCCTTTTCTAAAAAACACCACCTCTTTTGAGCTGGTCACTGTGTGCTGTAGTTGTGTTCCATGAGTTTGTGTTACTTCACTACCAGCTGGGCTTGGGATCTTCTTCTGAGTAAAAGTTAGAGGACTGTAGAAAGGTCAGATCTGCTCAGCCTCTTTTTTTTAAGTGCCGTACAAAGACTACCATTTACTTTAAGCAATAAAACACTCTGTAGGTTTATGTGTTCCCCCTCCAGCCTGAAGCTCTTCTAGCACTTAACAGCTGTTGTGTTATGATGTACAGCACCACTAGGACACAGCAAAGCACTATCCCAGGTTCAGAGGTAGGAGAAAAAGCCACAGAGGACCTGGCTGGCTTTTGAGAATCACAGATCTTATCTCAAAAATGCTTTGGGCCAGTAGGATCAAACTGCAAGGTCCTCCAGCTGGCAGAATTTGGCATAGCTCCATCTAATTGCATGCTGGTAGAATAATTACTGCCAGCTGAAGAAATGGTAGGGGCATGGCTTTTCTTTTTTTTTTTTTTTTTTTCTTTTCTTCCCCTTCTCCTCCTCCTCCTCCTCCTTTACCAGAGGAGATAAATACCCTCATGTTGTAGTTGGTGGGCTTTGCCCTTGGCTGTGTAGGTTGTGTGTTATTGAGTGGAAATATGCGTTAGAGGGGAAGGTGAAAACAGTCAAAAATTCAGGCTATGTGAGTAGTTATTTTGGTTTTATGCACATGCCCAGAGTATCTTTATATTCAAGAGCTGGACTCGATGATCCTTGTGGGTCGCTTCCAGCTTGGGATATTCTATGATTCTGTATTTAATATACTGGAGGTCATAGATTTAATATGTGTGACATCTTACAGGACCACAGCCCAAATGAGATATACTGACTGCAAATGATTTCAGGTAGAACAGCTTCTGTTGCAGAGCTTTTGACCCTTGGTCAATTGAAAACCAAAGGATGTAGCACAGAGCCTCTGAGCTGCCTTCATCGCCTACAGCTGGGCCAAGGTAAAACTGAGCTGCTTGGGAACTTTAGATAGAGTTTGGAAAACAGACCTTGAGCTCTTGATTCACCAGGACCAGTGCCTCTGCTTCCTTTAGCACGTTCAAGAATTCAGGTTTTTCTCATAAAGCGGGCCTAATGGTCTCCAGGTTGACCAGCCAGAAATGGCAATATTAGAACTTCCTGAGAATTTTGTCCTAGATCTTTTACTACCAGCATTTGCTTCCAGATTGCTCTGCTGATCTTAATCGGTTAATCAGTTCTATTAGACAATTGCAGAGTGCACTGTGGCTCTGCAATCTTTTTGTGTTTACTGCAGTGTCATTATGCTCAGTGCTTTATTTTCCTCTTGGTCTTTCTTTTTCTTTTTGTTTTCTGTTTTTTGTGAATTAGAAGGCGTAGGACTTGTTAGCCGTGCTCAGTTTGCCCTGCCCTGCCTTGGAAAACTGAAGTGGATGCTCGGGGAATTGAGGGGTGGTCATTTGCCTTAGCATAATTCTGCTGACTTCTGAAAGAAGTTTAACATTCCTCGCCTTTCACCTTCAATGCCACTAGCAGAGCTGACCTGAGATGCTGGCCCAGAGGAAGTTAATAAGATAGCTTGCACCACAAAGCTAGAGGAGTCGATAGTAATGAATATTTAAGTGGTGGAATTTTCCACTGCCATCACTGAACTTTTTTTCTACTAATTACTGCCATTAATAAAGTGCTGCCAACACCTGACTAATGAGGACTCAGCACCAACTTTACTTAATCTATGGCCTTTTGTCTTCTTGGTTGTGCAATGCACGTGACAATTGCCAGGTTGCTGAGACAGCTTAAGGAGAGTTTGGAGATGGAGGTTTTAGAGAGTTTAATAGAAAGTGGAAGCTGTCTTGCAAGAAGTCTGTGTTGATGAAAATTAAACTGAAATTAATGCTTTCTGGAGTTCAAGTAAATGCTAGCTCTTCTTGTCCCCTGTCAGATGTTCAGAGAGATGGCTGATGTTGTTTTCTGCTTTCTAGGATGACTCTTGATGTCTGAAAGAGGAAGAATTTCCTGAATTTGCTCACTGCTCCATTCCTCTCCCTGCAGACACCTGTGAATATCTGCTCCGGGGAGAAAAGAGGTGAGGATACATGATGCTTTATGCATGCAGGGTTGGTGGCTCTCTACTGTATGGTAGCAAATGGTGAGGAGATGGAGCTCTGCTTTCTGCTGTCAGAAATCAGAACGGAGTCTTGAATTCTTTTGTTTCAGTCTGATTTACTGTACGTGCCAGTGAAAGAAACGAAGTGCTCCCAGGAAGAAACAATTCTTCATTTGCTTAATTCAGAGCTCTAGGTTGAAGCTCTTATTTCATTTCCAACCTGACTTTTTTAAGAGTGTTTAAGCAAACATGGAATTCCTATAGTGCATGCAAAATCTTCCACTGCCCCTAAAGGTGCCTTACCACAAAAGTTGGTTCATTGTGTAAAATCAGCATAGCTGCAGTTTATTGGTGAATCTTTTCAAAGAGGCCATTAGTAGCTGTAGGACCATGATTTTTCTCATGCTGTTAGCTGGTACATAACATGCTAGGTGCAGTCAAATGCCAGGTATGTGATCCTCATAGGGAGGATGCTCTGTTTTGAGGGATGTGGCAGTGACCTGGTGGGAGTGCCTTCCATCTGAATTTTGGATGGCTTTAGTAGGGGAGGCTGTGAAAAGCAAGTTAAGAGATGGAAGTCAAATCCCTCACTTGGGAGCAGGTCTGAATCCTCTGAGAGTGTGGAATCACTGGCACCCTTGAGAAAAGGTGGGGGTGTAATTGCAGAATTGAAAATCCAGCCTGACTTCCAGAGATGGGGTTTGGGACTGTGAATTTCAGTCGACACCAAGCTCTGACTCCTATCATTTTAGAGTTGTTTCATGTTTAAACACCGCAATTGCTGTTAAATGCGAGTTCTCTGAGCTTTAATAAAAATAGCATCACATTAACCTAACGAGTTTTTACAGACGAGATTGATAACATTTATTAAAGGGCTTATATAATGCATTTGTCTGCAATAAAGGATGATAGGACTCGATGACCTGAGAGGTCTTTCTGCTCCCAATGCTTCTCTTGCAGGTGGACCAGCCACGAGAGGGCAACAAAGGCTTGTGGGCTGTAAACAGGCTGTAATTAAAAATAAATTAACATATAACAAATCTGTCAGCTCTGGAAAAAAATATTGCTGCTGTTCACTGGAAGCTGGCGTGACAGCCTCCTTTAGCAGCACCTCTTCACAGGGGTGGTGCATGTGGAGAACGAGGCTGGGTGATGTCTGGAAATAAAAAGGAATGGGTCAACAGTCATCCTTTTCGTTGCAATAGTTACCACTGGGAGCTTCGGAGAAATATGGTCCCTGAAATTATCTTCTCCTCTTCAGGGGGTGACCAGAGTAGTGTATCCCAGTTTGTGAGTCATTGCCCTTAGAAAGCAGGAGGACTGGAGAGTGGAGAGCCATGAAGTGTTTGTGATGATTTCCAGCCTTTTTTTCTCTTTAATAATAATAATCAAAAGTCAAAAGACCTGATGGTGATGGGTGCTTTCCCTGGACACAGTGGAGCACAGGTGAGTGGTAGCAGTGTGGTCGTGGCTGGACCCTGTAGTATTGCCTCTACAGCAATCTGGTAAGGTCTCCCTTCACAAATGCATTGGACGTTTTTTCATCTCTGGAGTCCTTGGGGGTGGCAGTTAAAACAGCTTTCTGCAAATGTTGGTACTACAATGTAAGATTTCTTTAGTCTCTGGATTCGTCTCTCCAGGTTAACACCCATGTAAATTTTGGGTTTTCTTCCCTGGATCCAGGAGCCCCATTTAATTTCAGGAATTCCCTCCTATACTTGCCAGTGATTTGTGTGGGCTGCTGTGATATTGCAGTTGCCCCATATGGGCTGCAGTTGCCAAAGATGTTACCCTGAGGTGCTGGAGGATTTTATGGGGTTTAATCCTATGCATCGTGTTCCCTAGCCTAAGCACTGGAGACGTGGTCAAAACTTGCCTCTGCTGTGCTAAAATACTCATTGCTAAGGCATGCGCTGCTGCTGAGAGTTTGTGGCTTGCATCTTGCATTTTTCTCTGGTGTGTTTTGTTGCTGTTTGCTTGGGACCCCCCTCCCAAACTACCCACCCCCCACTTTTTTTTTTTTTTTTCATTTCTCATGGAGCTCAATGATTATCTCTCTTTGAATTTCATCAGCAGTTAATGTACAAGGATTGCCCCACACTCTAACCACCTGACAGCTCCTTGCTCGTTGGTAGCTAGAGCAGTGGCATGAGGCAGGTCAGAAGGTTCCTTAATGGACTTAAAATCCTTTTTTGACAGAACTGAATAAAATGTACGTTAACATAAAATCACTGCCTCATAAGGGCTGTGATAGAATCCCCATCACTGGAAGCTTTCAAGATGCAATGGACAGAGCTGTGGAGAATCTTGTCTAGGCTCCCTTTTCCCACAATAGATTGGATTTGATGGTGTCTTGAGGTCCTTCCAACCTGGGCTGCGAAGTGTTTCTGGGAGAAAGGGGGAAGGCTGTAGGAAACTTGGGGAAAGGGAGGACAAAGAAAGGATACAGAGGGGGAAAGGTGGAGACTGTTGCTCAAGAAAACGGGGAAAGCAGCTGGGAAAGAGGTGGTGGAAAGTTTATGAATCGTGTGGTGGACACTTTTCTGTCCTTGGTGGTCCAATGATGAGAAAGAATATCTGTAAATATTTAATATGAAGGGTCTGGAGGGGAAATTTTCTGCAGCCTGTTTGTCTGGGGCAGTATTTGACCCTCTCCTTACGCGGTATGAATGCAGACAGCGTACTGTCAGTCAGCTACCCACGGCCAGCAGGGAAAGGACGTGACGAGGATTGTAACTGCAAAAGCTAAAGATGAAAAACTACTACTTCCACAGACTTGGAAATAAAAGCTTCATGTGGCGTTTTTTATTTCCTTGTGCTGTGTCTTTGTTTTTAGAGGGGGAGAGAAGAACAAGGTTATTTGTGGAGGTGTTAAGTTAAGCAACTGAAAAATCTCTGACTTGGAGTTGCTGCTAGTTTCTTCTCATTTTGTTTTTTTGACCCTGACACATTCCTCTTCAGCATCTTCATAGGCTAAGGAATAAAACATGACATAACTAAGATGTACAGTGTGCTTTTTGGCTAAACCGCGGGGCTGGCAAAACATTACCATCATTTTTCTGGCTTTTATTTGAAATCATAAAGAGTTAAGCGCATCAGTTTGCTGTGGTTATTTTTTTTCTTCCTTTCCCTGAATAAAAAATGAAGGAAGAGCTTGGCAGTTAATTTAATAGTTTGTTGGGAAAATATACTGATCTATGACATCATTAATTGAAATGAAGGGCAGAGAACATTCAGAGCTGCAGGAAAAAAGTATAAAGGAATGTTTGGCAAATGACATAAAATAAAAAATGAGATCTTGGGGCTCAAAGTTACTACTAAGATAGTTTCCCAAGACTGTTCAGTGCTGAATGTGAAAGGGCAGGAAGCAGAACAACAGGAAGGGCTTTGGTAGAGGTTCTGATTTTGAGGTTTATTTTTTTTTCTCACAGAATATCACAGATTAATAGATATGTCAGTTAATAGCCACAGAACCTTTTCAAAGTATCAGCCTTTCCCTGTTTTAAGGATTGTGCAGTAGTTGCTGAGCCAGTTCCAAATGCAAGCATTTATTAAGGTAGACACTAAATCCATATGTAGATACTCAATATCTATTTTCAGTATTTTACCTTCGAAGAATGACTGCAAATAAATGATAAAAGGTGTCTGCAGGTGGCTGGGATGGTTCTTTTGAGCATAGTTTTAGACATGTCTGAGGACCTCAGATGCAAGATAGACCATGATGGGCTCATTTATTATAAATCACATCTGACTAATAGTGCTGTAAATCTAAAGTGCTGCTGTTAAAGCTGGCTTATTCATCTTCACTTGACTTCTTTTGGTTATTTTTAATGGTGCTACAGGATTAAATAGAGAGTTCTGTGGTTTCACAGTACCTGCAGCCATATAACAGCTCTTGTTTTTCCATTAAACATTGTGGAAGAAGGTAGCATCTACCATTAAGACTTGATGTCATTTTTGTGAGTGATATGTGGGTTCAGGGAGAGAGGGAGAAATATTCATGTGGTGTGAAGGTGAAACACGTCCCTGTGGGCCAGCAGCCCGGAGCATTTGTTGAAGATTTAACATCGCTGCCTGCGAGCTGAGTGCTGAGACCAGAGGGGCTGCCTGGGGGAACCATGTTCTGCCATTGTGTTCCCAACTCTTCTGACTTTGAGAGCTTTATTGTCCCACTTCAGCGATTACTGATGATGCTAGATGGCTCAATTTGTTTTGATAAGTATTGTGCCTCACACTTCAGTGGCACCTCTTGTCTTAAGGCACCTGTACCTGGGCAGTGGCACGTGAACGGCTCTCGTGTGCTGCCTGCGCTCTGCAGATAGGGTTAATGCCTACCAAGAGTAGATGGAGACAGATGTCTAGGAAACATAATTGTACACCTGTGTATCTTTTTCAGAAGATACTCTCCTTTGAAATTTAAAACTTTAAGGGGTAGGATGTTAGCACAGAAATTAATTTTTAGACATCAGTGCTATCTGGTTAGAGTAATTGCTTATTATCTACTTCCCTGGGGTTTTAAGCGCTTGGAAATGACTATTTGCATCTCGGTGCGTGCTTAAAGGAAGGAGAAAATTGCACTCTATCATTTCAAGGCTCTATTCTGGCTCTCTGATATGCTAGGAGGAAAAAAGAATGTAGAAAAATCTTTCTCCTGACCCATCTGTTCCGAGGAGTAGCAGAGTCTGACAAATTTCTTTGACTGGTGGGGATGGTAGCTAGTGGACTATGAGATATGCCATTATACCTGGCCTATCATGGCTAAGCCCTGCTGGCAGCCCAAAATGATCCCCATGAGCCCTACTAATATGTTAAAAGTTTATTATTATTGTTTTATTAAAAAAAAAAAAAAAAAGGCAGATCAAATCATCATGTAGGTACTGTGGAAACTTGTCTCATCAGAAACCCAATACAGGCAGAGAAATCTAAATTAGGAGCAAGTATTAGGCCTCTGGATAGGAAGGTGATGGTTCTCCTTGTGTCATCAGCAGCTCAAATTTGCTGTGAGTTGTTGGAGGAGAATATCAGATCCTGTTTGCATATATCCCAGCCCTGGTGCCAGCTGGGCTCTCAAACGTTATGCCCAACAGGTAGGTGGCTTCTGGTGGCTGTGTGGGAGCTGGGTTACAAACAGAAGATAGCTCAGACCATTACCACCAGGCTCTCTCAATGGAAGAAAGTGGAGGATAAGGGTTAGTCTCAAGAATTGTTTGCTGAGAGTGTGTTATAAAAGCTGATAGAGACCAGAAGCAGGGTCAGGACCTGAGGTGCCCTCCAAATGGACAAGTCAGAGAGAGGAAAGTGTCAGCTGGGGAACCTGGGCACAGAGAGGAAGAAACTGCCTTTGGATCACATGTGGAGTCTCATTTTTAATGTTTAAGCAATGATTAAGCATGGTGCAGGTTTGTGGGCTGGAGCCCCACTGGAGTGTGGGTAATAGAGAAGTTTTTGTCTTTCTTTTTGTCTATTTATTTGTTTCTCAGTCTAGAGTAAACACTGCTATAAAATATGCTGATGTAAAACAACTGCAAATTGAGGCATTATTTCATGGTATTTGTACCACAATTTTATTGCATTCATAGTTATTTACAGTATGTAAATAAGCTTCGCAGTGTAGAAAAATGTTCTGCTATAACTCAGTTGGTTGAACATTTTTTTAATAAAAGGGGGGAGAAAATCAACCCAAACCCTTAGATGCAAGTAGCAAAACAAGATTATGGACAATATTATGGATGTCTTTTTTGTTATGGGATTAGGTCTGTTTGAAAACAGTACCCATTTCCTGAAACGCTGAAATTTGTGTACTTCAACTACCTGCATTGTGTTATAAATCCATAATGACTATTTTCCATCAAATATTGTGTTACAATTTGAATTATTAAATGCTAAATGGCTGCGTATAGATTGCAAAGCAATGAGAATTTCCTTCCAGTTGAAAGAGAGACCTAGTGTGGGTAAGAATATAGCTTTTGATGAGCATTGCAGCATCTGTAGACTCAAGCAATTATATGCAGATGGTGCACAGGCAGTACAAAGATAAATGCAAGGTCCTTTTAAATCCTGCTTGCAGTATTCCCTACATGAATATGGACTGCGGTGTGATTGTCTGGCTTTCTTAAGGCTTAATTTTCATCCTACTGAATGCAATGGCAAAACATCTATTAATTTCAGTGGCAGCAGGGCAGGGTACTTTGGCTCTAGCAGTCTAAAAAAATTGTGGAGAGAGAGGTAGCACACTACTTTGGCAGAAAAATATTGCTTGGGTGTCTGTAGTTTGAAGAGACTGTTCAAACAGGGAAGAGGCTTCTGTGTTAGTCCTTGTGCTTTGTATTAGCAAGTTGGGCGTATTTCCAGGACCATGATCTAGGCTACTGTTAAGCTTTTTTTTTTTTCTCTGCAGAAATCATGATGTTTCACAAATATAGCATGAAAAGAAGCCATTATAATGCAGCAGAAATGAGAGATCCATTCTGGCTGTTCTGACTAAGGGAGAGTTTTGAAAACTAGGTGAAGTTTGTCTGATGGATCCAGTGCATCTACTGCTAATAATGGACCAGGGACCTCCAGGAGGTCTGTCCTGCACAGCCATACATGTTTGGGGGAGCAAGTGGCCAATCTGGAAAGGGATGGATGGTGTGTCCTGGAGCTCCACGTGTGTTCTGAGGTTGCAGGAGGGTGAAACAGCTGCTATAGAGGATTTGTGGGCAGTCATAAGAGCGTGTTTAAGGAAAGCAAAGCAGCATGCTAGGCTGTCGTGGGAGATGCTAGATATCCTTCTGGGGTATCCTGCAGCCATTGTGTGTCTCATGTGCTCTGCAGAGGTACAGGCAGGACGTTGTTGCTGTTAAACATGAGTACAACACTCTTCATCCTACATGGAATTGATTTCCTCTTTCACACCAATTAACTGTCAGCTTTCCTGCAAAATATTTAGAAAACCAAACAGATCCCTTCTGTCAAATTTAATAAGTAGCCACAGTATGGAGATAGCTCTTTTTGCCACCTCTACTTTCCATTTCTCTCTGCCTTGCCTGCAGAGCTGACCCAGCCTGCCAGGATCATGCTGGAAGCTGTGCTGTCTTGGAAGGACTTTGAGCCGATAAATCTCCTTTTTGACCAGCAGCTTTCCCACTATTCTGCCCACCGGCTGGATGAGCACACCTGAGCGCAGTGTGCTGTCATGCTGGTGGTTCTGGCTGGGAGTTTGGCACCTGAAGGTAATTCCCTTGGAAACGGAAGACCTTGAGAGCCTGAAAGGTAGCAAGAGCAAATGTGCTTAAAATTCAGCAGGGAGAGCAGGTGGAGATGGGTCTAGGGTCCCTAAGGGCTGGGAGGGTCTGCCCTGTTGTGCTTGTTTTAGTCCTTGCTATCCTTCTCCACTAGCTTCTGCTTTAAAGCCATTTGCAAAGTGCACAAGATGCTCCAGTGGCTGTGCCATGCCCTAGGACAGTGCCAAGTGTCTTACACCAAGTATGCTTCTGAATTTGGCTTCTAATGAGTGGAAGTGGGTGACCTGTGATGTATTCATGCTGATGTCTTGAAAGCAAATATATATATATATGTGTGTGTGTGTGTGTGTGTGTATTTTAATGAAATCCTTCTGGATAAAAAATATGGAAACTAAAGAGCCTAGCCCTGAAACAAGCTTTCTAGCCCCTCATTAGACTTGTGTCACCGCAGCAATGCAGAGAAGAGTTTGAAGTGGTTTGGAGGCAGCCTTTGAAGTGCAGAAGGAAGCAAAGCCATTCCTTTGTTATTATTTTTTCATGTGGCACCTAAATGGCCAGGTGCAGGGCTATGTTTCCTTTCACCCTCAACTGTTTTCTTCAGACACTTTATTTTCTTCCTTTCCCTGGTTGCCAAGAGTCAGAGAAAGCATCCCCATTCCAAACCCAGTGTGCTGGGCTCTTAATTGGTGCCAGAAAATAAAACAGCAGAGTAAGACAAGCTCTATCCAGGGCGTTTCTCTTTGTGTTTTCAGTGGTTGTCATGATCAGACCCCCAGTAATGTTCAGTAATGAATCAGAACCTTGCAGACGTGAAATAAATTAGACTTGTGAAAAGAACTTTGCCATAGAAGCAACATAAACTTTGCTATATTACCCTGAGGTGCCCGGTAATTGCTGTTGATTGTGGGGGGAAAGTCATCCAGAGGAGAAATGCAATTTGTTGCTGTGGCTACTAGCTCCCAGATTTATTATCTCTCCTCTTTCTCCCTGAGTGTTGTAAAATACACCACAAATTCAGCAGCTTCAATGGATTCTTTTTCCTTAGTGGCTGTTTTCTGTGTGTGTATTTTAGAGTAAATTCTGTCTGCAGATCCACGGCACTGGTGGGCACAGCATCATTGTGGGCTTGTGCTGTGATCGCTCAGTGCTTGGTGCTGGCATCTATCAAATGCAAAGGGACTTTGGTTCTTGTCTCAACATTGGTGCCAGCGCTGGTGTAGCCAAGGGCTGGCAAAGCAAGTGTCCCTGGAATCCAGCCCTGTGCCGACCTCTTCCCTCCTGGGAGAGAAGCACTGATGCCACCTCGTGTCCCCTTCCCAGTGCTGAGGCTGCCAGGGGTGGGTGGGCACTGAGGAGTGGACTGTGTGTCCTGGCTGGGTTTGGTCCATCTCTGCTGTGCCTCCTGCACCTCTCTGTTTCCCTCCCAAAAGGCTTCTGGATGATCTCCTTGACCTGCTTTCTGGCTGGCTGAGGAACACCTCCTGTGACTCTTCATCGCCAGGGAGAGAAAGGGATAGGAGCAGATGTCGGAGTCATTTCCAGCAGTCTCCTGCAGGCAGAAAGGGAGCATTTCTGGTTGGTGGGACTGAAGCAGCCATTCCTCTCTTCCTACTAGCGGCTCTTCTCATCTTCCTAATGTCATGTTACATTTTCTGGCGTGAGAACCACTGTACGCAGTGGCATCCCACGCCGGTGGAAGGGACCCACTGCAGCCCAGGCTTTGCCACTCAAACACTCAGTTTGGTTATAGCAAGAGAGAATTTTCAGATTATCAGAAAAAGATGATTATTTCATTTATGCATACTTTTTATACTTTGTGTGTATATATGAATATATTTCAAAAATAAATTACACGTGCACTATATTTTAGGCATATAAAACTGGGAAGGCAGCATGAGGCAGGGAATGTTCTTCCAGTGTGGGACAGCAACATGTAGCACCAAGGAGACAAGGGGAGCCATTCCTTGCAGGATTTCTGTGCCAGGGAAGTCCCAGGGCTGCTTCTCCTGTTCTTCCCTGGGATTTCTGGGTGCTCTTTGGTGAGCCCTTTCAGCCCCAGTGACAGCACTGTTCCTCTGCATGCCACGAGGTGGCCAGGTGTTACTGTGATGGAGTTAAAGGTGACGGATAGGTCATTAGGGATGGTATTGCTTTTCTTTAGACTGATAAAATCATCTGTGGTGTCAGAAGATGACAGCAGTGTGTTTCTCCTTTGCCTTCATCTGGATCTGCTTTCCACTGATGCGATTTTGCTTTTCCTGGGATGAATCTGAACATGTCCTAAAGATATGGCCCACAGGATAGAATCTCATAGAAAACATGGCACAGAAGCGGTTGTACCAGGAATGAAAACTAATGCATCAAGAGAGCATACTGTTTTTTTCAGAGGCCGATTTGTAGCAGAGCAAACAGGGAGAAGATGCTGTAGGCTCTTGCATGGTCTGGGAGTTGGGAAATCTTAGAGATCTCCTTTCCAGAAGCCTGGGAAACTGGCTCTTGATGCAGGAGAGTCCCCTTGGGTTTGAGACTTAAGAGATTCTCATTGCTTTACTAGTTAAACTCCCAAGTATAACATCTTGACTAAACTTCCTGAATTATAGTTTTATTAAATGTAATTTCTTTATTTCCCACCCTTCATTACGGAAGAGGGTTTTTGGTTAGGTTGCCTTTGGAAGAGGAATCCAGTAGGCTGCAGGGAACAACAAAAATGCTGCTCATGGCAGCTGCATAACTTGGCTGGAGACATGGGAAACAAATCTTTCCTGGATAATGCACCTAACTTTCCCTTTATTGCATGATGTGAGTACTGGGTTCTTGTCAAAACATCCTTCATCTTCATCTGTCAAAGGCGGAGGCTAAAATCCCCCTGCTTGCCACTGTCTCATGCTGTTTGCCTGTCGTTTCTTTATGGTTTCTTACTCTTTCCTGCCTTGTGGATCCCAGCCTGAGTATACCTCTGTTTTCAGGCAAGTCACGTTTGTTGTATCGTATCAGCCACTCTGTGACCTCTGTCTCCCAGCCTAATGCTTTCATCCTCAGTCCTGTCGCTTTGTGCAGCTCCCGGTCAGGTCAAGATGTGCCATTTCCAGCACTGCAAACAATGAAGCTTTTGTCTTTTTGCAGCCCGCTCAACACTGCAGCTGCGTGATCCTCCTGGAGAGCCAGGCTTTTGTTATCTCACTAACCATGGGGCTGGGTTTTTCCAAATGATTCAGATTTTGAACCGGTCAGGCAGCAAGATAAATGCCAGTTTGTTGAATGTGCTTCACCTGTTAACTCCCTACGACAAACTTTATAGACAGGTTTCCAAAAACCAGGAGCACAAGAGAAGTTTAAATATGTAGATTTCTTTTTTATATACATAAAATATGAGCATGATTTGCTCTGGTATCTTCATGACAGCCTGAACTTTTCTGCAGATGCGTTATAGCCACTGAGTGCTGTATACTTGCCGAAACACGAGTGTTGATATGAGGCAGGGAATGGCTCTGCTACCCGCAGCCAACATGGCATGTTGACTCATGCATGGGACGTTCACGTGAGCCAGAAAAATGGTCATCATCATGGTTCACTAATTATCCCAATTACTGTGAAGCTTCCTGATTCAGCGCCAGCTTTTCAGCTTGCTCCCTGATCCCTGTTTAATGATGGTGTGCTCCCGTAGTTAATTTTATATTTATAGCCCCTGCCATCATATTCCTTGGGTCTGTTAAATTTTATGCACTCTCAGACTGTTGGGTTCATGGTGGCCTGCGTGTTACTCTCGTGGTTGTGTACAACTGTATAGTTGGGTACTGAAACTGGAACCATCCAAGGATGCTAGATTCTTACAGAAAAAGGTCATGAAACATAAAACTTTTGGTATAAAAACTTGAAAGTTGGCAAACATGAAAGGTGTCTTAGGACTTCCCCTCCTCTCTAGAATTAGTATCTAGTTCTGGTTTAAGAAAATGCTCTTAAAGGTTACATAAAATTCTTTTTCCTCCACTTAAAATAGGCATTATTTTTTGTAGGAACTCAGTGTAAAAATCTGTGCATTTTGTCAGCAACCTGGGAGCTTTTAGATTCTTGTTTGGCTCATAGTTTTTATCAAATACTAAATGTAGCTTTTTAAAATGGTGATGGCATGCTATAATTTATGTATGGTCATGATCAAATACTATTTAAGCTGCAGTGGTAGTAAATTCTTATTTAATGTATATAAAAACAACGACTTTTGTCTCGGGTCTCAATAGGTTCATAGGAAGAACTGCTGTTATAATTAAAATGAAGGCAGTTTTTTTCTATTCCAAGTGAAGTTATTAGTTCAGTAATAGAACTTTTAGGAGAAGCAGAGATTACTGTTATAAGCTGGACTAATATCTTGTATAACAGAAGTCATAAGATTTCGCTTGGTGTTATATCTATCCCAATAACTTCTAGTTGACCTGGAATGAAAATGTGTGTATGTCTATATAAAATTCAATCTTCTTTGAAAGATATGAAGTGATGGAAAACCTACCACATCCCTCAGCAATCTGTTCCAATTTGTTAAAATAAGTTCTCCTAACTCTTCTTCCAACCTTCATTCAGATAAGGTTGGAGCCATTTAAACTGCCTGACTCATCACTCCTTTGCCTGAAAGTGTTTTGTAGTTGCCAGCACTTCCAGCTGCTGTTCAGGTCGCTCTTATACTTAATTTCAAGTGTTCTTTGGAACGTCTCATTCTCTGTACAGCCTCTGGGGTTTTGTCGTATTTGAAAAAATCAAAGAGTATTCGATTGGATTCACTAACAAAGAAAACCTCATACAAGAAAACAGAGGACATCTCAGCAACTATCTGAAGGTAGAAAAATGCCAACTAACCCTAACCACTGCCGGGGAGATGAGTAGCAGAAGTGCTGCTCGTGACTGTGATTTTCCAGCTGTAAATAAGAGTTGCTTTTGGAGGCCATGCCTGATTAATCCCAGCATCTCAAGCTGTGCCTCGGTGCCTCCATCGGGGAAGCTGCCCTGGTTCCTGGCTGCTTGCAGGCTGCTCTCTGCACCGTGGTGTTCCCTGGAGTCAGGAGGGGAAACTGTTGGCATTGGTATTACTTAAGTTGCACTGCACTGCACTTCACACAGCTCCTGAGGCTGACCCCACCAACATCAGCATCACGCCTTCAATCTGCCACGGTGCCAGCATGCCTGCTCTCGGTTTGCCCTGCTACCCCTCGAAAGCAAAGCTAGGTCACTTCATTTTATTGCACTCAACATTTTGCTCTGCACTTTTCACTTCCGTCTGATTCTCTCCACTTTTCATCTTTGCCTTGCTGCCAGGCCCTCCCCCTCTAGCCCTACACTTCGACTTATCCCTTATCCTCGTGCTCATGCTAGCTGTCCTTTGCCTTATTTTTCTCATAGTTCAATGTTTCCTTGTACATCTGTATCAGGTGATCTGTGCCTGCCTTTTGCCTCCAGGCACTTCCATCAGCACAGTTTCTGAAAATTTTGTTGATGCTTCGATTGAGTTACCCAGCTGATGTGAGAGCTCGCTACATGAATTTCTTGTGTCTCTTCTTAGCTGGTCACATTTTTTTTGCTAAGTGTGCAGGGAAAGCAAAAAATTGTTATGTGGCACAGGTATCAGTATGCTTAGTCCTCTTCTACCTGGCTTTGCCAATCTCTGTGTTGGCCGATGACCATGATAACAACATCTGCCTGATTCTAAAGCTGAGCATGTTATGATCTGAAAATCTGGCTATATGGCTTAAGAAGAGTTTAAAATGCTATTTTGTGTGTTTGAAGCAAAGTGTTTTTTTCCTCAAGCACTAAAATTCTAGAACTAGAAAAAAAACATCAATAAAATATTTAAACCCATAAATTATGTTGCTACCAAAATTGTTAGCCACTGCTGCTGCTTCTACATGAATTGCAGAGCAGGGATGCTTGCATTAGTTGACGCAAGACCTGTCCAGTACCACATCTGCCAAAATACAAACAACGCTCTTATTTAACAATTTGGAACTGTCAAGGGATATGCTGATGGAGCGTGCAGGCTCTGCATAATGTGACCCTGGAGTCTGATGGGCTCCCAAAGAGCCAGACCTGCTGTAGAGGCTCGGTGGCTCTTCGGGGATGATCAGTGCGAGGAGCACTGCCTGCAGCCACAGTGTGGTGATGCCTGCGAGATCCCCGTGGTTGCAAGGCTAAATGCAGTTCTGGAGAGGAGACGAGTGCTGGTGTTCAGCTGTCACCACTGAAGCTGATGGCATCCCTTGAGCTTCAGTATTTAAATGGCTGCTGAAGTATTTTATTGTATTTCTCTGCATCTCTCAGTAAAATAGAGCTGAGACTCGGACTCCCTTGAAGATCCCAGCCTTTGGCTATGCAGTCCTGAAGCGCTCTCCTGTTGATGGAAGTCAACAACAATAATGTTAGAGAATTCAGCGGAGATGCAGCTGCTGAAAATAAGCAGGGGAAGTCAGCATGGGATAAAGATTTAAGGAGAACTCGCTCATTTCAAGTGATAGACTGCTGCATCTCTGGGATTGTGCCATCCCAAGGTACAGTAAAGACTGACTCTGCAGAAGCGCCCATGATGGATGATAATGGATGCTTCTTTGCATAAGGTTTTCATTTTCTAGAGAGAAACATTTATTATTGTGAGTGATAGTGTGGCTTTTGATTTTTCACCTGTTATTTGCTAATCTGCTGACAGATCTTAACTCTTCAATCCCTAGCTGTTCTTAATTACCTAAAAGTTCCTCTTCAGAGATGACTGGCATTTGGACAGGTTGGACATCCTGGCCCACCAGATGTGCTGGAAATCTGTTTCAAAGGGAAAAGCAGAAGAAAAGCAGGGAAGGCAGCTTTCAGGTGATGTGGAGTTGCTTCCTTTGGCACTTGATGCCAATGTCACCTTTGCCTTTGTTGTTGCAGTCCTCTGGGGCTTGCCGGTGCTGCTGAGATCAGCACAATCCCTGCAAGACCACAGATAAGCCAGGGCAGGTTCTTGGGTGCTTGAGCAGAGGAACTTGGTCCTGGTCTTTGTCTAAAACCCATCTTTTTCAAAGAGGATTTGGTTGCTGCTCCAAAGCTATGGTGTTGCCATCTCAGGAAATGGAAGGGGGAAATAACCCCCCACTAAATCATAATCTTTAAATCATGAGATTTGGAAAACAAACAAAATATGATTAATTTTTATTCTGTCTTTTGACTTTTAATCTTCTTACTCTTGTGTGAGATTATTCTTCCATCTGAAATTAACCTTAACTGCACGTTCCTCTGACGGAGATCAGGATAATCCTTTCTGAGGGGAGTTATCACACATTAATTGCCTGTCTTCACTCTTTTCCTTCATTTTTTTTCCCCCATGTTCACCTATGTTTTTTTGTGGTGCAGAAACCTGCAATGGAGCTACAAAATGTGTTTGCAGAAAATGACCAAAAATAAATAAATAGTATAAATACTTCCCACATATTATGTTTTCTGATTATTTTTCAATAAAAAATTATCTCAGTGGCAAAGAACATATACAGAAGAGTATAATTGTATCATTAACCACTTTCTAATTGCTAGAAAAAAAAAAAAAAAACACAAAACATTAGCTGAAACAGAGCTTTCTGCAACTTAGTGCTATAATTAGGTTTAGAATCTTTCAATATATTTTGTAAAACATTTCTCACATTCAAAGCACTTAAAATAATTTAAAATCATTTTCATTTCTCCATACGATTTCTATCAACTGCATGATGATATAAATTATTCAGTAATGACAATAAATATAAGCTTAATGTGTGTGTGTGCATATATATATGTATCTCATTGTAATTAGCTGTCCATATAACTAGAAGTAACATATTTTTTCTTTATTTCTCTTTTGATTTCATGGCTTAAAGAGTTGCTCTTTGCTTCAGACCCAACACCTGCCCCGTAGCTTAGCCCCATTGGTAGGCAGTGGCTGATTTTTGTGCTCTGAATTAACGCTGGGAAGACTTTATCCTGTGGCTGTGGAAGGAGCTTGGCTCCTTCACCTAGAATCATAGAACCACTAAGGTTGGAAAAGACCTTCGAGATCATCTGGTCCAACCGTACTAGAGAAAAAAAAAAAAAGTGAGGTAGTCACTTTGTTGATCTGTTAGACAGTCTTGTTTTCCATTTTGCAATTATGGAAGAAAATCACATCCATAATGTTTGGGATCTTTTATCTATTTTCCCTGGAGCGGGTATATGCCTTCCTCCCCCTTCTAATATATCATGTCCCTCTTTAGGAACCAGGATGCTGGTATGCTCTTTGGTTAGCCTGTAATCTTCCATTTTAATTGGGAGGAACAGCACTTGGACGGTGGCAAGGCTACCCAACTATGCTCTGTTCTTGCTGCAGGAAAATGTCAGCTGTCCTCTGCTTGAGCAAAATGCCCCAGGAGCTTTGTGGTGCTTTTGGAAAGCCTTAGTCCAAAGTCTTTGGTGGCAGTGGTAGGGGGACAGCACAGGTCCAGGGAGCAAAGCGAAGGAATGGAGATGGATCAGAAAAATAACTGCAATGTTAAACCCATCTAAAGCTGACAGATTTTTTTTTATTTTTTATTTATTTATTTTTAATTTCATGGGAAGGAGAAGGAGATGGGGCAACTGATACTTTTATTCAGCTCACTAAAGAGCTCATGTTAACATTCGCTTTTTAAAATACAGCGTTGGCCCGTGTGTAAAATGAGCTTTGAAGTGCAGAGCTGACAAACCCCAGGGGAAAGCATGTCTTTTATTAACAACTGCTGGTACACTTCAGGAACCTTATTTTAATGTTTAGTGCAAGCATTTTCCGTGAGAGCATAAAGAATTGCTGGGCTGAGAAATCCGCTGGACGTGGCAGGAGGCTCTGGTGCCCACTTGCCCTCCTGCTCCCATCTGTGTGATGGCTTGGAGCCACCGGAGGGGTGGGAGGAGGACCAGCCTGTGGTGGCGATCACTGCAGAGTTTCCCTGGACAAGTCATGGTGTGTTGTAGCTACTTGCATTGTAGGCTTACGATGTGGCAGAAATTCAGGGGAATTTTTCATTTTATTGAGTGCTGAGGTGACTTAGGGCCCAAGGCTGACCTTGGGTTCCAGTGACTTAATGGGTTCTGGTTCTTCAGAAGCTGCTTAGGTGCTTCTGGAAAATGTGTTAACAAAGCAACAATGATACCGTGTTATCCATGTATACCTCTGTGGATTTATTTTAAATATACTTTTATAATGCAGCAAGTTCACCTACTCTTTCCTGTCTTCAATCTGCCTCGCACAAGTGTGAATGCATCTGGGGGATGCAGGACTGTAGCCTTGTTTTATACCCCCCCAGCAGTGCTGTGTTTCCTCCTCAGTCCCACGGGCCTGCAGTGCAGCGGTGGTGCTGTGCTGGCAGTACATGGCCGGAGGAGTGCCCCCATCCCCTGCCAGTGGTCGTTACTGTGAGCAGGGCTGGAAGCTGGACTGGGAAATAAATTTTTAAAAATGGTTGCAGACCTTGATGTTTAGGCTCTGCAAATCAAACCCTGGTGGTGCTGTGACAGGAGGTGCACATCGCTGCTGTTCTCGGTATGAGGCCGCTGGTCTCTGGCAGGCCCTGTAGGTATTGGTGTCCTGGCCCCACGTCCCCGCAGCTTTGCTCCTTGCTGCCTGCCTCACTCCCTCCTGCTGTGGTGGGATCTGTCCATGGTTTCTGAAACTCAAATAATTTTCTGTAATCCTTCCCCATCACTGAACTTATGAAACATGAGGAAGTTGCCTGTAAGCTGGAAGTTCTCCAGGATTACGATCGTGGGCTTGCTGGTGGGGCAGAGGCCAAAGCATAGCCAGTCTGGTTCTGCCCGGTGTCTCTGTATCTAAAGTGTAAACAGTGCAAGGGACAAAACTGCTTGCAAATTGTCAGGGCAGGGTGAATGACGTGGATTTCTACCTGCAAATTTTCAGTTGTAAGTCCATAGGTACCCCACAAAGCTAATAGCCAGAGCCACCAGGAGATGTGGACCTAAAGCGATCTCCTGAAAAAACAGGTGTAGTTTCAGGAGTCCTTGGACCAAACACTGAGGTTTCAATCCAAAACTCCAGACCCACCACTAGCTAAGTGCTCTCCTTGCAAGTGTCTCAAATTCAAAAATTATGTATGACCTCACAGGGGTTTATTAGAGAGATACTTGTCTTAAGGTTGTGGCAGACTAAATGACTTTTCTGAGGCTGGAGAAAGAGGTCAGTATGAATGCTGTGATTAGACATTTGCCATTCTTGGCTTTGAGATTTGGGGATCAGAGAGTGGCTGATACAGAATGAAATACGAGCATCCTGAATTTTTTATGTTGCAGTTCAAGTATATTTGGGCTAGATTCATCAAAGGAATAACTGGGAGAGATATTTTTCATTTGTAGAATCTTAATGAATACATGACATTGCTATTCATTATTTATCTACTTTCACATTTTAATTAATAGTTCTACTGGCCATTTATGATTTTTTTTTCTATATTTATAGAAAGACATCACTTCAGGAGTATTGAATTGTGCTGCTGTTTGTTACCTTTTGTAAAACTTCATTAGTATTAGGGAGGACTAAATTTTGTTGTAACTTGTAAATGCATAAATGAAGGAGAAAAATGTCATATATTTCTATTCCTTTGAGTCATAAGTTTGTGGTTTTCCTTCCCTCAAATGCTTTTTACAGTGCAGCTGACATAAATTAGCCAAGGAATGTGGTGTTTTTTGTACGGATAGGAACCACTAGAGGACACCACCAGACGACTCATGAAGCAAATAAGCACAGCTATAAACAGAGAAACTGGGAAAAAAAAAAGGTAGGGATGGGGAAATGCTGTTTCCTATAATTCCCCAGGGATGGATGGAGCTAATCCAGAATTTCCTTATTGTCAGCCACCATGCAGATGTTGGGAATGCACAGGTCCTTGCAACACTTCTTCATCCTTACATCTCATGATGCCAGAGCAGGTCTGCCTCGAGGAGCAATTCGTTGCCTGGGCATGGAGAAGGTCTCTGAGCGTTTTCTGGCCAGAGCTGTTTCAGTTAGCTCAGAGGCTACAGTTGTTGGAGATTCACCTCATTTTGTTTTAATGTTTCCTGAAACATTAGGCTTAAATGAAATAATTCAGAAGAGGGCTGGGGTAGTGACATCTGACTTGGTCATAAGCTGAATCTGCTGCAGGCTGGGATGCTGCTGCAAGCATGTCTGAGAGCCTGCTGTGATGCATGACTGGAGCAGAGTCTGGGGCAAATCCAGGGCAAATGCAAAAAATCTCTCCTGGAGTAATCCCTGGGGCTGTGGGACAGGCTTCCTGGGGAGGTGCAGAGTAGACCTGGGGAGGCTCTGAGACGTACACAGCAGACTTCCTTTCCAGGTTCTCCCTAAAAGCAGAAAATTCAAGAGCTATGCAAGGTTTACAAACTTTGAAATGACAAATTTAAAGGCAGGGTAATGATGTCAACAAAGCTGTTAGGGCCGGGAGCTAACACCAATGTGAGCATTTACACACACGCACTCTCTCTCTCTCTTGTGTGTGTGGTACCCATACAAACGTTTCTTCCACTTGTGGAAAAACATTCTCTGTGTGGTGCTGTGCGTTTTAGAGGAGCAAGAAGTGCTGAGGTTTTCTTAAAGGTCTTTTAATCCCACAGATATTATGTAAATTGGGTGAAAGCTTGGCTCTGCTGGAAATCAGGGCAAAAGCTCTACTGATTGCTTCAGTTGCAACAGGGTTTTGTGTTTGGTCTTTAACTTCCCCACCTTATTCTCTGCACTGATACAGCTAAACCCCCAAATACCAGGGATTTCAGAGAATGGAAAAGCATCTAGGAAAATGTTCCACTTATCTCTAAAATGCATTTTTAAATGGCTTTGAGTTTGCTTCTGAAAACCAAATAGCATACGCATGGAAGTACCTGCCCACCAAGAGCTGTTTTTAATGCAAGAAGCTTTGGCCATGAGTGGCAGGGCTGTGATGAGCCTGAAGGCATTTCTACAAACAATTTTAACGAAATCCACCAATACATTTCTCAGTATTTCCCCCAAGATGACAATAAATGAATAAATAAATAAATGTTGTGGTTATTGATTGCATCGTGTTGTTTGAAATAACCAAGTTTATTTTTGCTGTTAAACTTCCAGAGGTTTTCAGGCCTAAAGTTATATGTATAACAGAAGATTTTAAAAATTATTTCCAAGTTGGAGCTTTTGTGCTCTCTTTTAATTAACACACTAAAAAGCTAAAAGTTCAAAACTTTTTTTTTTTTTTTTTTTTTTTTTTTTTTTTTTTTTTTTTCCCTTATTTGAATTAAAAGAGTTTGAAGAATGTTTTGGTGGATTCTTAATGAATGTGCAGGAATGACGTGGTTTTCAAAAATATATACTCATTTTCTTTGTTCCCAGTGGAAGGTAGAATGATGTTTTTATCTAGTTACATCATAGGCTAGGAACCCCCCTCGGTAAATATTCCTCCGCCAAAGGCTCATAATCTCCAGGGTGCTTTGTGTACATGAAAAGTTGACCTAGCAAAAAAAAAAAAAAAGTGTATATATGTGTATATACACATATGTGTATATGTGTATATACATATATGCAAGCTTTCTTGAAAGGAAAACTGTTTTTTTGCTTCTCTCTGAGGATGGTGTTTGCTTTCCATGAGAACTATTCTGCCTTTCTTTAACTTGAACCAGAAATGGTGGTAAAACAAATCCTTCAAGATGTGGCCCTCAGTGGAGCAGCAATAACTTCCCCCAGAGGCTGTTGAGTGGCAGGTTGCTCTTCGAAACCTTCCCAAATATGCTCACAAGGCATTTTCTGAAGAAGCAGAGCATTACCTGCTTGCTGTGGATATTTTCAGACCCAGAGTGTTGTCTCTGCTTAGACTCCTACTGGGGAAAAAGCAAAGCCAGCTTCGGAGGCTGCCCCAAGGAGGTTGCATTGCATCGAGCAATTTTTAAAATTATTATTTTTTATTATTTTTAACGAGGGATTAAGCTTTTTCTTATCTCTAGCCATGCAGTGCTCAAGGCTCTGTGCCCGTCCCGCTTTTGCACGCCAACCCCAGCCCGGGCGGGGGGAGCTGCAGCATCCCCGCGGGCCGGGCTGCGCCCTCCGGAGCGGCTCCTGCCGCTCTGTCCTTCCGTGGGCCGGTCACCAGGGGGGGACAAAGCCCCGCGCACGCTGCTGAGCAGTGACACCCCCCAAAAATCGCCTTCCAGGAGCGCCGGGCTGGGAGCCGCGCCGCGGAACCTCAGGTGCCACCCGCACCTCGGGGTGCCCCCGGGGACCGGCCCCTTCTGCCATTCCCAGCCCCAGCTTCAGCCTGGAAAGGATGCTTGCACTTTAAAAACTAACAAAAATCCCAACCAAGCAAGCAGGAACCACCACCTGTCCTTGAAACAGCTGTAGGTTTGCTGGGGTAAAGGAGGTTGAGTTATGTTGCAAACTCAGTTTCAAAACGGATCGGTCTTCCCTTCCTGACGCTACAATCACAGCGCTTCTTAAAAAGGGCTCGTTGTGTGCATAAAGGTAGCTGCTGCCCATTCTGACCTGATTCACTAAAAGCTGGAATGTAGCTGATGCCCAGGTATTTCAGTTGGCACTGTTGGTCCAAGAGAAAAAAAAAAATAATAATAATTCTTGGCATTGAAAATGAGAGGAAAGGCAAATTTGATGAGTATTTGGCTTTTTCAGTTGCTAGCTCTGCCGGATTGGAACCTGTAGGGAAAACAACACAATTATTTGTGTGAGACTGAATTTCATTTCCAACCAGAAATATGAAATCTGTCACCTGTGCATTCATTCTGAGCTGTGGTCATGGGCTGGAGGATGCTCCAGCAGTGATGCTGGCAGGTACCAGAACAAGGGTGTCCACACAGGAGTTCGTGTCCTCCTGTCCCACACACATCTCCTGAAATGGGGGTCACCCAGGTGGCAGGACTCAGCTCCCTCCCAAAAAGCACGGAGATGGGCAACATGGGTGGGTCCCCCAGGAGTTTGCACTGCAGGCTGCAAGCCTGCATCTGGCTGCTTGGCCAGACAAGCCTGCTTGAGCAAAGCCTGTTGTGAGACCCTAAGACGTATGAATTACATTTGGCTTGGGTCCATTTCCTCAGCACCGGACAGCTTGCTGCTGAATGAAGTTTTTTTTTCTCCAGGTCCTCAGAGTCAGACCCTTGCCCGGATCCAGCTGTCCCTAGTAATTAAATTTTAATGCTTCAAGCTGGGAGTTTGCATTGGCATTTGAAGCGAGGCGTGTGAGCAGCCCGGCGTGGTCACTGCAGGCTTTGAAGCTCCCTGTCTGACACCAAGGATGGGAGGGAAGGTGCCACCTCCTTGGTCCCAGCTGAGCTGGTGTGGCACTTTGCCACCCATCTGGGGAACTGAGGCCTTCCTCTCCTGCAACTGGCAGGGACTGGAAAGCTAATGAGGGTTTATTCTGGAGAAAGGTGTGGGTCTGAGGAATGCATTACGCTTTTCTGAGATGGCCACAAAGTGGTGGATGTCTGTACTAGGTGTTTGGGGCTGTCTGGGAGGAAGAGGAGGAGATGTCCTCCTTCCTGGCACAGCCTCTGGAAGGAGCACTAGCACGGTGGCAGCTCATGCTGTGCGTGCAGTGAGCTGACGTGGGCTATAAATAGTCGTTCTGTCACTTCGAGTCAAACGGTTCTTCCTCACGTTGTGCTTTGCTGATGGATCTAATTAGAACTGGGAACGGCGGTGGTTGCTCGGGCTCTGCATGGATGGCATTTCAGGAGCTTGCTGGCTCCCACGCCTGCGGTGGCTCTGCCCATGGTGCTGTTGGGACACCCGAAGGCACCTTCCCTGCCTGCGTAGTGGCATCTCCAGAGGTGGCCTCAGTGCAAGTGTCAGGGATGGGGCACGGGGCCACCCACAGCCCGTCCTGGCAGCCTGTGGAGCTGGAGCAGGTCCCCGGGGCTGTGGCCAAGGGGGGCACCAGATGTGCAGGTCCCCTAGGGGAAGGAGCAGGAGCACAAAAGGGGGTTGACAAGAAAACCAACTGCACCGATCTGCTCTTTTCCTCCTCCTCCTTAAACCATTTCATTGTAATTACTGTGTGAACAGAAGGCCTGGGTAATTATTCCGTGGTATTGTGGGTGTAAATTTAACAAGTCATTCCTGCGCAGCTTTGCTGGGAGGGAAGACTCTTTTCTTTTTCTCCTTCACTTGGTGCTCCCTTGGTTTCTGTATGGGTGACGCACAGCCAGGTGATAAGCCGAGTGGGAAATGGCTCCAAACACAGGGGAGTGGCAGGGACTGGCAGTGCCATCAGCCAGACTCTGATTGCAGGAGGATCTGGAGGATCAGCAAATGTGTTTGCAGATGCAGAATGTGACCCAGCCTGAAGCACAGGATGCCAAATGTGGTTAGAAGGCTTTGCAAGGCTTCCGAGAGTCTTCTTGTCCCTACCTAAGCCACTGTGCCTAACGAGATCAAGGGGACACTCGAATGAACAAGTCCCATGTTGAAGTGCTGGGGTTTGTATGAGGACCTGAGGGAGGACAGCACTGGGGTTCACCTCGATGGAGCCCCAGTGGCCGGGGTTATTGAGCCGAAGCACCAGCCTCTTCCTTGCAAGTTGGCCGAGAATAGGTGATGGTGAAAAGTATCTTAGCGATGCTCTTTGGCATTATTATTTCTGACTTCAGCATATTGCACAAGTCATGGATCCCAGCTCACGTTCCTTTATTGTTAGAGAAGTTTGCACAGAACTCTGCGTTTCCTCCTTCAGCTGGTCATAATAATCTGTTTTTTTCCTGTTCAGCACTAAGCACAGCAACAAATCAGAGCAGATGTGGCTCGATGAAACCATCCCGCAGCTCAGGATGAGAGAGGTGGTTACAAACAGCTTTGAATATGTGTGTGCTTGTGTGTCTGTGTACAATATAGCTGAACAAACCTTCGCTGCTGTTGGCGCAGCAGAACAGATGACTTGGAAAAGGCTCTTGAGTAAGTTATAAATTGTTTCCTGTCACCGTGCCGCCGTCTTGTTCTGTTGCTCCACTCTTTCCTATTGCATTTGTTTCCTTCCTCCTTCCCTTTCCCTATATTAAAGCAAAGCTGAAAGTGCCTGTGCTGGAGGTGCCTGTGCTTATGCCTTGCTCACTGTATTGTTATTAAATCCCCCCAGGTGCGGGCTGCCCAGCTCTCCAAGTAAACCAGAGCCCATTGCTGAGCTGCTGATTTTCTGCTGGTCGGATAAAGATGCTGTCTGAAGCAGTTTTTTCTTATCGGTTTATCTTTTATTTCCCACATGTACACTTGCTGGCATAACATGTCCTGCTGAGTATTAAGCCTGACAGTGCTGGTGGACCTACCTGCACTGCCATAGCTGATGTTTTGTTCCAAGTCCCGTGTCATCCAAAAATCTGCCCAGCTTGTCATTCTGAGGTCCCCATGGAAAGCTGGAGGTGTGTGGTTGTGCCACAAAGTCCTGGCTGTCCTCTGGAGTGTCTGAGGTCCTTGATCCACATTTGGTGTCCGCATAAGGACAGGCCTCCTGCATTTTGAAGGACTGGCAGTAGAACTGATGAAGCTGAGAAGGTTGTGCTTTGGGCTTAATAAAGGAGGAATAGGGTTATGTTTTTCTTTCTTTTCATTTGCAAAGTCCACTGAGTCCATTTTGTCCTTGGACCATGCAGGAGATGAATGGAAAATTAACATGCAGAATGCTCATCAGGGAAAACAAAACAAACAGTTTTGAAGGCAGAAAAAAAAATTTACTTATGAATGGGAAAAGTGCGTTCAATAAGGGATTATGAAATATGATGACAGTATTTGAATTGGTAAAGTGTACAGGAAACAATTTTTTTCTTGCAGGAAATTGTGTGACAATCCGGATGCTTTTGCTAACCAGTCAATTATTTTTGCTTACTTGAGCAAGTTAATATTTTTCTGCGATCTTTTTAAAACAGTTTGTCTAACTGTAAGTATTTTTAGTTGAACTTTAAATATACCTTTCTGTCCTTTTTTAAATCAAGAAATCTTATGTAAGTGATTCTTCTGATCACTTTCCATTTAATAGATGTGCATTTTTCAAAGGGACGTTTGCATTAAACTTCTACTGGTGGCCAAGAAAAATGACTGGGTTAAGTCCTGCTTGTGTTGGTTACCCTGTCAATGGAGTAAATGGAGAAGCAGTTTTGTAGGTGACAGGATGAGATGGTGAAGAAAGTGTGAGATACAAGTCCCTTATACTGTTTAGATGTTGCTGTTATTTTCAGAGTTTGGGGATTTCACCATGACTTGTTCTGGATTTGACCCTCCCCAAAGTCTGGAAGCTGCTTGCAGTCTGGCCGGGGCTTATCTCTGCAGGAGGCGAGCAGAAGTGCTCTGTGCTGCTGCCGTGCCTCTTGAATGTGAGCGCAGGGCTCTCTTGTTCAGTGCCTTGGAAAATAACTGATGACAAAAGAGATTTGGAGTTTGGATAAGATAAAAATTAAATTGAATATTTGTCCTGAAACAACAATGATCTTGAACTTTTCAGGAGATTTGAAAAATTGTGCTTGTTTCTGAGATAGATTTCCAGTTTTCTTCATCTTTTCTTTCTCTTCTGTCACGGCAAAACACCACAGGAGGAAAAAACACCACATGTGGCTCAAAGACTTTGGACATTTTTATAATTTGTGAAGGAAGAGACAGCTCCTCAAGGCTGCTAATTTCCAAGATGGACCCAAGCTGAAAAGTTTGTACTGTCCCAGCTTGTAAAGACATTGAAGTGTGTGTTCAGTTTTAAGTCCGTGATTCCATTTACCTGACTGAGCAAAGTCAGTATAATTAACCACATGCAAGTGCACCCCTGAATAGGAATTGCATGCTTCAGTTCCAGGTATGTATCTTTGAGCCTTCTTGCTTGAGTGAGTTGGAGTTTATTCCTCTTGGACCAAGGCCTGCTGCCTTCCTCCTTGGGGATGATTCCCATAATTCCTGTATAATTAGATTAGCTCCGACTAGACCTACCTACAACAGGCGGAGTAAATTGTTTCTAACCTTCCCAGATCCTATAGAAAATGATGCCTGTGGTCCTGCCACATGGGAGCTTGTACTCTGAGAGATCACAGTGACAGAAAACAGCCTTTTTAATCACAGAACCACAGTACAGTTTGGTTGGAAAGGAACTTAAAGATCATATAATTCCAACCCCTCTGCCATTGTCAGGGACACAATCCAGGAGACAAGGATACTCAAAGCCCTGACCAACCTGGCATTGAACACCTCCAGGAGTGGGGCATCCACAGCTTCTCTGGGCAGCCTGTGCCAGTGCCACCACCCTCAGAGTAAAAAATGTCTAATGTCTAAACTAAATTGCCCCCTTCTAATTTAAAAGCCATAAAAGCCATTACTCCCCGTCCTGTCACTGCACTCCCTGACAAAGAGTCCCTCCCCAGCTTTCCTGCAGGCTCCCTTTAGGCTTTGGAAAGCCACTGTAAGGTCTCCCTGGAGCCTTCTCTTCTCCAGGCTGAACAATCCTAACTCCCTCAGCCTGCCTTCATGGGAGAAAATGAAAGAGTTGTCATTTTTAAAATGATGAGTTGTATATCAGTAATAGCAGATCCAGTGAAGCTTAAGAAAAGAGGTTGCATTAAATGAAAAGGGGTCCCCGTGTGTACCTGTATCCCCTGGGGCTCAGCCTGGTGGGCTTTGCATGGAGCCAAGGTGATGGGCTTCAGAGGATGCTTTGCAACCTGGCACGTGTTGCCCCAGATCTCCTGGTTTTGCAGGGAGCCTTAGGAATTCAAAGTTGTTTTATTTTCATTTTATTGTCTGAATCCACTAAACCGAAGGCCAGAAAGCAAGAGGTTGGGGTAGAGACTGAAATAGAATGTTCTTCATTGCCTCTTGGTATTTATTTAGAAGAAATGGGAAGGAATGATGCATTTTATGACAAACCTGTTAATGAATATACCCGGTAGGCAAAAAGCGCGAGCAGGATGAGGAGATTGCCAACACACCAGAGTCATAAATGTTTGTAAGCAATTCAAAGTTACCATGTGATAGAATTAGGTGAGAACCTAATCAAGCACTGAATCAGGGTCTAAAAACCGAGGGTATCAGTTGCAACAAGCTACCTAGTAATCAGCTACAGGTAAATGCATCTTGCTTGGGTTGTATTTCTAGTTAGTACACAGTGCGAAAATTAAAGAATTGCCATGTTTGGGGCAAATAAAACATTATGCTTTCATGCAAGTGACTGTCCTTATTTAATGTCTTGCTTTGTATTTAGGGTAGCTGCAGAGACGCATCCTATACGTGCTCAGTAGAGCCGGCTGAATTATATGTTTAGAATAATTCATCGGATAAATTCACGTCCATGAATAATCTGCATTCAGAGCACGACCTTTACCAAGCTGTGCATTTTCCAGGGCTCCAAGCTTTCAGCTGATGCTGAATGGAGACAGAAGCAGCACAGAGAAACTTTCTCCCATCTCCACTGTTTCAGGAGCAGGACAGGGGAGCCTCAGCCACAGGGGATGTTCCAAAAAGGAAAGAAGGTTTTTATGAACATTTGAGTACTGGGAGAGGTTGGAGGTGAGCGAGCTGCTCCCAGAGCCTGCTCCCAGCCTCTCAGTCTTCTCTTCTCCAGGCTGAACAGACCCAGGTCTCTCAGCCTTTCTTCATAGTGAAGATGCTCCAGGCCCCGTATCATCTTTGTGGCCCTCCGCTGGAGTCTTCCCAGGAGATCCCTGTCTTTCTTGTACCGGGGAGCCCAGAATTGGACACAGTACTCCAGGTGAGGCCTGACCAGGGCAGAGTAGAGGGGGAGGATCACCTCCCTCGACCTGCTGGCCATGCTCCTTTTAATGCATGTCAGGATCCCATTGGCCTTCTTGGCCACAAGGGCTGGCTCATGGTCAACCTGTTGTCCACCAGGACCCCCAGGTCCTTCTCCTCAGAGCTCCTCTCCAGCAGATCATCCCCCAGCCTGTACTGATACTTCGGGTTGTTCCTTCCCAGGTGCAGGACTCTATACTTGCTCTTATTAAATCTCATTTGGTTTCTTCCTGCCCATCTCTCCAGCCGGTCCAGGTCCCACTGAATGGCAGCACAGCCTTCTGGCGTGTCAGCCACTCCTCCCAGCTTTGTGTCATCGGTGTACTTGCTGAGGGCAGATGCTATTCCCTCATCAAGGTCGTTGATGAAGATGTTGAACAAGACTGGACCCAGCACCGACCCCTGGGGAACACCGCTAGTCACAGGCCTCCAGCCAGACTCTGCTCTGCCGATCACCACCCTCTGAGCTCAGCCAGTCAACCAGTTCTCAACCCACCTTGCCATCCACTCATCTATCCCACACTTTCTCAGCTTTGCTAGTAGGATGTCATGGGAGACAATATCGAAAGCCTTGCTAAAGTCAAGGTAGATGACATCCACCGCTCTCCCCCCATCTACCCAGCTGGTGTTGCCATCATAGGAGGCAACAAGGTTGGTCGAGCATAACTTCCCCTTGGTGAATCCATGCTGACTACTCCTCATAACCTTCTTCTCTTCCAATTGCTTGGAGACGGCATCCAGAACAAGCTGCTCCAATCCCTTTCCAGGGACAGAAGTGAGACTGACTGGCCTGTAGTTTCCCAGATCCTCCTTCCTGCCCTTCTTGAAGACTGGAATGACATTGGCTATCCTCCAGTCTTCAGGCACCTCACTCGTTCTCCAGGACCTTTCAAAGATGATAGAGAGCGGTTCGGTGATCACATCTGCCAGCTTCCCTAGCACATGCGGATGCATCCCATCGGGACCCATAGATCTGTGTGCGTTGAGCCCACTCAGGTGCTCCCGAACCACTCCCACGTCCACCGGGGGGGAGCCCTCCATTTCCCAGACCCTTTGTCCTATTGCCAGGGGCGAGGAGTCCTGGGGGAACAAGACTGAAGCAAAGAAAGCATTCAGTATCTCTGCCTTCTCAGTGTCTCCTGTGACCAGGACACCCCCCCTCATTCAGCAAGGGACTCACATTATCCCTAGTCTTTCTCTTGCTGTTTACATACTTGAAAAAACCCTTCTTATTATCCTTTATCTCTTTTGCAAGCCTCATCTCTAGGTGGGCTTTAGCCTTCCTCGTTGTGTCCCTGCAGGCCCTGACAACACATCTATACTCCTCCCAAGAGAATGGGCCCTTTTTCCACATTTCATAGACCTTCCTCTTCCTTTTGATCTTATTGATGAGCCCCTTGCTCATCCACGTGGGTTTCCTGCCCCCCTTTCCCGATTTTGTATTCTTCGGGATGCACCGATCCTGAGCATGGAAGAAGTGCTACTTAAATGTAGCCCAGCTCTCACAAGCACCCTTGCCTTCTAGCAGCCTATCCCATGAGATACTCCCAAGCAGGTCCCAGAAGAGGTCGAAGTTGGCTCTTTGAAAGTCCAGGGTAGCAATCCTGCTTTTAGCCTTACTTCCTTTGCCTAGTTCCATCTGGAACTCCACCATCTCATGGTCGCTGCATCCCAAGCTGCCCCCAACCTTCACATCCCTAACAAGGCCATCCCTGTTGGTAAGAACAAGGTCCAGGAGCACCCCCCGCCTCGTCGGCTCCTCCACCAACTGCATCAGAAAATTGTCCACAACGCATTGTAGGAACCATTTGGACTGCTCGTGCCTGGCTGAGATGCTTACCCAGCAGAAGTCTGGGTAATTGCAGTCCCCCATGAGGACCAGCACTCGTGATCATGAGGCTCCTAGCAGCTGCTCATAGAAGGCCTCACCGACTTCCTCCTCCTGATCTGGAGACCTGCAGTAGACCCCCACCACCATGTCTCCCATACCAGCCCACCACCCCTTAATTCTTACCCACCAACTCTCCACTTGTCCTTCACCCCAGTTGATGGTGCTGGAGTTGTTAACTTTTGTCTCATGGTTGCTGGACACTGGAAAATGAGGCAGTGCACTCCATCCAGCTGATGTGCATCCACATATGTTCATTCATCAAAACAGCTGGCTGCTTACCCCAGCGCTAACCTGACAGGAGAAACCCTACAGAAGGAGCTCATCACTGATGGCAGCTCTCGCTGTGTGAGCTGAACTCATTTTGCACACCTTAGTGCGCTACAGAGAAGAGGATAAAATTAAAATAGTGTCAGGCACCATGGGCAGAACTTAGAGGAATGCAGATGAGAGCTACAAGAGGTTGTAAGCCTTGGTAGGTTTTACTCCTCAGGCCAAAAATGAATAGGAAGTAAAATAGTTAGAAAGCAATGGGGCTGCACTGTGTCAGGAACAAGAACTGCAGATTTCCATTTAGCAAATATTGGTAAATGCCCTTGACCACAATTAGCAAGGCAGGTACATCACCTTGCTGATATGCGTTTAAATTACTCTGTGTTAGAAATTAAATAACAGAACAGCTTGCATGATGTTCCTATAATAGTCAGCTGTGGATGGCCCATGTTGTGCTTGGACCTTTGCTTAATATTAAGTAAGTTTGGTGATAGTGATTTTTAAAGTGAACTTCCACATTTTTAGTATTTTAGTATCACTTGTTTTCAGTGGTTTCACAGAGTTTTGTACTGCTGTCACATAGAAATGTCAATACTGCAATGTTTTTCTGCTACTTGTTTTTAAGATTGTCTGTAAGATTTTGTGTAGCTCACTGCTGTGGGAGTGGGGTTCCTTTGTGGCATGTTCCTCAAGTCCTCCGGCTCATCTGGGTGAGGGACAACTTCAAAGGAGTTGTTGTATTATTCGGCAGGGGCCACAGTTCGTTCAGCTCAGGGAGGGTACTTTAAAGGTTTGATAAAGCTTGTCCTGGTGGAGCCGTTCCTGCAAGATGAGCAGGAAGACTCAGTATTAGGATTGGCTTACATGTGGGGTGTAGTCCTGACTTTGCTGTTCCCCCTCTGGATAAAAGCAGTGCCTCAGTTTCCCTGTCTGTAAAATGGGGGAGCAGTAATTATCTCTCACCGTAACAATTTCCAGAGTGGATGAGAAGCTCAAAGCAAAAGAAGTCGCTCTGTAGGAAATCTATGTGAAGCAAAATTGAAATGGATACAGTGCACACTGTATACAGCAAGGTTTATTTGATATTTCAGCTTGTTTGTTCTTTCATTAGGCAATTGAACAATAGCCAAAGAATGGAGAAGATCATATATTTTTTTACGGGATATTAATATTCCTGTGGCTTTGAAGCCAATTAACTAGCAGCAGGTTTGTGGCGAAGAGTGGAACCGCTCTGGATTCTTCCTGGTGGGGCTTTTATGACTGCTACAAAACCAAGACTGAATGAGGCTTTCATTATTTCATTTATTTTTGAATTTATTTTAGGTTGCTGAAGAATTAATGTGAATAATTTTCCTGTTTTACCATCTGCTTTAGACTCCATCTCAAAGGGTTCCCAATGAGCGTGGCACGTAAAACCATTTAAAAATGATCCTCTCCATATTTCCTGCACTCAGCAGTCTGCTAATGTGGCCAATAGATCTAGGTGATGGGGCTGCATGATTTAGAGAGGATCATTAGGGTTATGATGAGCTGTGCAACTGTCTTGTTTATTCACAGTTAGCAATTTCATTGCAGTGCCCCTTGTTTCATGAAGAGTTTTGCATTTAACCATTTACAGAGCAGTGCCAGAAACATCCAGCTGGTGACTCTTCCACTCTGGGCTCAGGAGGGTGAGTTGCTCCACTGCTTTCCATTTTATTTCACTTGTGCTTTGGGCTGGAAACATTGAGGAGCTCTGGTGAGCTCCCAGTAAGTGATGAGAGGGTAAATGCACGTCTCTTGCTGGCTTACAAAGGGTTGCTTGCAAGCAGTTGACGTCCTGGCTGTCCAGTCTCTGTCTCCATGTATTTCCCACCCTTCTGGTCTCTTGGGTCTGAGGGTTTTCCTTTCAGTCTTTGCCTTGATCTGTGCCAAAGCCTCTATTAGATGTCTGTCTACTGGGGCAGATGCTCACTGTCTCTGCAAGGAGAAAGAGGAGAGGAAAGCCAATGTATTTAACCTATCTGTCGAACAAAATTATTCATGGCAGGCAAGTGGCTGAGCAGTGTTTTGCAAATTCCCATGAATAATCCATCGATTGGTCAGCACTGGCGTGGGAGTGCTACACCAGCTGTAGGATGATTCACAGACCCAAAAGAAAAAACATACATATCTTAATTTCCTTCATTTCCCATAAGTGATAGGAGTGGAGGGATCTGTGTGACCGTGCCCTTGGTGATGTGTGTAGATCGATGCGTTCCTACAGGGATGGCTTGATCATAAGAAGGTGACGTGGCTGTGGGGCTGCACCTAACTCATCCCCTGGCGTCATAGGAGCAGGAGGAGATGAATGTGCTGCCCGCCTCGGCTCTTCCCCCCTCGGCTCTTCCCCCCTGTTCTGTTTGTGGTTCACAAGATAGATGGACGGCCATGTACACAAATATTAGTGGATTTCTCCCTGAAGAATGATGTCACAGCAGGTTTTTTATATTCAGGGTAAAATATTATAATGGCACCATTTCCTTCCTTCAAGCAAGAAAATAGTTGAGCAGACCTATTCTTATGAAAAGACTGTGAGTCTATTACTTTGCTGGGAATTGGATTTTATTTTATTTTTTCTTGAAAGAGGCTGCTTTCCTCACCTAAAAAATATCATATTTTGGCTGGCATACAATTTTTACCATGTTTTGTAATACAATGCAAAAAAGACTGAATATTTTCACTTTTGATTATATAGACAGAAAGTCTTAGCTTATATTTTGGATTACTGGCATCACATAAATTAAAAACCAAAATAAATGAAACAAACAAACAAACAAAAAACCCCTTCCAGCTTTCAATTTTTATAAACTTTTGTATTTACTTGCCCTTTCCTTGGGGCACCTATATCAGCCTTTTACTCACCCCGGCAATCCACGTGCTAACAAAGGTGCTTGAAAATGGCCCTGTCCGTCCCCTAGACACACACCTACCACTTGTGGTTTGCAAACCACACTTTGTGTACAGGTTCCTTAATGCTAACATAAACCTGCTGCAAAAGCCTTGACGCAAAGCCTGCAAGTCAAAGAGAGTCCAAACATTGACCTGTTGGACTTTGGTTTGGGTTCTTAACCTATAGAGGCAAAAGAGGCCAAGACTGATCAGGAGGCTGCGGTGGCCGGCGGGTGGGTGGATGTGGCTGCAACACGGGGACATTGGAGTGTGGCCTTTCATTTCACATTAGGATTCTTCTCGTATTTGTTAGATAGAACAATATTAACCTTTTGAATTTATTTAGAAACTCATTAGTGCTTCTTCTATAGTCCATTCTTTTCCTGATTAGCTCTCCTCATTACAATTCAAATTTCTTTCTGCTACATTTACCACATTGTCCTGCTTTCTCTCATCTCTATTGTTGCTCAGCTTAATTTATTAAAGCGATGAAAAAAGGCAGGGGGGGATCGGTTGACATAGCAGCATCCCTTGGTGCTCCAGGAGGAAAAGAGGAGACAAATCCCCCACATGCTCACCGTGCTCGGGCTGGGGAGCGCCTGGGCATCATCCCTGTGCCTGCATGGTCCTGTGATCTCATTTCAGTTTTGTTCTCATTTCAGTCGTGTTCTCATTTCAGTCTCTCCCCAGTTTAAGAGGTTTTAAATAGAATTCACTCTGAAAGTTTGGTGTCCTCATCACAGCCTGGAAACATACGCATTTAATGCCCCACTTCTGGCATCCTGTTTTTAAGGTCATTTGGAAACCAACTTGCATACCTTTAGTAGCATTTCTTCTGTGCTTTATTTATTTATTTATTTATTTATTTTCCCCTCAGTATCACGATGCAAGTCTGGGAACTGCTGTTATTGCTCTTGAGTTTGCATATCTCCAGTGAAACGTGAATTGGTATTTCTGGTCTGTTGTAAGACACCTAAGCTGTTCTACGTTTTGGGGAAAGATGGTGCAGGGATGCTAAGCTTCAGATGTACATTTAGAAATTTTCTGCCCTGCTTTGCAACGTATTTTCTGTTAGGATCAGGAATTTTTGCTCTTGCTTTTTCTGTTAGCATAATGTTTGTTTCTCAAGAGTGATGCTGCTGTATCCCATGTGCTCGTGATTAAAGATGCATATGCTTTTGACAAGAGATGATTAAATGCAGCCAGATGACTGTAACTGTCCTGGTCCTTGTGGTTTTCTGATTATTGGTGTATTTGAACATCTCACAAGTGTGAATGAATGTGTTTTTACAGCTAGCATAAAACAGGGAAGTTCCAAAGAATTTTGTTTGAGGCATGAGGGGATTAAGTCACTCAGCAAAGGTTATAGAGAGAGGTTTTGGCAGAGCTACAAAGGGAATTTAAATTTCTAAATTTCTAGTCCAATGCCTTAATCATAAAATCATCTTTTCTCTGAATTCTTTTCTGTCTGTTGTAATTATAGTTTTGGCTGGTTTTATGTCCTTTATAAAAACCTGTCTTTCACACATCTTTTGAAACTAAAAAAAAATAAGAAGATAAAACAATCATAATTTTCCAAGTGTATAATTTTGGACTCCAGCAGAGGCCTAAAACAAGTAAGGTAATTATTCCACTCAGCTCAGCACCGTTTGGAGAATTAGGCTATTTTGCGAATAGTGGTTTTAAAATAAGACACATGAACTGGAAAAAGTTCAGTGAGCAACACGTACAATAAATGCTTGCAAATATCAGCTGAAAGAGGAAAGATGCTGTCCGAAAGCCTTTGGCGTGAAGGTGATTGGAAGAAGATGAAAAGACTGATCATAATGGGGGAAGTTCAGAAAAATAAAAAATATATAGAGAAAAAAAAAAAAAAAAAAAGAAAGATTTGATGATTTCCTTTAGGATATGGGGAAAATGCCAGGGCACACTATCTGGGCTGCTCTCATCCCCAGTGCAAGCTAAAGAAAAAGACTTTCCCCAAGGATGAATTTGGCTCCTGGGCAATTGCAGGAGGTCGGGCAGGGGAAACTGCCAAGAGGCGGTGGGGCCAGCATCGGTGGAGTTGTTAAAGTCTAGACTAGATGTGCATTTGTTAGTGATGGTTAATTAACTTGTTCCTGGCAATCAGCCACCAGGGCAGGAGGTGGACTTGATTTGCAAGTCGTGATTGCCAGGAAAGTCACCCATAATTGCCTGAGAACTTGTGGCTTTCTGCTTTTCACCTCTGTCTTGTGTTCCCCTGTAAATCTTTGTGTAATTTTTTTTCTCTCTCCACAGGTTCTTCACCTCTTATAACACCATTTTTATGCTTATTACTATTGATGCGATTGAACCTCTGCCACAGTCTGATTTTGGATGCCTGTGTCCATGAAGACTGGAGAACATCAGGTAGTCATAGAGCAGAACCAGAATTACCTATGGCTGCAGAGGGGACGTGGGACGTGGTGGCTGAGGAGAGCACAGTGTGCTTGTACGCAGGGCAGCTTTACAGTATTTTTTTCTAAGTAGTTTCCAGGCTCTAACAGCCCCACTGGACCAGTTTCTATCCCCGTTCCTTAGGCAATCCTTCACTTTGGTTCCACATCCACTTTTTATTCTGCAATATCTGAACACCCCCGGTGTACATTCAGTAGCACCACTGCCACGCTGCTCAGTGCCTGGGGACAACACAGGGGCTGCCCACCAGGGCCAGAGCTGCTGGAGGATCCCACAGCAGCATCCTGTCCTTGGCTGCTCATCAAACTGCTCCTTGGATGGAGCACAAGGAAGAACGCAGGCTTGGAGCCCCCACATAGGTGGGAAAACACTGAAAATAATTCCTGTTTAAATGGAGGCATAGGGGTGCATGTAACAAGGTAGACTGGGCAATGCACATGTAATGTGGAGCCAGAATCTAAAGACCAGGAGGAAAGGAAGTTTCTTTCTTTTATTCTTCTTTGTGTTCCTGGAGGCAGGACTCTGATGGAAGTTGTCACACGGCAAGTTTCTGCTCAGCAAATGTTGGACTGTTGTTTACTTTTAAGCAAAGCAAATCAGGAAAGGAGAGGAAAAGCAATAATGTTAATTGACTTTTATTACTTCTTGTATATAGAAATTAAAGGCAAGGTTAAGAAAGCCTGAATCCCTCTTTGGCTCCTTCTATAGCATCAGGTTTACCTCTGAAAGGAAAGAAATCTTGGATTATGATCCTCACTGAGGCACGGGCATGGAGAAATCCCAGGGGGCTTAATGCTGGGATATTGCAGTGGGAGAGGTTGCTGGGTCCATGGTGAAGTTGTTGGGTCTGGAGTGCTTTAGGGGAGGCTGTTGCATTTTAATGGGGGACAGTCTCTGCCAAAAGAGAGTGGTGTAAAATCTGTGAGACAGCAGCAGTTGCAGATGTAGGAAGAGATTTTGGGGAGTGGGTTGTTGCTGAACCGGAGAGGAATAAAAGCAGGAGAATGACATTAGCATATAATTTCTGGCAGTTGTTACAGCGCATAATAACTTCAATTTAAAAGCTTCTCATTTCCTTCACTTTGTGCCTTATTAAGTCTCCAACCTATATTTAATGGTGGGAATATCACTTTTGCTTCCCTAATTCTATGCATGCAATTGATCTCTGTAACCTGCTAGATCTCTATTTGGATTTCTGAAGTATAGGAGGGCTCTCACTCTGTGTCTCAAGAGGTACAAAATTATAACTCAGCCCTCTTATATGGTGCATGTGATTCTTTGGTCCTTTGCTTTCTTGTGGTAGGAGCAGAGTAATGGAAGAGTGGTTTTGTTGCATCTCAGATATTTGTCATGTTTCCAGGGGCGTTTCCAGCATGGCAGAATTCCCCTATATGTAAAGTATAAATTTCATATTTAAAAAATAAAATAAAACCCCACATTTAATTATTTTATGAAACAAACTGTTTTCATAAAAATGAAGCTTGTGAAAATGCATAATTTGGTAAGTTTTCTTTGAATCCATAGGCTACTCACATTTCTACCCTTGCTGAATAAGTCAGTGCCAACTGCTGCTTTCATTTTCCTGTCTGTAGTTGTGCTGTAGATCTCTTCCAAGATATATTTTTTCTGATGTGACTCACCCAGCTTCCTATGGGAAAGTGCAGCTTATTCAAACTATTCTAAATCTATTTATCCAGGCAAATATTTGGACATCTAAAACAGCAGTAAAGTGCTCAGAAGCCTATCAGGGCAGGAGAGCACACAAAATCTGTGAAATTTTAAGTCGCTCCCTAGTGTGCTTTATCTGGAGGTATTAATTGGCAAAGAGCAGTGTAGAAATTTTGATTCATACGCTCACACATGCCCATGCAGTGAGTGAAAGCTGTGTTTATGTTTGAGCTCCATTTTCCCAGCAATAAATTTAGCCTTACTGCACTGTCAGATGCTTCACCACCATGAAGGGGCTTTGACATTAGGTAGCTGCATGGAGGCCTCTCCTGTGTCACTAGTTCAGTCTCTGAAAGCCATGAGTTGTCGTGAGCTGATGGCTCTCTAACGGAGTCCTCAAAACCAGCTCATAGCACAGTCAAACTCTTCAAGTTATGTTTTATCCAGAATAAATTTGGTCAAACAATCCAGTTTAAATTTTGTTCGGTTTCAACAGGTCTTGACAATTACATGCTCTCATCACGGAAGAGAGCTCAGGAGAAGATCCTCCTGTCTCCCAAGCAAGACTGACCTCTAGCTTCTGGAGACTCGCACTCTAAACCATTGTCAGAGGCTACTGGAGCCCAAACAGGGTGATGGGAGGTATAAATGGCCATGTAAGTGGCTAGGAATTTGACAAGATTTCCTTGCTGGTAGGGCTACAGATGTGAAGACTGGGCTTTGTTCTCCTGTTTTGGTTTTAAACTTCTGGCTGCCTGAATTCAAGTATTTCTTAATGATTCTGTAATGAAGTCAGAGGTCTGAATTCATATGTTGTTTTTTTTATTTGCATTTTTACTACAGTTAGTCTCATTTCCTTGTTGCTAAAGGCCATTAGTGAGGAGTTGGATGGCTTGTCTAGGTTTCTGCTTTTTGTAATTTTCCAAAGCTCTATACATAATAAATCAGGCACACATTTTTGCTTCTGCAATTAACTAATCCACAATGCAACAGGAACAGTAGAATTGATTGAATATGTCAAGATTTAAGCCTCAAGAAAAAAAAGAAAAACCACGAAAAATAAACCTATTTGTGGCGATGCTTCTCAAAATGGTCCTCATTCTTACACGGATCTAGCCATAAAATTAGGACAAGTAAAGGATTTTGCCACTACATCACCCTCCAGCCAGTACTAACCTGTGCTTGAAATGAACTTCTGATGTGAAACATTCATCTCTGCAGCACACATGGTTTCACCTTTCCATTCATCTCACCTACAGCTGACAACTCACCTTGCTTCCATTAAGGTAAGATGCAGTCCAGCAGCAAAACTATCAGACCCGTTGTCTACTGTGGGTATCTTGACTTGCTAGTTATCGTTCTTCCATGGCAAGACCCTGTAATTTTGCCTTTGTGAAGACCCCTCAATCTCATTGCTTTGCCTTCCTTCCTCGAGTAAGGAAGATTGAAGCAAAGGATGATTGAAGAGCCTTTCTCAGAAACATCTCTGAATCTGCTGACTGGCAGTGAGCTGGGATATTTAGTCAAATATGCATTAAGCTGCATTTCATAAAGAAACTGAGCTCAGTCTGGCCTCTTTTCTTAAATAAGGATATGAAAGCTGCATAATGGGCTCTGATGGCACTGCACCCTGATAATAAAGCAGAATACCAGGCTCCCTCTATACCAGTAAGTGCTCCTAGCTCAGAAGCTGCTAAACTAGAAACTATTTACTTACACTATTTTTGGCATTTGTATGGTTAAAATACTGTCCTTCCTTGTGATATTTTACCCCATGACCCCCACCTTTATTTCTCTCTTTCTTTTTTTTTTTTTTTTCTTTTTTCCCTTTAATGTACAGAAAGCCCTGGGTCATTTCTGGGTGTAGCTCCTGTTCTGAGATACTTCTGCCCCTTGCTGGCATGCTCAAACCCGAATTCCTTCTGCAGCTCAGCCTCAGCTAGCTTTTGCAGTTCTGCTTTGGAAAATTGTGCCACAGAGACACTCTGCTCACACCCTCAAATGTGTAAAAGTCCTAAAAATCAGCCCTTGCAGAAGGGTGAACCTGCAGGGAAAGAGCAAGAAGTTTCACATCAGCCTCCACATTCTTTTTATGCAGGAGTATGTCAGGGGACACTGCCTGTCACAAAAAGCACGTGAACTTCTCCAAGAGAGAAGTTACCCCAAGGGCTGGGTGCTGGAGGGAGCTCCTGCAGTGCTCCTGCACAGTGGCCATGAGATTTTGAGTTTTCCTTACAGAGGGGCAACCTAACAAAATTCATACGGACAAAACTCATAATACAGTTTGACTCACTAACCTGCTATTTTCATGCAACATCCTTCCTCCTAAAGAAGACAAGTCATACAGCAGATGGAGTGCTGGAGTCCTCTTTTCTTCTGAAAGGGAAGAGCACTGGCAGTTCTGCTCTTTGTAATGGTTTCCCAGCTCCCATGTACACCTGCAAAGCATTGCCTGCAGCAGAACTTTAGAGACCATTAAAAGAACATTTTTTGCAACAATGAAAAATTTTATATGTATTTGGTGAATGTGAGAATATTAACTGAATGAGATATTAATTGTCAGTAAAAGAGCAAATGTGACTTAAAAAGTACGTAAAGGTGTTGGAACTTACAAATTATCTGGTAATGTTGGAAGATTAAAGCGCTAAAAATACATAATTAAAACATATACATTTGAGGAGGGAAAAATTGAAGTATTCTTGATTTTAACAGATATTTCCTCTACTTCATTCTTATTGTTTTGAGCTGCAAATATCTCATGTGCTGTATTTTCCATTTATTAAGCTGTGCCCTATTGCTTGTTTGCCACTCTCAGAACCTGCTTTCTGGGCTGAATTGCAGAATGGTTTCTGCTGAAGGTGTATGCAGTATTTGGGGCCATATCCCACCTGCAAACTGGGCAGTCGTCGCAGTGAGGACCACACGCTTTTGTGCCTGGACACCAAATAGGAGATGACTACTTGGGGAAAGTCAAGGTAAGTTTTGCCTGGTCACGATGATGAAAACCAACCGATGACTTCAGCATTTAACACCCAGAAAGGTTAGGACGTGAGTCACACTAAATTTTCTTGTGCTTGGGTTAATCCCTTTGGCACTGCCATGGGTCTCTGGTGCACCCAACGCCGTGACAAATGGCACTAGCACGGCTGGCAGACAGGAGGAGCTGCCGTCTGTGAGCCCCGATGAGGAAAGTGCTTGTTTTTTACTGGGACGAGCAACCTCTCCCTTAAACCCTCACAGCCTGGGTCAGGGAAGTACAGGGCTCTGTTTCCCTGGGAGGTGATTTGCCCTCCCCTCTGGGGATCAGCTGGGCATTACTCATTGCTGTGCTGGGCCCTCTCTTTGCCCTCTCTGGATAAATGGCTTTGGAAGAGGAGGGCAGGGCGGTGAGGGTTGGAGGGGTTGGGGCAGCCTGCTGCTGGGGCTGGCTGATTTACAGAGCTGGAAGGGAGCGCTGAGGGCCAGCCACTGTGCTAAGCAGGAGGACAGTTCATCTTGTTGGACCCCAGGGCTGATTTGTCATGGTCCTGGATGAGGTTTGCTCCCTGGACATTGCAGCAGCTTGTGGAGGCTGTGACGGACAGGAGTAAAGGTGAGCTCTCATGGGCAGGGTACAAGAGATCACTCTCTCTCTCTCCTATCTCATCAGTTTGTTTAGAAGCACTCATTAAAAAATGCCATCTTCATGATACAGGGTTCTTTTATGATGCTTTCCTCTTTCTGAAAGAAATGTCAGAAATCCTGCTTAAGCAGGAGGTGAAAAGCAAAGGCCCTTTACCTGCTCTCGTAGCTAGCAGAGGAGATCAGAAGGCTGCAGCCCCTTCCATGTCAGTGCCGTGCTGTTGGCAGGACCTGTGCCCCTACCCGATCTCTTAGCGTGGTGGTGTGAACATAATCCCTCCTGATAAAGTTTTCTGGGCCTGTCTGGATGTTTGAGTACTGAAAGGGGAATCCTATACAAGCCTATGGAAACCAGCAGGGGCTTTTCCAGGATTGGCTCATGCCAGGATTTCACCCTGTGGTGTTTCACTTCCTGTCTGTGAACTTTTTTGGTTCCATTTTTTGCTTAAAGAGGATGGATCAAGGCTTTCATAGCCAGTTCATCTCTTGGTTGGCCCCTGCACTCCTAGAAAAGGAGAGAAAGGCAGGCTGGAAAGAAATAACACAGTAACACCTTCTCAGTGAACTGCAATTAACCTCTGTGTCTTTGTAGCTTAAAACAATGTTACATATGGAAAAAAAAAAAAAGCAACAAAAACCACAAAAACACACAGCAAATACTTTTCCAAAGGCAGTCAAACACCATTGTTCTTTATCGGCTCAGCTCTTTGTTGCCTGGGGCTATCTGAATCATTCCTCTGCTAAAGCACAAGGATAATTTTCTCTCTTTTAGTGTGAAAAGTTTACATTTGCAAGATGCGTGCTTGAAGGACTAAAAGGGGCGTAGGTTGGCTGCGTGGTAAAAAGGTAGATTGGTGGTTTCATTACTGCATTACCCTAAGCTGGTTGTTACAAACCAGCCTCATCACAGCCCCTGCTGCTGCTAAAAACCAGTGCCCAGGTGTCTGCACACTGACACGTGCTGCAAAATGTCCACTTTGCACCCATTGCTGGGTGTGCTGGTAACAGCTACCATGTAAAATAATAATAAAAAAAAATAAATTGTTCTCTTCCTCCAATTCACATTACTAAATTTTAGTTTTGTGGGTGTTTGCCTGTATTTTCCTATTTTAGTGACTCCTAAAAGACCTCATGGGGCAACAAGGATCATCAGGGATGCAATAAATAAGGATGAGATGCTTGGGGAGTGCAGTTTGGGGCACAGCAGAATAAACCTAGGCATGGGGTGGGTCTGCCCCATCAGCCTGCCCTCCTGTTAAAGGAAATCTTCCTCTTCGGTGCACGGCCCTGCTGAAAGGCATTCCTCTGCATGCCTGGTTCACCTGCTCAGTGTGTCACAGTCCTCTGCCATGCTCCGAAATAGGACGGGTTATTTTGGATGTGGGTAGCTAGTGAGGGCTGTTACAGTAAGACAAGACTTGTAGGGAGAGGCAAAACCTTTTATTAGTTAAGGAGATATGGCTGGGGGGGAAGGAAAAAAAAAAAAAAAAAAGCATCTTCTGATGTAGAAGCCTGTCCCTGTCATATGCAGCTGGCTGTTTTTGAAGACAGTGTAATCCTTCATGTGGTGACTTTGGGAGATTGACAGGTAACAACAGCAGCCAGATTGGTAAAAGTTTCTGCAGATTTGCTGTCAATAGCATCTAACAGGCTTTCCCTGAGAATGTTTTTCCTTAAATCTCTTTTTCACTTCAACCTTAAGAATGGTTGGAATATTAGGTTTTATTGATGGAAGAGTTGCACATGAGGCTTTGCTTTCAACCACGTTTTCAATGGAAATAAGTCTGCTGCAACCTGGCTTCTTTTTCTGGTGGTGTTAATCAGTTTTGGTCTGGTTACTCCATGCAAAATGAAAAATAATAACAATTTTGTGAAAAGCGGGGGCTGTCCCTGAAACATGCCATTTTGTAGAAAGCTTCTATTTTCTTTGGGGGTGGCAGGGGAACACTTGACTGGAAAACTTTCAGCCTGTCTTGGTTTGATTTTTGCCTTTTCTCAGTTTGGCTCTGGTTCCACATCAATTTATTCTCTGTGGCCCCTTACTCCCCATCTGCCACTCTCTAATGGGAAATAAATCTCCAGGCTCTTCTATTCCTTACCCTCCTGTAAGTCTTCAGTTCTCGCTGACTGACTGCTGGAGATCATACATCTCCTCTCACTGAGCACTAAAAGTACCATTTATATTTTTTTCCCTCCCAGAATTCTTTTTGGCTGGTGTCAGATACAGAAATGCGAAGAAAATTAACTTCAAGGATTTAAGGAACCCCAAATCCCCAAATCCTTCCAGTTCTATCCACAGTAAGGTAGGATCTTTTTTTTTTTTTTTTTTTTTTTTTTTTGTCAATAGAGGTGGGTGCTCTGGTGTCTCTCCTCCCTCCAGCCACTTTCCTGTCTCACACCCAAGCCAGAGCATTTCAGCCCTGTGCGTGATGGGACAGAGGCTGGATGCTGTGCAGGCAGTGGTGGCACAGCACCAACACCACGTTTCCCTGTGTTATGTTTTTCAGCCCAAACCTCTTCCTAAGCAGCTGGATCTGGCTAACCACCAAGATGAGCTGGGATGGGCCTTGGACCATGGCTTTCTTGGAGTACAACAAGCCCTCACCCAATGCCAGTGTTGGTCCTCGGTGGGAGTGGAATTTTGTAGTGCTTTGGAAATCCAATTGCTCTTTTTGAGAGCTTCGGCTCCCCAAAAGCTGCCATACCTGAGCTAAGTGTCTAGCACAGGTCAAGGCCTTGGCCATGAAGTCCTCCTCTCCCCAGGGAGCACATCTCCTCTTGGCACATTCAACGGATGCAGTGCCAGCTTGGGACGGGCTGACAGATCCCCAGGTGCTTGCATGCACTGGGCAGAATAATGGGACGCAGTTAAGAGTGAGTGCAAGGCGTAGGGAGGTGTTGCTGTTCATTAACCTCTTTTCAGTGCAGAGCTGCACTTGAAGTCATCTTCCTTGCTTGCATCTCCCCCGGGAGGACAAGCTCCCAAGCGGCATAGAGTGACTTCAGCTGGGGCACGAACTCACGGCTCCTGGAAGCACCTCGGCTGTGCCAACCAGACAGAGCTCCAGGACACGGCGTGCTGCGGGGAGCCACGCTGCTGTCAGGGTTCAAAGGCTGATGAGCCATCCTTCCTCTAAGGAAACGCATGGCAACCTTTGGGGCCACCATTCACACCAACCTCCTGGCTTTCTGATGGCTCTGGTACATATTCATCTCCTCCGAATATCTCCATCTGCTCTCAGAGGCGCTGAGCCGTGCTGCGAGTGTGGGATGAAATGCAAAGGGAAAGGGGAAAAAAATATACAATTCCTGTCAGGTAGATGAAAACTCAGTTTTCCCCCTTCTCCTTCCTGCCTCCTGGAGAACACACCGTATGTGGAAGGTGACCTTTTGTCTCCTTCCTCTCCGCCCGAGCTGAGAGCGATTCGGCTGACACATCCGATGACAGATAGATACCAGCATGAGCAAATTGCGCTTGAACTTGCTCCAGAGAAAATTGTTACAAGGTGTGGGCACAGGCTGGGCTGCATTAGGGAGAGCACAGATCACAGTCAAATGTTTGTGTCATTTGCAAACGCCACTGTGAGGGGATGTGGGGGGGTGAACAGATGAACGTTTTGAACTCTAAAGGTTACTGTAGAGAATACAAAATAGGGCTCTGTGTTTGACTTTTGAAGAGTATTCTCCACGTGGGGAAAGTTCAGGTGAAATCAGGTTAACCCCAACCACCTGGATTTTTTTTTCTTTCAACTTGTTTTATTATTTATTTATTTATTTATTCATTTTAAAGTTGTTTTCTTGTTGGTACACCCCCACTGCAGAAGTTCCTGAAATCTTGAAATCTTGATGTTCAAAGTAAAACTTTGGTTGATATGCATGCTCTCTTGCTGGTATGAGTAGAAGCCAAGGGGAATAGATTAAAAAATAAAACCAAAAAGAATCTGTTTATGGCAATAAAACTCTGATCACAAATCCCAGATGCAAAAAAAAAAAAGAAATTTAAGTGTAAGCACTTTGAAAGCACATCCTTGCCTGTCCAAATAGCATTTCCAGGCTGATCTATGTTAATGGTTTCAGTAACTCATTAATTCATCAGGATTTAATGAAGAATTGTGTGTTCTGGCCACCTCCATCTTTCTGCTATTTGGGTCTTCCTGCAGAAGAACAAACCTGAACCCTGCCAAGCTCTGCCCTCAGGGCAGGGGAGACTACCTTCCCAGGTCCTTATTTAAGAGACTAAGAATATTTTAGGATTAAATGTATATCATGTTAATGATTTTTTCCCCTCTCTCAATGTACCTGTCATGGTGATCTCACGCCTCTCCATCCTTTGACCTCAGACAGACAGTCATTTATGGGGCCAGTAATGTTCACTCATCCTTCAGGATGCTCAGAGCAGTGGCTCCGCTCCCTCCACCAGGCATCTATTGAATCTCTTCGGGCCTCGTCCATTAAAAACTTGGCCTCTGCAGCCCACAGGACAGCGAGAGATGAATGGTGCTGGCGTGCGGCCACGTCGAAGGACAGAGGCAGGATCAGCCTGCCGTGGACAGGCACAGATGAATGGAACCTGCAGGATGGGCACGCAATTACCTTGTTTGCCAAACTCATTACAGGCAAGTTGCAAATTTCCAGTGTGCTGCCCCTGGCCTCAGAGACAAAGCTGTCAGCTGGTTAATGAATAATTCCAGGCCAAATTCAGGTAGGGCTGGAGAAGGTGGATGTTTTGATGAAGTTGGTTGGCTTGGCCAGGCTGACGCCAGGGTCTCTGGCCCTGTGCATGGTGGCTCGATCCCCAGGAACACTTGGGACAGTCTCTGACCTGTGAGTTGCACGAGAGCCCTGAGGTCACACTGGGTGTTTGCTCTGAAACCTGCTAGAGCAACGTCCTGCAGTAGTGTCCTCACCACTCGTGCTCTGAGCCTTGCTGATTCACAGGAACAAACTACAAGTCTGGGAGCAAAAGCCAAATCTGATCCTATGCCACTAGCATTAAAAACCAGTAAAATCCATAGCATGAAAAAAAAACCCTTTTGTCTCAACAAAGAAGTACAAGAGTATTTGGGTGATTTGGGGAAATGCCTGTATTTCAGATGCTGGATGCTATTTTGACCTTGATATGTTGGTTAATGTCCAGTTACAGTTTCTCAGGGAGGTGCACGGCCACGCTTTGAGAGGGAATCCAGGTAACATTCCATTTATATGCCATAAAAAGCTGAAAAAAAAGGAATGTCTGGTAGTGCCCAGCAGTACGTTTCCAAACCCCAGGACTGCTGCTTTGCGTTCCTAATTGCCACCTACAGGCACAGACCCATGAACTCCTGACCCACAAGTGTGCAGGGCTTTGTCCCCTGATCCCCGTGCCCCACAGCCCCTGGGTGGCTGGCAGGCAGGATGAAATGAGTTGAGATGAGTTGAGAAAAGATGAGCATCCAGCTCCTGGAGGGCTGCCACAGGCTCGTTCCTCTCGCAGCCACCAGCCGTGGGGTTGCCATTGCTGAGGTGGCCCCAGCCAGCAGCCTGTAGCCTGAGCAGGCAGCCTGGGGAGCTGTCTGAGAGACAGAACATACTCCGAAATGCCTGTCGTGGCTGTGAAGGCTTCTTGGTGGTCCATGCCCCCATGATGGGCTGCTATGGGAAATGATATGTTGATTTTGAAAGCCTTTCATGTTCCTCGGGCATACTGACAAAAACTGCATGTTTCTCCTTAGGCTGCTGAAGCAAAAGAGAGTATATTTCCTCTCAACTAGTAAAACCCCAAAATATTTTATTTTATTTTAGTTCAGTTTAGTTTTGTTTTATTTTGTTTGTTCTGTGTTGCTGCTGCTGTGAGAAAACAACCCATCCTCCCGGAGTGTACCAGAGGGCTGCAGGTGTCTCCCATCACCTCAGGATTTCCTCAGCTTTCCTGGGTGCGTCCCGCCTCCTCTCACCCTTGCTGTGGTTTTAAAGCTGGTACAATGTGTTGATTGTCCTTTCTCCATCCCAGGGCCTATTGTCACCTGGCACACAACCTGCTTTGGGTGAAGGTGGAAGCTCCAGCCCCAGCCAGGAATTGCAGGACCCCAAAGTCAGCACCTGCTCCTGGCGCCCAGCAAGGGTCCGGGACTCTCAGGCAAGAAATTTTTCTTTGCTCGGTTCTTGGGCATGGGCCATGCAGAGTTTCTCCCTGTTCTTCTGGGGTCCTTCACCACCCTCGTGTGGGACCCAGATTCACTGCTTCCTAGCTGTGCTTCTCTGTGCTTTGTGGTCATGATGCGTTTTTAAAAGATAACCCAGAAGCATTGTACATCCTCTTGTTTGACAGGTGGATAACCAAGGAACAGAAGAGCTGTGAAAACTTTCCACTGAGGGTTGGTTTTTTTCTTCCTCCCCCCAGCTTGAAAATTGCTGAGGCTTATTATTTATCTGTTTACAGCAGTCATTTTTTCTAGCGGGTTTTCACAGGCTTTTGTAAATTCAAATCTGGCCCGGAATGTCTCAAATTGTGGGATGTTTACTAGGGAAGAGCTTGAGACTGGGCACTTTTCTGCCTTGTTCCTCTTACAGCTTTAGTGGCAAATGACACCAGGGTCATCTTCCCATCAGAGCCCTGATCCGTGGCCAACCCAGCCCCCGCTCTGTGCTGGTGCTAGGGCATAGGGGTGTGTTGTGAAATGCTTCTGACAATTAGCAGTGAATTCGGAGGTGTTATTTCCCTCCTGCACTTGGCTCAGTGGTGTCTGTTCCTTACAGCTCACAGCCCACGAACTGCGAGGGCTTTGGTGAACATGATGCTCCCCCATGGCTCCATTTTGAGACATTCAAGCAGAACTTCACCGCCTGAGCCTGGGGATGATGTATGGGAATTTTGTCAAAATCTTGTTACTGAAACTGCTGGCTTGAGCTTATAATGTTTCCTGTCTGATTATGTACATGGTTGGAGAGTTAATTTACTCTGTAATTAACTGCTTGCCGGTTTGCCCTTGCCAATCTTCCCTCCTGATGTTGTATTTTATGACAAGGGGCTTAGTTCTGCAATGTGTATCATCTCCCCTTCATTTCTCTTTCTAGGCACTGTGTAACTTGATTTTGGGGAGGGTGGCTGAGGCAGCCCACCCAAGCTGTAGTGAACTGTGCCGTACTATGTATGTTGCTGGGCTACTGAAGCAAGACTTTGCTGGTCATCATTTTTTCTTATCTGGAGCCAGGTTCTTGCTTGAATTCCGTGCGTTTGGTGCCCCGTGTGGTCTGTGCTGGAGCAGAGTAAGGTTTTCAAATGTCTGCGACTTCTTTGGCTGGTAATAACCCATGGTGATGGCAGGTCAGTATCCTCTAGTTCAGTTGTCTTCTTCCTTCTTGAACTCCAATATATGTTTTAAAACCAATCTAACAGCTCACCATAGCAGCTTTAAAACCTATCCATCCTTGTTCCTCTTCTACCCCATTCCCTCTGAGCCTGCTCATCTCACTGCATCCTCCCTCACCTCCTTTTCCTGTGTCTGGCTTTCAGCTGCTCCAGGCTATGATGAGCCACCACTCATGCCTGCCAGCAATTTCAAAGGATTTCTTGAATGTCAGTATCATTTAGAATGCTTTTATCCAAAAATATATGTGCTCCAGGAGGACTTCTGAGTTGGAAGGCACCAGGTGGCATTTTCAAAATGGTCTGTGCAGCAGAGTGCCTCAGGTCCTAGTGAGCACTAGTAATGAAGGGAGTCTTGATCACTTATATGCTACTTAAAATCACTGCCTGTTGTCTTGAAGAAGGGTAGGCAAATGATGGAACATCAGTATGCAAGGATTTGCATTTCTTTCCTGTTGTCCAAACCAGAAAATTATCTGTTTATGTAGACTGTGGAGTTGTTGCGTGTTGTGGCTACTGAATGAGTTTCCTGTTGGCTAGGAAGAGTGGCTTGGTGAGAATTATTTTGGAGATGGAGGCTTGGGGTGGAGTGAAGGTGTGGTTTTCCAGCCCTCTGGTCAGGAGGCTGAAATGACTGCTTTCAGGATGTACCCTTCTTCCCCAGAAGAAGGAAACCTTAGAAGTAGTTTCTAAAAGCTGTGGTTCTCTCCAGGACTGCAAAGAACCAAGCTATAGACTGTGGGTTATGTGAGCATAAAGCTGCCCTAGAGCTGCTGCATGACAGACCAACAGCCAAAAACCACTCCCTGCCCCGCAGTGATCATGCTCCAGTGACCAAGTACAGGTTGTGAGCCAGTGAGTGCTTTAACATCTGAGCAGGTGGAGCAGAGGATGGCTTGAAACCTTCCAGTTATGGGAAATCTGACTCATGGAAACCATTGGATAAATTTAAATACATTATTCTAGGTTGGAGGAGGAAGCCATCTGGGTAAGTAGAGGGACTTGCGTTTCTTAGTGAAGGAAGAGCCCATTCAAATGACAAAAGAACTGTCCCGAGCCTGAAAATCTGACAGACCTGAGATAAAAAGACCAGTTTGAATGTTACTGATCTAATATTTGCATTTCAAGAATTCAGCTATGGGAAATAATATTTAAAACATTTCAAAAAATCATAAAAGACCTTTGCTGGTATTTGCCAGCTGTATGAAGCAAGAAGACCTCAAAATTTCATCAGAGCTTCACATTATGAAATCCTTTTCAGAGACTTTTGAAGAGATCTTGCATTTGAACTCCAAGTTCCATGAAAGCTCTGCTTTGAACAAAAAGCTGGGAGAGAAATGGGAAAATTGCCCCGTGGTCAGATGGCACTGGGCTGAAGCAGGCAAGACAGTCTGATTTTAACTTGGTTTAGAGAGTCAAGACTCTGGTCTGCAACCTGGCTCATCCCTGTGGGTTGGGGTTAGTGTCCTGGAGACCCAGGTGGTCTTCTCATGGGCTTCCTCCACCTGTGTCTGCCCATGTGCACAGCCTGGCGCCCTTGCTCTCTCTCCTGGCACTGGCTTCAGATGACATGCAAGTGGTGTGCTAGCAGCATGCTCAGGTAAACTGCAGCCCCAGTCTTGGCATGTCACACAGCAGCTATTAATTTCACAATGAGTGGGTCCCACGTGGCAGGATCCCTCCTGAACACTGACTGAGGCCAGGCAGGGAGGTGGCAGCGGTGGAGTTGGGGAAGAGATGAGACGGTTGATGTGGGTAAGGAAAAGGGGGGTGTTTGTGACTTACCCAGTGCCTCTGTGAAGATGAAGGCAGTTGGGGGAAGATGATCCAAAGTCAATGGCTGGGGAAGATGACCCAAAGTCAGTAGCTTGATGCCTCTTGCTGTGGTGATGGATTGACAGCCACAAAGTGTGTAATGAAAGCACCCTCTGTCATCGTCTCCTGGCAGTGAATGATATGGGCTGCTGGTCCCGATGCTCCTGGGGGCTCGGTGACACCAGCAGCACCCAGTAAGTCTCAGCTGTGCCCAGCATGGAGCAATACAATCGCTGAGGTGACCGGTGGAGCCCAGGCCTGGTGCCCTAGCATCCAGATTTGCAAAAGCTCCATTCAGATACTGCTACCCACAGGGCTTCCTGCCCACCCTGGCTTTAGACAGTAATGGCAATTTGAAGTTTTATTATGTTTTTCACAAGCATAGATCTCAAAGCCCTGTGGTACAGGCTCATCATTACCATCTTACAGATGGGGTCGCTGAAGCATAAAGAAATGAAATGACCTCCCTAGAACCATTAACTGGGCAAATGATCGGGCTAAAAATAGAGTCCAGATATTCAACCTTTCAAGCAACCCATCACCATTCCTAACTCAGAAGAAAGGTGCCAAGGAAGTTAGTTAAAGCAGGTAACAAGTATTCAACTGCATGTGGTTACTGAACCAGCTTGGTAAGAGGTGTTCACGAGTATTCCACCTAGGATGCTCTGATAACCCAACACAGTTTTGGAGAAAATACAGTTGACAGAAAAATCAGTGAGCCACATATGGCTGTGCTGTACGTCAGTCACACGAACCCTAATACATTCAGAAGTTCCAAATGCCTTTTAAAGCTAATGGTCTGTGCACTAATAGCTCCTGGCCCTGGCATCCAGGCTAGCAGCTGGTGCCGCTAATTGGTAGCCCGGAGGATGAGCACGTGGGCAGTGGGCAGGCGACTGGATTTCAGGAGCAGCAAAAGGATTGGGATTGCTGCCTTGCTAATTCTGTCGCTCAGTGTAGTCTTTAATCAAGATGAAAAGTCAAGAGACCGTGAGGTGCTGAGAAACAACAGCTTTGCCTGATTACGGAAGCCCAGCTCGCTCGGACCTGACAGGCATTGCCTGGAACGGGCAGGCCAGCAGCAGCTTGTGAAGCCACCCGAGCTGCAGCTGCTCTTCTTCCCCAGCCATGTCTGCTGGACAGCGCTAGAAATAGCATCAGGAAATGATATGTCTCTGTCCTTCTGGGGAATGCAGGGTCTATTATTTGAGGTGTGGATGTCAAGTCACATAAAAGCATCCGAACCCCTCCAGCCAAGCCCAGCAGAAATAAACATGCTGTCTGACATGGGGTTGCAAAGGCATTAGCATCTCTTCCTTTTCTCCTTCCTGGTCTCTGCCTAGTGCAGTGTTGGAGGAGTGTAGCCATCAAAGCCAGGGCCGCGGAGAAAGAGCAAAGAGCACTAAAATGGCTAAAGGATGTTGTCAGAGAGCTGAAGCCATTCAAGAAGATGTCACGCGTTGCTGAAACCAGCACAGAGGGATCCAGCCTGTACCCAGAGGGCAGTTTGGGAAGCTGGTATGATGTCTGAGCTGTGCACAGCAATGGGTGCCGCCTGGTCTCTTAATGGCGAGAGGTGACAAGGCATCCTCTGATAACCCTGGTAATTAAGGTTTTGGTATTCCCTGTGAAGCCTAACAGACAACCTGGAATTAACCCATCTGAGCACCATTTGTTTTTGTCCTCTTGAGAGTGGAGCTGGCCCAGAGCTGTTTGTTGCAGAGTCCCTGCAGCTGCTGAGATGATGATCTGCAGATGTCTCGAGTCTGCTCCAGTCTTCTGGGTGAATCAGGACAATTCCAGACTGGAAATCACTTGGGGTTACTCTCCCTGCCATGTTGTCTGATGTTTTGTTACCTCAATACTGATCAGATCTCAAAGCTCTTGCTCTCTTCCCAGTTACTTCATCTTGTTGTTTCCAGATCATACAGCGGAGATCAGAGCATCCCAGTGAGATGATGAAAGAGATCACCAGCTCTAAGCATTCACGTAATTAACCTTCCCACCATTCCCCAGAAATATCCTTTTCCATTATACTTGTGACTGAGTCTGAACCTTGCTCCAGATGGCAGTGGGCTGAGGAGAAGAAATTTTGCTGTAGTCAGAGCTCACATATACACAAAAGAGGAAAATTGTGAAAAATTGCAATGACAAGGTTGTTTGGGTATCTTGTGATGTTCTGGCTTTAGAGAAATCCATGCCTAATGTGCCTGCATGGCAAGGTAAACTAAAGACCATATAATTCTATTTAAGCTTAACACAGCAGAGGAAGAAACCCATGAAACCCATGTCTCCTGGACTCCTTGTTTGTGAGCATTGAGGCTTACTTTTACATGTGCTGCTTAGTCACTTGATGCTAAAGAATTTGGGATAAAGTATTTCTGGGATTTTACTGGTTACTACAGGACTTAGGGCACTGCCTCTGCCTTATTCATACTTTCTTTGGACCTTACCATGATCAGGTGCAATTTCAGGGGGACATGGAGGAGAAACACCTCCTGGTTTCTTGCACCTCCCCGTCCTTCCTTCCTGCACCCCTGTTGCTGTAGAGAACCCATTGCTTGTTCCTCTATTTGTCATGAGGCTGAGCTTGAGAGAGAGGATGCAAGCCCCTTCCAGAAGCCAAACTGGAGCTTTATATAGACTTTTTCAGGCAGTGACAGGATGAGATTCTGGTGTATAAAGTGCTGGGGTGAACTGCTTATCTTGGGCAAGGCGTGCACAAGTGGGTAGTGCCTTACTGAGCTGGAGGCTCAGAGGGGAGTAAGAAGGCACCTTCCCACGTGTGGGATGTAGTGCAGCATCGCTCTGTGTTGTGGGGTGGGTGTCTCATGGGGGCTGAAATCCTGACCTAGATGACAGACGGCGTTGGTAGAGTCTGGGCAGACCTGAAACTGTCTCCATACCTTCATTTCCCACCTCTTTGCTTCTACTTCATTTTGCATCAGCATTTGTCACTGCTTTTTCTCTCTTCCTCTCCCCAAATCCACTTTTTTTTTTTTCTTTTTTTTTTTTTTCTTTTTCCCCCACCCTGTTCTTAACAATCCTATTTCCAAGCCTAGAGCATGTAGGAGTGCTTGAACTTAGGAAATATATCCTGTTCTGTTCAGTGTGGGACTTCCCCAAAGGTTAGCTGTGTTTCCAAACAGCATCATCTGTAGCAGTGCACTGAGGTTTAGAGCGTTGTATATTAAACATGCAAACAGATACTTTTCACAATAGTTGCCTCATCTTTCACCAGATATTAATAATGCAGGGAGTTCTAGATCATCTGTCCCTGTTGTTGCTGTTGCATATTGATATAGTCACAGTGACTAGCTGTTAGCAAAATGTGTGAAGATATTCCCTGACCTTTTCCCTTCTCCCCACCAATAAATCCCGTATTTTCCATGCAGGCAATAAGCACCATATTCTGGCAGCAGTATTTTGGTAACATCCGTACTGTGGACTCTGGATACAATCAAATATAGGCCTCAATACTTTTCAGGATGGTTGCGTTGGTGCAGATCTCTGTGATCCCCTGACTTATTCATAAGATCCTCCTCTGTGCCAAACAGCAGAATCTAATTCCTGTTCCTGTCTCTGATCTCTGACTCACATCACTGCAGGGTACAAGTATCCATCACCCGGCACAGCCCTGCCTACAAAGCTGTAGGATGGCAGAGAGGAAACTTGAAGAGGTCTGGGTGGTTTTAGTCCACCCCATAACCCTGGAGTTGCCGGGGGCTTCCACAGGATGACCCAGATTTTTTAAAGACCAAGTTTGTGGAGAAGTGAAGTGGTTTATGCCTCCCGTAGCAACTCTCCCTGTTGCAGAGGTAGGAGGGATTTAGGCAACCCTCTATTTTTGTTCCTGAAATTCAGGCTCACTCAGATACCTGTGGGTGACAGAACTGGGGTGGATGGCACCCTGCTGCGCTGCTGTCCATGTGAGCAGGGCTGGCCCTCGTGGCTGTTCACAGGCGTGCAGCCTGCGTAGGGAAATGTGGGTCCTGGGGTGCCTCCTGCAGCTGGCAGGCACAGCCACCGCCTGCCTGCGTGGGCAAACACTGGCAGCTGCTGCTGCAATGCTCCAGTTCCCTTCTCCCTGAAAGCCACAGTGCAGTGCTGCTTCCTTATTCCAAACAAAATATTTGTTAAAGCTCCTCCTTCAGTCTGTTATTTTCTCCGTGTTGACGGTGCTGGCAGGAGGTGGGCTCGGGGTGGATTTTCCCTTGCTAGTGTCAGGCTGGAGCTGAGCCCTGCTTGCATGGGGTGAGCACGAGGAGACTCGTGTCCTCGGGGGGCAGCTGATGAGAAAAGTGACCTCGCTGGAGAAATGCACGCTGGCACCCATGGGCAGGGTCATAGCAAGGGTGCTGGGAGACAGAGCTGGGGTGGGAGTGCTGAGAGGCACCGCGGGGCTTTCTGCAATGCTGGGGACAAGGACTGAGTCTCCCGGAGCTCTTCCAGTAGCCCCCAGACTGGTGTAATTAATGAGACATCCCGCTTTATGTAATAATGTGTTTTGTGTGACTCACCCTAATGAACAAAAGCAATTCCATGTGCCTCCTAATGGGACTTCTGGTCTTTATGTCCCCGTGTTTGCTGCAAATTATTTAAGGCATCTGGAGGGATTTGTGAGTAATGAAATCTCTGCTGATTCTGTCTCACCTTATATGACTCCAACGATCTGGTCAGTACTTTGAGGTCTGTTTTGGGCTTGTACTTCACCTGCAGATCTGTCAGCTTGCAATTTTCTCCCTGTTCTTATTCTCTACTTTCCTTTAGCTCTTGACTGCATTTCCTTTGCCTTCCATCAGCTTAAAAAATGTGTTCTTCTGTATTGCATGTCTGCCTTGGGTTTGCTGAGGCTGGGCCTGTCAGAAAAAGAAGCAAAGCAATTTAGCTCTTAAATTTAAGGACGGTAGCAGTATTCATGGCATGATCTTATTCAGGCAAGCGTTTGCGGTGTGTGCAAGGTGTGCCCAAGTGCTTTCCATAATTCAGGCTCTTGGACCTCACAGACCCTCTCCCTCTCATTGCAGGCAGAGGATGAGGGCAGAAAGCACGGGACTTCTTGGCTTCAGTGTTCAAAGGAATGAGCAGATCAAGTGTCTTCATGGGTGGAGATTTTGGTAGTCACATCAGTTTTGTGGTAGGTTTATTTATTTATTTATTTATTTATTTAATCTTTCATATTCACATTTTCACTCGGTGCCCTGAGGTTGCATTGCACTTTGGACTTCGCAGTTGTGTGAAGACGTTCTTCTGGATGCAGCCTTAGAACAGGGAGCCTGAAGGGGACTTTGGGAAGATTAAAGATTGCTTTGAGAGAGTGAATGAGAGCAGACAGCCGGTATTTCCCAGAGCTAAGAGCTGGTGCAGAGCCTTAGCACTTTGTAGCAGCTCTGAATCTGCCACTGCCAATGGCCAAAGGGGATAAAACTGAACATCTGCCAGCTGTGACTTTTGACTGGAGAGGGACGATCCTCCTTATTCCAAGGAATGAGACTCTGATTTAAAGAACTTCGAGCCCTGCTTTTGCTGGTATTAGAGTGGCACAGATGTTAGGGTCATGCCTTTATTTTTAGAGGCCTGCTTGAGATTACAAGCCTACAACAGAGCAGTCGAAAGGGAACCAGTTTCCCTTGAAGGAAATGAGTTAAGAGGCTTTTGTGGAAGCAAAACCAAAGGGGTGAAAGTTGCAGTGAGACACAAGTTGCATCTCCATCGGACACAAGTGCCTCAAGTTCTTGACCTTTTCTCTGATTTGGTGCACATTGCCTAAATCCTAAAGTATGCAACCCGTGAAATGTCAGGCAATAGTAGTTTCGGGGACATCTTGAAACACCTCTTTTCAGAAAGCAGTGGCTGCTAGAAATGGTTAAGGTAACCAGGTGCAGTGGGATATTTTTATCTTCTCTCCCTGAGTAGGAGGATTTAAGAAGACTTCAAAAAACAGAGCCAATTTTATTTTTAAGCACGATAGCTTAAATAGCTTGGGATTTTTGTACAGCCATTATAGACCAGACCTTTGAAAGATCCAACCCCTTTTGTCTCACTTTTAAGGTCCCAAAGGGGACTTTAAAGCAGAAACCAATGGGGTTGGCATGTCAAAGTGGGTGAAGAGGACATATTCTGGATGGCGGTGTGGCATTTGGCAATGGTTATTTATTGCTAGCAGTTAAAGAAACCTGGAAGTGGTTTTAAGTTATAGCAGGAGCCAAATGAGGAAGGGTGGTAAAAGCTGCCCTTCACTTCCATTTCCCCAGCACTGCTGAGCCCCTGATGGCAAGGCTCGGAGGAGTGGCTCCATGGTAGCCTTATTCATGCATCCCTCTGGTCTCACTTTCTCATTCCTTTTCTCTTCAAAAAAAGCCCCAAGAATATGAATGTCCGCATTAAAAAGAATACAAATAGTCATGCTAACAAGACTCGTATGGATTCATGATGTTCCTTTCCCTACTAGGGAAAAATTCGCTTCTCTAACAGACTGCAAATGCTTTGTCTGGTAGACTGATGTGCTGTGTGAATTTACAGATATTTGTTAGAGATGGCATGGTCATGTTCCTGATGAAAGCAATAGAAACATGTGATAACACATGAAGAAAATCCCCCTCAAACCCAGAGACGATAAGAACAGGAATCCACCAAAGCATGACTTCCCAAGATGCAAAGTTTAAAAACATTTAGATGGAGGCACAAACAGTGCAAGCAAATCCATTTCCATGTGCAAAATTTTCTGCTAGCAATTGTAAATTGGACAGTGAATTGAAATTCTCCCCAGTGGAGAAAGCACAAAGGCTTCTTCCCCTCTAAAATCTTGTTTGTCTCTGTGGTACTTACAGAGCCCTCATTAATGAAGTATTTAAGCATGTTACAACCTTATTGCAGCCCCTGAGAATAACATTCATTTTACAGACATAAATTAAAGTGCAGAAGCTATGTTAACACTTACCTTGGCTCAGCTATCCTGGGAACAGCAGTCTGCAGTGCTCCCAAACTCAAATCTGCTCATCCACAGTGCCCTTGTGGGCAGGCTGTGCTGCAAACCCCAGCGGCTGTGGTGAAAGGTAACAAGATCTGCTTAGGATCCTGGGGCCATTTTATTTCCCCAGCCTCAGCCATCTGGTGGCTCTGACAAAGCAGGTATGTGGGGTCAGGCATGGTCCCGGCAGCCCATCTGCCTTATAATCAGAGGGTGAGCACGCAAATCCCCTCCAAGTGAAGAGCACAGTCCTTGGGGCTGGGATCTGGCCACGTCTTGGGGTGGTCTGTCACTTCAGAGCAGATGCAGCTTGGAAGTGCAGTTTCTTCAAGGTTATATGGATTGGCTGTGAGCAAATCTGGCTTTGAGTCCTTGAAAGCCCAGCTAAGTAGCAATGTTGTAGGTCCTCGGGTCTGTCTGCCAAATGAGGGGCCCTTCTTTCCTTGCACAAGTCTCCCAGGCATGGGATGCAGGCAGAGCACAGCTCAGGGTGATGCTCAGGACACAGCCCATGGGGAAGAGGAGCGGGTTGCCCAAGGTGAGATTTGTCTTTGTTCCCCAAGGTGAGATTTGGCTCTTCCCAGGCAAGAGCCCCTCAGAGCTGAAGAGGGCATGCTGTGGGGCCTCACACGGAGGAGGACACGCTGTGGGGCCTCTGCCCACAGCCCCTGGTCAGGATGTCCCAGGAGGGCTTTTTCCAGTTCTGAATTGCTATAGCTATCTATCCTCTTGTCAGAGAAATCTTAAACCCTGAATTGAGCTGTCTGGGGACAATTTTCATCCTCTTTGTGAATGCCCTCTTGCTTGCAATATCGCAGGTGGCTGAATGCTTTGCAGATGAATCAAAGTGGAGGAAGAAAGCCCTAATTAGCTGCTTGCTTCACCGTTTTGAGTCATGACAAAGAGGTTGAGGCTCAAAGGTACTCGGTAAATAAGATAACTAAATACAATTCTTTCTTATCTCCTTTAAATGATATGTTAGATGGCTTTGAAGAAAGACTAAAAAATAACAAGGCAAAGATAGGACAGTAACGTTGGTGACTTCACATGGAAGTCAGGAAATTTCCTATTGATCCCACAGTGCTTCCCTGGGCTGCTTTAAAAGCCAAGAATTAAGAATCATCATTAAATACCGTCCATTTTCTATTTCTGGCATATATTTAACAATAAATTTAACATGAGTTTTCAGTCCTCAACGTTCACTGAGTATTTCAGTCCTGAGATTTTCTGCCCAGAGGGCTAAGACAGTTTGCTCAACAGACAAGAGATTGTGTAAAGAGGAACCAGTGACTTCAGGCAGAAGTTTTCTTGTGTCTTTGAGTGTGAAGCTTGTTTACTGTCACTGACTGGAAAACTTTATTTAGCTAGTGTGTGCCTCAGTTTCCCTTCTGTGTTGAGGAAATAAATGTTTGTACACCTTTGGTAGTTCACGGAACTCAATAGAAAAAATCAACCAGAAAAAAAGATATGGTAAGACGGCTCATCCAGTTGCTGTTGTTTATTTGCCTTAATGTGGTGCCTAGAACTTGCAGAGTTGACTCCTCTGAGCAGTCCAGAGGTGGTGTCACTCTACCAAAGGTGGCATCCAGCTCTGGGCACCTGGGGGAAGGGACAGCACAGACAGGGCTGCACAACCTGACCAGCTTGACCAACTTCATGGCCACTGTCACTGCCTTTCATTCTGGTTCAGTTTGATCATGTTCTGTTTTGTGTTGTTTCTTGCTGTTTTGCTTGCCTATTTTCAAAAATTCAGTTCCTGTCCTTGTTAATTCAGAATGAGGATCACTGGGGAAGTTTTCTGCAGCATCTCTAAGCCAGAGGAGATAGCAGCATCCTGCTTGGGAGGGAAACATGGGCTGGGTGTGGAAACACCTGAATGCTGGAGACGAAGTCCAAATTAAAAAGCTCATTAAGGAGCAGGGGAGAGCTTCCTATAAGGAGAGCAGTGGGAGCCATCACTGGCAGGATACCCTGCACTGGCAGGGGGAACAGTGACTTTTGGATGGCTTGTCATCTCTAACAGGCACTATATTAAATTCACCTGAATTCCACAGCAGCCTTGGGCTATGAAATTAAACAAGTCCAAAGGATGCTGTGGGGAGAGTAAATGAGGAGAGTTTGTGGAACTATTTATTGCTGCAGAATATATGCTTTTTGGAGCATGATTATGAAGAATGTAAAATAAATTATTAGCAGGCTAGAAATCAATTTCCTTTCACATACAGTTATTCTTGGTTGTGGTAATCCCTCCTCTCAATAATTTTAAAATCAAAAATTGGTTCAAAGTTTGCTCTTCACTGGGAATATATGTCTCTACGAGGCATTGGAAATCTTCTTTACTACTTTCCCATAAAGACCAGTTGACAAATATATTAGTCATCATGGGAGTGGGAAAGTATATTTATATTTTAAGACATTACAGCAGCTCCCCCCCTTCCTCCAACTTTGGCACTCCTTTTTTTTCTGAGCTTTTTGTTGACACCTGGAAAGGAAATAAGAAAATGAGAGAAACGTGTGGGGTTCCAGCAGCAGAGCTGCACGTGGCTGGGGGATTGGGGCCAGGTTGTGCGGCATCGTTTGTGTACAGCTGTTTTTGTGTGTGCCTGTCAGTTTGCAGACAGAAAGGTATTCTGGGTGTGGGCTCTGAATGCTTCTCCAAAATTACTTTTTATACCCATTGTATGGCTCTTAAGTCGCAGGAAGTAAGAAGATAGAAAATGGCTGTATAGTAATCGAGACTCAGGCCCTACAGCTCACAAGAAGTTTGTTAACAAACTCACCAGTGTTGTAATTAGAGGTGTTCAAGTGTTTGTGTATACAGAAAATGCATTTTCTGTAAGAAGATCAATTTTTTCCATGGAAAAAAAATGATTTTAAAGGAAGCGCATGGATGTTTCTGTTTTGTCAAAAAGATTTAAATGGAACACATCATTCCTGACTAGCGGATCCGGATCGACCCATCCCGGCATATTAAGCCAAATCAAAACATGTCATTTTCAGTTAATTCAGTGTTTCTTTGTGTCGGCCAGAGCTGGCTGAGTGCCTGCGGGAGCTGGGGTTCAGATGCTCTGTGCTGTCCTCCTGCTGCCTGACAGTGCAGGGGCTCTTGTGCCCCTGGGGTGCAAAGAAGGGCCCCAGAGCTGTTGGGTGGGACAGAAGGACAGATAGCCAACAGACGGAGATGGCATTGGGGTGGAGAGCACAGGCTGGGCAGGTAAGCTGCTTGGCTGCTGCAACAGATCAACCAGGCAAAGCAAAACGTTTTGATTTATGTATGTACAAATCTTTCTAAACAAAACACATTAAGGTAATCAAGTTTTCTGATGGATGGGAGCTGGGGTTTGCAATGTTCTCTTACACTTGCCTATGACTCACATTTGATTTACCTTTTCTTTGCACAAAACTCTCTCTCTGCTGCCTCTTGCTGTCTGGTTGTTTGAGCCAGCACTGGATGGACCAGGAAGGAGCCATCACTTACCTTCCCTCCCCTCCCCTTTTTTTTCCCAAAAACTGAATTGCTTTCAGATTCAGCATAGCTGAACTCCTCTTTTAATCTCCTAATTTGCAAAGCTTCACAGATACATTTCTGTGCCTTTGTTTCTGGGAAAAGTTTGGGTTCCTGTCTTGATCTGTATGCTCGCGTGGTGTATGTGATACTGGAAAGCACACCACCTGCACTGCTAATAGTACGTACCTAACAGAGACAGAATAAATAGACTGGGAGAGTCAGATCTACCTCTAAGTCACTCTTCTTCTATGATTCTATAGGATTCTATGATTCTTGAAGTGAGTAAAATGCTCTGTCTCTCTGTGAATTTGCACAAAGGCAAACCTGAAGTATTGCCATGCCTGAATTAAGTTGACTGAGTCCATCTAATTAAGCAAAGTCTTTTCCTTACAAACAACATTTGTAAACACTGGTTGCATTCAACTGAAATGTGAAACATCAATTGACTTTAACTCAAGCTTTGCCCTCACTGAGGAGGAGTGCTCATAGAGCTGCTCATGGATTTTGGTTTTGTTGAATCAAAAATTTAGCAGGGCATTAAAGGTGTGAAGGACTGGGGTGGCTGGAACCCACTGGGATTACCTAAGGGTGACGCTGACTTCCCTCCCAGGCCCACTGGGTGCTGAGTGCAATTAAAGGCATGCCAATGAGTGCTGTGCGCTATTAATTCTATAGAGGAAATCTCTTGCATTATTCATCAGATGTATACAGCCTATTCTAAGAGCAGAGAAAATAGAGAAGCACCTTTAGATGTATTGTAACATCTGTGAGTACAGCTGGCTCTTTTTCTGTGTGTTCTACTTATTATGTGCAATTTGTATGTTTTCTTCTCCATCTTCAGAAAAAAAAAAAAAAAAGGAAAGAAAAAAACGAAAAAGAAAGAAAAAGAAAATAAAAAAGAAAAAAATCTCTAAAGAGAAGAAACTTGCAAAGCTTGTTATTACCAGGGCAAAACTCCCACTCCTCCTGTAGAGTCAGGAACGGCCAAGCTCTCATTCAGCCTTGGCTGTAATACCTGCTATCATTTGTCAGCCTTCACGTAATCAGGTAATTTACTATAATTCCTCCACTTTCAATCAAGCCTGGTGAGCAGATGGCAGAATTCAAGCCTGTAGGTTTTGTCGGATGCCGCAGCCCAGCTCCATCCCCGGCACCATCCCTGCCCTCATGGTAGAGCCCAGCTCCACTTACACCATAGCTGGGAGGCCTGGGCTAGGCAGCCCCACCTGGATGGAAATGACATTAGACACCCTATTCCTTAAATTGCAAGAGCAAAAATTTGACAGTGTCTCCAGGACCAAATACTTTCTGAGAAGCGTGTGTGAGCCGTCGCTGTTTCACAGCCACGATGCTGCCATGAGGCATTTCAGCAATGAGGAGCAGGTACATGGGGATGAAGGAGAACAGACGCTGGGATTTTGTATGGGATCCAATCTGTCAAAGGTTTGGCCAGAAATTGCTATGCCCAGCATCTCTTTTCTCCTGTCTCTGAGTAGCAACACCAGCCTTCCCCACTGAAGATGTGAAGCCTAACACACAAATGTCCATGAAATGTTCAGATGAAAATCAGTGAGCAAATCTGGAATGTTTATTATTATTATGCAAGATTTTAGCAGCCCTTCCCAGGTGGCTGCTCCAGAAATAATGTTTGGCTTTTGAAACAGGAAGGCCTTGTGTGTACTTTCTCTATGCAGAGGAAAGGCGGAGCAGCTTCTCCCGGGAAGCCTGAGTCCACCAGCATCCTCTGGGAAACGCTGTGAGGGCTGCATCTCCACGAAGCACAAGCTCTCCTTCCAGGTTTACCAGGTGGCAGCACATTTGTGTATGTTTTTGCCCAAACTGCTGAGGGCTTCTATCAGATAAAAGCAATGCCAGATCGGATGGACTTGCTGCTTTAGGACTTCTTTATTAAGAGCTGCTTAAAGATGCGTAATCCTTTCGTGCCTGCTCCCAGAGGAAGGCTGGAGAAAGGTGCTTGGCTTGTTGCATTAGCATCACTTTTCTGATTCAGAATTGCTAAGCACCCCGAGAAACAATGGGAGAGCTACGTGGAAAACCTGGGCACATCGATGCAGCACAAGCATCACTGACAACCTGGGAGGCCTGCACCATGTTTGGGATGAACGCACGGTGTGTGGCACTCGTCTGTCCCTCCTCGCAGCTGCTCGAGGACTTCTCCTGTTGAGAACTGCTGATGCTGCCGGAGCACCATGGCCTGGTTAGAAAGGCTGAAAGGGTCTCCTGGGAGAACTTATAACTTCAGCACTGGTGTTTTAGAGTGACTGGAGCACTGTAAGTGAAGAGCAAGAGGTGCACTCGTGCACGGGGGCATGGTGACCCAGATGCCTGGCTGAACAGTGGCAGAACTGTGTTCTTCACACGTGGGTGCTGAGCTTGGGAGCTCTGCAGAGCTTAACCAGGCTGTTGGAAATGTTAACCAGGGGCAGAGAGAAACGTATTTTGTCTGGTGGGAAAAATGAGAGAAACAGAGTGGGAAATGAACACATTTCTGTGTTGCTTTTGTTGCACATGTACATGTTCTGATGGCTGGTCCTTCTGCTCCCTGGTGCCATGGTCCTGATGTGCATGGTTTGAGGGCTGGCAATGACCAGAGACTTGCTCTAACACCCCTTTCCCCTCCCTCATAAAGCTGTGGAGATGAAAGATGACTCCTCAGCTCTGATAGCCATTGTCTCCTTCTGCAGGTTCATCAGGTGCGACAGGGACTCAAGCTTGTCTGAGCCTTGATGATAAGCTCTCCTTGTTAAAAGCCATTATATTCGCTACTAGCTGAGTATAATTCTGACTGACTACTGCAGTTCTCCTCTGCATGTAATTGAATTCATATTCATCATAAAGCAATGAAAAATAAATTGTGTGTGTGTTTTTTCCCCCTCATAAAGCAAGGCATGCCGCTGGCTCTGCCTTCTCTGTAATCTTCCCCTTTGCAACGTATTGTAATAGAATTCATGGGAACAGAACAGTCGAAATAGATTGAGCTTTTTTGACCCACCTAGCAGAAAAAGAGCTTTATTTCAATGCTGAGGAGGAATTGATTAATTCAGTTGGCTTCGGGGAAAAGCTAAAACCTTAGTTTAAGATGCTTCAACACCAAAGAACAGAGCTCGCTCAGTTGCAGGCTGAGGTGGTGTGGCAGAGGCCCTGTGCCACCAGTCAGTTGGTTTGAGTCTGAGGTCTTTATGTGTTTCCACACAAATTCTTCCAGTTCAAGCCTCTGTACTTTGTGTGCTTCCAGCAGATGAAATATTCCCGTTCAAAAGAACTTCCCTGTCCTGTGTGCAGTACCGTTGTGACCAGTTCAAGGAACCCATCGTCCCAGAGTCCTGGTGGTCCCTTGTGTCACTCTGCTGGATAGACATCTTCCTCTGAAGGAAGCTCTCTAAATTCTCTATAAAACTCTCTCACCTGGGCATCCCACAAATGACAGCAAGTTGGTGGGGAGCTAGCCAGCTGGGGCTGTTGCCTCCTCCCCATATTTGTTTAACCTTTTCTTTTGTTTCTCTGTCTTTGATAGGATCTGGATCTGATGGTGCCTGTGAGCAGGGCTGCTACTGCACTGTAGAAGTCCATCAGAAATGCTCTGACAGGAAGAAAATATGTTTTCTGCAGCCCCTGGCTCCCTGCCAGCTGTGGGATAGCTGCTTCAGACACAGACTAGCCCAGACAGTCACAATACATCATAATATTAGTGAGTTTTGTTCAACAAAGGGTTCAAATGTCTTTCCAGTTAATTATTAATTTCATTACAGCAAAATCATTAATTACATTTTAATTCTGAAAGACGATGCTTCTGCAAATTATGAAGCGAACATTAGGAAAAGGAAGAAAGAGGAACTCACTGGTAACGAGTCCTGAGAGCTACGTGAGTGCTCTTTGGGAGCTGCAGGGGCTGCGGTTCTCCATGAGGCTCCCACTTCTCTGCTCATCCTTTCTCCACTGCCTCCTCCCAGCACTTAAGATGACAAACATGTAGGATGTGGGTGCCAGCAGGGCAGATGTGTGAGCAACTGCCCTGCATAGGACATAGTTTCCATCCTAAATCAGTGCTATTGCACCCCAGAAACTCCCCATCCTTCCTTAACCTCACTCAGGCTGGCTGACCTTCCAGAGAGCCCTTCTCTCTTGCAGTGAAACCTCGAAGCAATGCTAAGAAAATGTAGGGCAGGGTGTAGTCTGTGGGCTCTTGAGGAAGGCTCTCTGCCTCAGATGAAATCTGGAGCTATGGCTGAGGATCAACATCTTCCTCTCCCAGCACTAGGAATGAAGGTACGTGGCCATACGATGGGGTGAGGAGGGTTAGTTCTTGACTACACTGCAAGACAATCCAAGCAGCACCCTCCTCTGGGGACCAGGCCTGGGTCACCTTTGCTCTGGGTGGTTTGCTCTGGTGGCTGTGTCATACCCAAGGGAAGAGCTGAGGCTGTGATGATCTAATTACAGTCAGCAATTGTTAAAATAATTAATCTGTTTTCTGCCTTATGAGGGAAGTCATGAATTAAAACCTGCAAAAGGGAAATCTGATGCATGATACAGTAAACCTACTGGGCATTTGACACTCTTCTCTAAATTAGAAGTCTATTTTGAAGGCTGTTCCTTGGAGTATCATATTCTGCATAAATACTCTCTCTGTTTTCACCCTTATAGCTTTGATATTTTCTATAGCTCAGTAAACATTTGCCACAGCAGGTAGAAATTACCACTCTGGATCAGAGAAATGGTTTCCTCAGGTCAGAAACCCATCACTGCTGGTGGCCAGCAGCTTTGAGAGGGGGCAAGAGGAAACTGCAGAGAAAGAGATGCCAAAAAGGTGGTGCCAATGTGCACGTTAAGTATCAGTAGCTGTCGTCTTAGAGGGTTTCTTACACAGTTCCTTCAGAGCATGTCGTTTGAAAAAGTCATTTATTCCTCAGTTTTACTGAAGGGGGAACTGAGGAAGAAAGAGGTAAAATAACTCCTCTGAGATTATCCAGTCTGTGAAAGACAATGGGGAAGAGAACCCAGACCTCCTGTGTCCCTTTCCAGTATTTCATCTGTTAGATGTCACTGTCTCCAGATTCCTGTGGGTTTTGTTTGTTCATATGTAGGTCCTTCTAAAGCCATTACTTCTGCTTTTTTTTTTTTTTTTTTTTTTTTTTAAAATACTGCTATTTTTTTTTTCTGTACAGCTTTTGAGACAGTATGATCAAAACCAAATGCAGTGCTCAAGTGAGATCATGTCGTTGGTTTATACAACCGCGCATTGATATGGGTATCCAGATGCTTTGCTTGCTTTGATTCCTTTGAGTTGTCTCATGCTGGTGCACAGTATTTTTTCCAATGGCTTACAATTAATTTAGACCCCAGCAGGAGGTCCTGATTCTTTTCAAGAAATGTTGGAAAAAAAAAAAAAAAAAAGGAAAATTCATTCAAATAATGGCTGTGTCTAACTGACAATGGCTGCGTTCTGACAATGGAAGTGAACAATCTCAGCTTCCCCTCAAAAAAAAGAAAGCAAAGACAGATATTTCAACTTCTGATAACTTCAAAAAGGGTGATCAAGAATGCACACAGGTGCATACAAATTGCTTATAATAATATAAGCATAATAGTGAATTGCTTATAATGTGGTTTTTAAAAATGATTTCCTTTTTCTTTTTTTTTTTAATCTCATTTGGCTTACCTGTCAATGAGAGTGGATGGATAGGGTCTTCTTTCCAGGGTGCTTCAACTGTGCCTATCTGCAGGCTTTAAACTAATGTCCAAATTTGTCCATGCCTGATGAAGTCCTTAAAGCACTCTCCAGGCCCATCTGGGCTTGAAAAGGTCTTGTTTGAACTCTGGTGAGAGGTTGCTTTTGAAGACTGATGGACAGAGATGCAGAAGGTGGCCCTGCAGAGTCCCTGTCACAGCTACTGATACAGAGGAAAAAGGTTTGCCAAAAGGAAATGCTGGCAGTGGTCACCAGCAGGACAGACAACCGAGGTCTTCAGCAGAGCAAATACAGAGCAAGGTTGCAAGGCAGAAGGCAGGTTCATTGAGGGCAGCTCACTCTGGTTATGGAGATATTTATGGGGATATTTAAGCTCTGCAACAGAAGGGGTGCAAAGTCTGCTTGTGCAAGGGTGCCTATGTTAATAGTTCAACTGACAGGAGTGGGGATGTTACAGCAAAAGGAGGCTTAAGGGGGACTTTTTTCTGGAGAGGAGGCAGAAACTACTCCTCCCCTAGCCACAGTGGGATTTCTGTATGGCCACAGGACATCTTGTGCTTCTACTCATCTGTGAAAACTGGTTTATGCTGAGGATACTGAGGTTTTCGTGGATGATTATGTTACGTTAATTCACCATAAGGCTGGTCAGGAAATGAGGAGACTGCGAAAGGATTTAGGAGGCAGTCAGCTCTGAAATGTTGCAAGGGTTGTGGAGGGCCTGCATGCTTGCTGCTGCACCAGGTCTCTCTCTGCCCAGAGCTTGGTGTCACGTGCTGTATGGTCACATATCCCTCACACGTGGCAAATGGGGTTCTTCCAGGCCAGAGAAGGGGGTTCAGATGCCACCATGTATAACTCAGAGGAGCAATGTAAAATCAAATGTCTTTGCAGGATGAGTGTGTAATCTTATGGTTTGGTCAGTGCTCAGGTGGTCATATTTTATTTTATTTTATTTTATTTTATTTTATTTTATTTTATTTTATTTTATTTTATTTTATTTTATTTTATTTTATTTTATTTTATTTTATTTTATTTTATTTTATTTTATTTTATTTTATTTTATTCAATAGCCCTCTTTTCTCCCTACCAAACGGGCACTTCCAGCACTGCTGCAAACCAGAGACTGCCTGTGTAGAGAATCCAGCGAGTGAGCTGGAAAAAAGCAGGAGCCCCAAGGCCCGGCTCCTGCAGACCATGGCAGGAGATGGAATTACACAAAGTCCTCTCTGACCTTCCAAAGTTTGGTTCAGTTTGATGTTTAGGAGGTAGTGACAGAGCACCTAGGATTTCCCCTGAAGCCATGAGACTGGTTAACTACAACAAATAGGCAAATAACCAACCTGATGCTCCTATCCGAACTCACAGGACATGTATCCTCACTGGGGACAGCGGCGGGGAGACAGCCAGCCATCCTCCTCCGAATCGCAGTGCTGTTCAGGAAGAAAACCAGCACTTATCCTCAGACGCTTAAACTGATTGCATCCATGCTCCGCCTGGTCAGCCTCTGAATACCACTTCCCCTCGCCTGAGTCACTTAATCACCACTGCCAATCAGCACCATTGAGCAGAGCAACAATACGTCTCAAAGCTCAATCACCTTCATAATCGTCTCACTGTCAGCACATGTGTCTCCCTGGAGGGCAGAATTACCGACAGATGAGATGCAGGGTGTTTTGTAATTGACATGTTCCCTCGGGCGTGTGTGTATCTCGTGAGGACACGTGGCTGTGTGCACGTACACGGGTGTGTATGCTGTGCTTTTAAATGTAGGTGTTGGGAGCAGTATGCCTTCAGAAAGGGAATTATGCATTTAAACAGAATTTTCAGCTTCTTAACTGGTCAGTCAGTTGAGAAATACATAGAAACAGCAGCGGTGTGGCGAGGCTGACAGTGACTGTGGGCAATATTTAAATACTAAGGGGGTCCACGTGGAGATGAGTCCACGAGAGAACACATGCTGGAAGGCCTGCATTGTCATCACATGGAGCAAGCTGCTCATGTTTCTCTTTTTAAATTCAGCAACTTTATCTGGAAATTACCTCATGGTGAGGGGGACTGAAGTCTGGAGAACCTGGAGAACCATCTGGTCAGTCACCGGACAGTCCCTCCCTTCCAGCCCACGTGGATGCTCCAGGGAGGATGGGCAATCTCCGTGCCCACCGCTCCATCTGTCACCCTTTCCTTCCCAGCAAAATTGATCCTTGAAGGCCTGCAATTCCTGTAGAAACTTCCAATTTCAAGAGATGGTGATTTTTCTGCAAAGAACCATCTTACCTGAAAAATTTCCGGCACTAATAGCTATCCCTTCCTTATTCTTTTTCAGATTTCTCTCTGCTTCATCCCTCCTGACATGCAGCAGCCGGAGATAAACCTTCTTCACCTTTGTGCCCTGGAGCAGCCTGTCTAGCACCCTTCGCAAGTCCCACCTTTGCTTTCCTGGAAAGTCCAAGCAGCAATGTCACCTGCTAGCTGAGATGTGACAACACAGGCATCCGGCCTCACAGCACTTGTGCTGAATGGCATCGCTGGGATCATTAGCTTTTGACCTGCTACATAGTGCAAGGCTGGTGGTATAAAATACTCTGTTGTGATTCATCACCCGCAAGTCTAGGTACTAATTATAATCCGCCTCTTATGTGTGCCAGTAGCCTATAATTTTAATCCCAAACATTTGTGTGTGTAATGAGGCAATGCTTTTATGGCTTATATCCTGGTGTAAGCCTGTGATTTGTATCATGCTGGAAATACAAAATCAAATAAGAGGGAATAAAAATAAAACAACGGCAAACTTTTGCCCTTTGAATTTGACATATAAAAAGTGTTGTGATGACTTTAAAGTTTGCAGGGAAAACAAGTGAATGTGCATGTCTCCACGGCTGTCTTTTTGGTTTTATACATTTATATAAAGGTAGCATTCAAAGCCCAGGCTTTCTTCCCTGATGCTCAACAAAGCAAATCTTGATATCCATTGACCCAGGGGAATGCTGTGAGCAGGATCAAATTGGAGTCATTTCTGCCTTTGACTTACCAAGACGGAATGCGAGCACGAGTGCCTGCACGCAGACCTGCCTCCGGCTGGCTGTCCCGGAGGCTCCCAGCAAAAACTTGGCTGTCACATCTGGAAACTTTGGGGCTGCCACACAGCCAGTGCTGGGACCCAGACCGAGGGCCGTGGAGTTACCTGCTGCATACATAATTTTCAGGGTACAGATGCTGCTCCTGCTCTGTCATTGCCACCTCTAACAATGCAATTCCTCCAGTAACCAGGATAGGGCCTGATGGCCGTGCGAGCTGATGGACTGTGGGACACGTGGACAGAAGGCTGAAGAGGTGGGAGCTGTCAGGAAACATGCTCTTATTTAATATGTACCAAAACAGAAAAATTCCCCCACAGGGTGGAAGATCATTGTGAAGAATCTGGGGGGTTCTGGGCACCTTTTTAGTGAGGAATGGTGACATATCTGGAAAGGGGGAGTCTGTCTGGGAGCTGGATGCCACGGCACAAAAGGGAGATGAGATGAGGAAGACCAGCGAGCACAAGGGCAAAAGCCTGTGAACTATATCCTGAAATTTCTTGCGCCACAACTCACATGCACACACTGGATGAGCTGTGAGCCTTAGGAATGGCTTTTGAGGGAGGCTGGTGCCATGGGTCCTGCTGCAGCATCGCAGACTGGACTGGTGCAAATTGCCTCAGCCCCTGCTCACTGCCTTCCCTCAGCTGGGGCTTGAGCTAAGCCAGCCCCAGTGCCAGCAGAGCTTCCCTTAGTCTCACGGTGGCACATGCTGGGAGGTCAGTAGTGTGGGACCGAGGCTTGAGGCTCCGCAGTGAGGAGCCAAGGGCTTGAAGTGCTGGGCTGCGCTCTTCTGATGGCTGCTTTAGGTTTGGGGGAAAATCCACGGTGCATTGGACAACCTATCAGTTTAACAGGCAAGTAATCTGAACAAGTACATGGCAAAAGAGAGGAGTAGGCTCTGTTGGCTTATGTTTTTCCTAAATAATATATTTGATGAAAAGCTGAGTTAACATGAGAGAGGCAGCAGGCAGGAAACAAGAAAAAACAGTGGGGTTTGAGCAGTGGACGAAGAAACCAGCTTTTCTTTGAGAATGATACTGAGAAGGAAAAGAGAAAGTACTGAGCTAGAAACAATCAAGGTTATATGTTTTAAAATAGCAGCAAAAGCAATAAACTATTCCTTTTGGCTGCTTCTTCAAGCAAGCCACTTTGGATGGAGGCTTTTCCCTGTAATGAAAATTATATGATTTCATCTTGTAGATTGAAGTGGTGCAATAATCATGTAGGGAGTATTTTGGTGTCTTGCATGGGTCATTGAAAAACTGCCTGGCAAATTGGATCACGAGCTATAGGGAACATTCCTGCCACAGCAGGAAAATGCTCTGGATATAGCAAGTGACCAAAGGGTTTTGAAAAATCCTACTGCATGTAGTAATTGTTTCTACTTACATTCACAGAAATATCTATTTTATTTTCTCTTTCTGACTTGTTGTTGTTATTTTTTTTTTAATAATAGCCTTTCCTTCACATTCAATAACCCTTCTTATACCTTCATTTTCCCTCTATATTAAGACCTGATGATCCATTAAGGCAAATCCTATATTTTGAATTGCATCTAAATTGATACTGGAACATGGACTGCCTGCCTCAAAACCACTTCCATTCTCTTCTGCTGGAGATTAGATGGATTTTCTTTCTGAAAACAAATGAGAATTTTGATTATATGTGTCATTCAAACTGCAATTCCATCTTATTAAACAGTTCCAGGCAGTTGGTGCTGGGAACATTGTAATAAGGACTCCAGCATCTGAGACTGTTTGGCTGAATCTGTTGGCCAATTCCATGCACTTAGTCAGGAAATTTTGGCTGTGGCTAAGTGTGCAAACTGAAAGGCATATGAAACAATGAAAATACGTGCTTTATTATGTCACTAATATTTAAAGTGCTTTAGGATGGCAGCTGTTCATTTCTGCACATTCCAATGCCTTAAGCAGAATTATTCTCCAGACTTATTTTTGTCAGTGTGTGCCTTGGTGTTGCAACACCATTCGTCTTCCCTCTCTAACATCCCAGATGTCTCTGAAGTCACTGAGAGAAGAAGCCACACATGAGACAAATGCTGGCTGAGACTAAAAGATTGTCATTCGAGTGTGCATTAATCTTTCTTCTTTTCCCAAACAGGTGCCAATTCATCAGCCCAGATCCAAGGAAGGATGTGGGCTCTGCATTCTTTGTTTCTAGGCATTAGACCTTTGAGAGAGACCCAGAGTGCTGGGAAGGCACGTGACTCCGTGCAGCACCTGAGGAAGGTGAGTCCCGACCTCCAACTGGAAGACCTGCGTTTGTCCATGGGAAGCCCACAACCTGCAGTGCTTTCTAAAAGAAGGTGCTTCAAATTCTTTCCTTAAAGTAATATAAATCTGTCATTTATTAATTCACATCTCCAGCCACTCCACAGATTTCCATGGAGCAGCCTGGGCTACAGCTTGAGTTCCTGCTAAATCAAGGTTTTTGTGCAGAGAGGGGTGAGATTAATGGAGGTGGAAGGTGAATGCGAGCACAACGGCAGTATAATGTGACTGTGGGTTTGTGGAGGTCAGATTAAAAAAAAGTAGTACAGATTATTTTGGTTAGCACAGGTCTCACTCAGGTGAGGGCTGCCTATACAAACCTGCTGTGCAAGCGAGAAAATTTTCCCCTGCCTTTTAGTTAGTTGATCCAGCTGAGTGGAAGGTAGATTGCTGCTCTAAGGGACAAGGGTTGTTTTTGTTGCTTTTTTGTTTGTTGTTTATTCTTTTTTTTTTTTTTTTTTTTCCCAAAGGTTAATCAGTACTGAATGCGACATGCAACTGCTGCTGCTGAAAGCCACAAAGAGACCAGTGCAAAAGGGAACTGTGATGAAGCTACACACTCCATCCTGGTTCAGGGGTTGGTTGAGTTAAGGAGACTGCAGTCACCAGGGGCACAAAGCCAACGGTCTCAGCACTTCTGTGGTTTCTTCCTGGAATCTTTGCAACAGCTTCCAAGTTAGACCTAAGGTGTTGGTTTTCTTTTCTGCTCAGCTTCCCCTAAAGCCCCATGCAGAAGTACTTTCCTCCAGAGCAGGCTGGAAAGCCTCAACTGGTGATTAAGCAAAGATGCCCACTGAAGAAAGGAGGCTAGAAAAACCTGCTCTGAAAATTCCTCTAACTCTTTCTACCCTAGGCAAAGAGTAATTTTTAGGAACCTTTCTTGTGGTTTGAGTAAAATCCCATTAAAAGGCCACCAGAGGGGGTAGCTTCCACTGCTGCACAGAAGACCAAGAGAGCTGGTGCCAGCATGGCACACATTACTGTTATTATTTATAGTACTCTACCTATACTTATGTAAGTGGTGCTAATTAGTAGATGGAATTAGCCAACTGCTCTCGGCAGCATAATTGTAAATAATTTCCTAACGTTTCACTCACTGAGTAATGAGTTTCTCCTGGAAACACAAAAGATGAACTAATGATAATCTGGCAGTTTCCAGCAAGATGACAAACATTAATTATATGGGATTATGATGTGATCCTCCAATTTAAGTCAGTTTGGCATTTCTAGGCAGAGTTGGATTTAAGAACTTTAGTGGACTTGCTTGTCCGCAACATTTTATGTTGTTTTTCCTTTTTCCTAATTTTAAGCTGCCTTTTAGCTTTATGTTTTACCCACATATCCAGCAGCCATCAACTACTTTGTGGGCAGAACTGCCAGGCCAGGCTTTCTGACAAGATAGTCATATAATTGTGCATGAAAAATATGTACAGTGTCAGGCTAATTTGCGTTTACAAATGACTGTGCCAACAGACTGGCCCACTGACCGTTCGGGGCTGGAGCTGGGCTCTTGGTGCCTGTATGATTAGGCAGATATGGGATGCTTAAATGTGGGGCATGCAAAGTACTCAGGTCAGCTCCAGAAGAGAGGCGCCAGTAATATGAGGACACAAAATATTCCCTGACTAAGGCCATGTCAGCATACGGGACCTTTGATGCTTTTCAAGGGGCTCTGCTAACTGCTGAATGTCCTTGGAAACTTCCTTTGAGCTAAGGTGTGAACTTTGGATCTAAGGTGGAATTGCAGGGACAAGCTTCATCTACTGATGCAGCCTTACTTCTTCCTGATCCAACAAGGTTTTTCACACAAAGCACTGACCAAATCCATCTTTCCATCTACATAGATGTAGATATGAAACTGGGAGTAAGGATGCAGACTTGAGCTAAAGAAGTTAATTTTAAAATTTCTAACTGAGTTCCACTCATCCTTATGTATCCTGAATAAGATGCAGGGCAATTGCAGTTTCCACGTTTGTGGAAAATGGAATTTGGTATATGATAATTTTGTCCTCATATTCACTAGTTTCCTATAAATAATAAAATGCATGATAATCACCACTGGAATTGTTCACTAAAATGAGAAAGGAGACTTTATTCATTAAAATAAAAAGAAGGATATTCATAGACATTGGCTGGAATGAAATCCCCAAGCACCAGGATATTCAGAAGCAGTGTTTGGTTTCTGAGCTTGTGCAAACAGCCAGTTTCTATTCCTGCTGCCGCTGTTTGCCACTATGCCATCTTGGCCCTGTAACAATGTCGTTTAATTTCTCCTTCTGCACCCTGGGGATAACAACCTGGTGCCATTTACACAGCTCTCCACCTCCCTCTCCAGGTCCCAGGGTGGTGAGCAGGGATGTGTGATGCTCAGTAATTGCTGCTTCGCTGCCGGTGGTTGCAGGCCTGAGCCGCCTGCATGCTCCTAATCCAACACCTGGGCTGCCGCTGCTTAACCATTTGCTTTCAGGTCCCACCAAGGCACTGTGGAACTGATGGCTGTTAAAACTGTGTGGAACTTAAGCCTTCTTCCCAGATCTCTTCCAGTTCTGCACTTGCTTTGCCCAAGTGGCCAAGAAGGCTCACGGCACCCTGGCTTGTGTCAGGAATAGTGCAGCCAGCAGGAGCAGGGAGGTGATCACCCCCTGTACTCTGCTCTGATGAGGCTGCACCTTGAGTGCTGTGTTCAGCTTTGGGCCCCTCACTACAAGAAGAACATTGAGGCCCTGGAGTGTGTCCAGAGAAGGGCTACGAAGCTGGTGAGGGGCCTGGGACACAAGTCCTGTGAGGAGCAGCTGAGAGAACTGGGGTTGTTCAGTTAGGAGAAGAGGAGGCTCAGGGGAGACCTTATTGCTCTCTGCAACTACTTGAAAGGAAGGTGTGGGGAGCTGGGAGTCGGCTTCTTCTCACAGATAACTAGTGATAGGACTAGAGAGAATGGCCTCAAGTTGCACCAGGGGAGGCTGAGTTTGGAAATGAGGAGACATTTCTGCTCAGAAAGAGCAGTCAGGCATAGGGACGGGTTGCCCAGGGAGGTGGAGTCACCATTCCTGGGGGAGTTCAAGGAAAGGTTGGACGTCTTGCTCATGGACATGGTTTAGTGGGTGACGGCGGTGGTAGGGAGATGGTTGGACCAGATAATCTTAGAGGTCTTTTCCAACCTTAGTGATTCTATGATTTGGCATGATTTGGTTGTATACTAGAGGTCAGTGATCAAAGTTTCCAAAATACTTTGGTGCCCAAGTCCTTTTGATTTAAAAGGGAATTAATGGCTTAAATGCTTTTGAAGATCTGCTCCTTGGGACCTGTCTGCACAGATACGTCTGTAGGCTCAGCCTTAATTACCAAGTTCAGCCACCAGTGTTTAAACTAGGGAGCAGCGAGGTGTACCATCTCACACCAGCCTCAGGAGCTGAGGTTTTCAATTTAAGAACTGTTATCAATTATATTTGTGTCTGTTGCCTGAAAGCCATTTGGACCTTTCTATTTCCCTTTGTAGCAAGTGGAGTCCAACAGCATTGGGTTTGCTCTGGTGTTCACAGCTGCTGCCCGCTGCGTGGTTTCACCTGGTGCTGCAGGGTGCTGAGCTCTGGCACTGCACCAGGCAGCTTCCCACACCTGCCATGTGCTCCATGGTCTCTGTCCACACAAATAAATAATGGTATTAACTTCCCTTCCTGCAACTTTTCAATCAGTAGAAACATCTCTCACCTCAATTCACCTAATTAAGTGTCAGGAATTGATCTTTGGGCTGAAATTGGTACCTGAAGTATGAGGGTGTGAAAAAGCTTTACTGGTAGATTTTGTTATTTATTGGCAAGTAGAATACAAGCTTCCGGAGAGCTGGTTCAGCTGGAGGTTACTTAATCTCTTCTTTGTTTTTGTTGTTGTTGTTTTAATGTAATAACTAGATATTGAGATAATTTGTTTACTATGCTGGCCTCAGTCACATCCCTCCTTTGGGGCCAATCTTTTCTGACCCCTTAAAGTTGCTAATAAAAGCGATCTTTAAATTTACCTCTATCTTTCAGTCACCATCCACTCCTCAGCCCTCCTCTGCACGGGGCATTGCCTGCCAGTGAGTCCCCAGGCACATCTTGCTGCAAGCTCCTTGTAATGCTGCCAGGCTTTAAGTATCCACGATGAAATTTTCTGTAGAAAATTTCTGCTTCTGCTGTGGTTAGGAAAGACTTCAGGCAAAGGAACTTTTGAAAAAGAAAATAAATAGAAATATGTTGTTTTACTCATCCTAACAGGAAAAAAGAATCGAGCGATCTCTCAGTTGAGAAGCTCCACCTTGCTTTAGAACCAGGATTTGAAACTTCTTTGGAGGATTTTCCTCTGTCTTGAATCTGCACTAAATATGTCCCCTCATGCATTTGGAATAATGAAGATTTGCAGAGTCTTTGCTGCTGCGAATGCCAAATCCCCGATTCATTTGCAGTGGACGTGCTGAGGTGTCTCAGGAAGAGGACTGCTGCTGTGGCTGTGACTGTGGGACACCAGGAGCCTGCAGGAGCTGAGAGCATTCATGGAGCAAAGAGCTCTCCCCTGCCCTTAAGGTCCCTTGCTGACACTCAGGCAGGATGAAATCACCAGTTTCCCCTTTCATGCATTTTGCATCTTGGGGCTCTGTGCAGGGCGGTAGCAGAGAATGGGGATTTTGTGCACGTTTTCCATCAGTGGCTCCTCCTGGCCGGGGTGTACCTGCTCCGCTAGTCCTGAGCTGTCCTTTCTTGGCTGGGGACAGGTCTTTATATGCTTTCTTGAATAAGAACTCAGACCTTTAATGCTCATTGCTGAACTTCTTTCATAACCGTGCAGGAAAAAATTACAAAATACAAAAAAAAACAGGACCTTAATTCTTATTTTTACCTGTTGGCATTTTCTGTTATCTCCTGTCTTCTTTTTGTGCTCCATTTCCTTGTTTTGTGCTCATCCTGCAAGTACCTAATAACTAAATTGATTTAGTCTCGACCCATACCTAAATGAGAACAGTCCAATCCCAGAGGCTGAGCTGTCAGTTCATTATACATGTATGCCTCTTCAATTGGGTTTGTTTGGATTTAGGGAGCCAAATTCCTTACTTGTAGAAACTGTTGAAACTAGATGATTTGGACTTCAAATTTATGTGCATTTTATTGTTGTATGTTATTTACTGGCGTGTTGAGCACCTTTAGTTAAATGCCACTGCATGGTGATGGATAGCCATTAATTTTGCATTAAGGAACACCCCATCAACTGTATTCTGGAGTCTGGCACTGGGCTGTCTTGCTTCAGATACTGACTTGCTTTGACCTTGGATGTGTAAGGAAAACACCCTGTGTCTTAAATGAGCACTGTAAGAGAGTGGGTTGATGATACCTACGTCAAATGATGCTGTGAGACTTCATCAATTCACACTTTCAGAACAGCACTCAGAGATCTTTCACTGAAAGTGCAATATGAAAACAGTATTTAAATCTGGATGGAGTTGTTTGATAACCCTTGGCATTCTGGATGCTGAACACTTCTCCAAATAAAGGCTAAACATTTGTAAGGGAGGACAAAAAGGTCTGCAAATATTTACTTACACTTCTAAAAGCTCTCAGGATACATCTGCAGAGCAAAGTATTTAGTACTGTGCTAAATAGCAGAAGGGGCAGCAGAGGTAGAGCACAGCAGTGCAGAGCAAGATCCCAGACTAGCAAAAAGGCTTTTTTCGGCATGATGAAGATGCAGTCCTGCCTCTCCCAGGTCTGGCCCCTTTTTGCAGGCATCCGGGCAGGTCAGGTTTTCTCTTTGGAGCTGCCCACAAAAAAAAAAAAAAAAAAAAAAAAAGAAAGCTGAAATTCCTGAACAGATATTCTGTGGCAGGGGAATTTAAAATTTATTTCATGCATGTCCAAGCAGGGGCTGGAGGAAGAGTTCTGTGTGGGCATCTGCCCTGGAGCCCTGTAGGAATGTGACGTGACTCGTGGCAGGTCAGAGAGCCTGGGACATCTGGATAAAGAGTGAGTGGTTGAGCAACAAATGCTCCTGGTATGTTCACTGGCATTTTTGAGCTGAGTGTTGTCTTGGCTGGCTGAATGCTTATGGATTGTCTGCCTGCCTAATGGAAAAGTATTTATTTCATTTTTGTTTATGGTCAGTATCTCCTAAGATTCATTTCTGGCTGCCGTGTGTTAGTCTTATGCTATGGTTTTTGGACTGTGGAAATAATAAGGTAGTATTTCACCCCCTTCACAGCTTGAAGGCCCAGCCCTCCTGAGTACCATAGAAAGATGCCACGAACCCTCGAGGACATGGGACTTCATCCCCAATCCCTTCACTGAATGTCTCATATTTATAGAACCTGGAAAGCTTTCTTATAAAGATATCCTTCTGAATCAGTCATGAGGTAGTCAAAATGGTCTTTTGATTCAGTGCCCAACCTCGGTGCTGATGGGCACATGGAGAGACCTTGAGCAGGGTGGGTGAGGAAGCCTCACGTAGCCTGGCAGTCAGAGCCACTGTAGGCACCAGTTTATGTCGTCTGAGGATCCAGCCTGTGCAGTCTGGTCGAACCTTAATTTCTGCTCAGATCCTACCTTCCATTAGCACTCTGTATTTCTTTGACAGGAGAAACTTTTCACTGTCTTAAGAAAAGCAGCTGTGTTTCGGGTAAGGCTACTACGTTCAGTTCACCTGCACACCCGCATGCACTCCCAGGCATGCATAGAGCTTAATTTTGCATAATCATGCTGGGTTTTAACCATGGCAATATACTCAGATCTTCAGAAACATGAGTGTCAGATCCAGCTCCCTAAATGCCTCCCTCCTGGAAAAGCAACTACATTTCTGCAAAAATGAGAGGAGAGGGAGAGGGAGAGGGAGAGGGAGAGGGAGAGGGAGAGGGAGAGGGAGAGGGAGAGGGAGAGAAAAGAGAAGAGAAGAGAAGAGAAGAGAAGAGAAGAGAAGAGAAGAGAAGAGAAGAGAAGAGAAGAGAAGAGAAGAGAAGAGAAGAGAAGAGAAGAGAAGAGAAGAGAAGAGAAGAGAAGAGAAGAGAAGAGAAGAGAAGAGAAGAGAAGAGAAGAGAAGAAAAAAGAAGAGAAGAGAAGAGAAGAAAAAAGAAAAGAAAAGAAAAGAAAAGAAAAGAAAAGAAAAGAAAAGAAAAGAAAAGAAAAGAAAAGAAAAGAAAAGAAAAGAAAAGAAAAGAAAAGAAAAGAAAAGAAAAGAAAAGAGCCATTTCTCCTACCCACCTTCTTTTCTGTGCAAACCAGAATGCAATAATTCTCCCAAGCTTTCCCCACTTCCACCTCCTTGGGCTGAGCTAGGAATAATTTGATCTCCTGATCTCAGCATCACTTTTAAGAGACCATCTCTGAAGAAACAATCCTGCCCAACAATAATTATGCTTTCAAATTAATAGTTACTTGTTACTGGATCCTGATGTACTTCATCGAATTTCGGTGCTGTTCCCTGTAGTCTGACTGAAGATGTGTGTGGCTGACATTTGTCAGGGAAGATGCAGGGAGGGCTGATCCTGCCTTTGGGCAAGAAAATAAACAAGACGATCTCCTGAGGCCCCCTCAAGCCCTGTGCTCCCTCCTTGCAGGAGTCATACACGTGCTTTGCCAAGCTCTTTGTATTTAACAAGAGAGAAGAAAAAGCCCTGTCATATGACAGTGAAACGGCACTGCCATAAAGCTGAGAAAACATCCTTCTTCAGTTGAAATGAAGAAGAAAAATGCAGCTGTCTGTATTTCAAAGTTTTTATGGACACTGGAAGGTGGTCTCCTTTCTATCCTCATGTGATCCAAAACCTGAAGCCATTTAAATGAGAAATTTAAGAAAGTTATAACAGGGGAAAATATTTTACTCATTTGCCCCCCACCTCCCTTTTTTTTTTTTTTGAACATAAATTCAGTTTGGGTACAATACATGTGAAGAACTTTAATACTCTCTTTCCCTCTCATCTACATTCAAAAAAAAGGAAAACATTTAGGGATGGAGCCAGAGCATGATCTTGATTAATACATCCAGATGTAATGCTGAAGTAAATCTTATGCTATAAATACAACTGCTTTGGGCTCCCATTTGTGTAACAGATAGAAATCGAATGCAGGGGCTCCAAAAAATTCTCCTGCACCTTCCAAGGCTCAGTCAGGCCCACATGCAAAGTCCAAAATAAATTGAATTTACTGGAAAATCCCCAAGATTATGTCTAGAGTGATTCCAAGACTTTTCTGTTTTCCAATTCAAATGAGCCCTATTACACATCGGGAATGTCTGGAGGAGAAATACAGCCTATTTCATAAAGCCTTATTATATATTTTAATGCACACAAGGTAAACATGAAAATGTCTCTTTGGCATTTTGTTGTTTCAGTTTTATAATTCCATGTGCTTTTTAGTTACTTATGAGAATTTAAAAAACAAAAACAAAAAATAAAAATAATAAAAAAAACCCACACACTTATTTTTTCTCTGCAAGGACTACATCTGCCACGTCAGACCATGTACTTCATGGGTGTGTTTTAGTCACTTGGTTAGCTTTGATCTGACAAAAGCATAATGAATTGGGATGAGTCAAATAACGTCATTCAGGAAACAACCCCCAACCCAGGTGGCAATAAGCTTGCTGCAGGCAGCCATCCGCCCCAAAACTGATCTTAAAAACTTTCTTTCCGGGCTTCACATAGCCTCCAACATCATCAGTAATCAGTTCCCCTGGGCTTTGCTTCCATCACCAGTGGACATCCAGAGCCACGTATATATTTGTGTCACCTTTGCACCTAAGATGGGCAGTGCAAGGAGAAAATCTGTTGAAGAGATTTGTGTTTCAGGGGCCCAGTTCCTCCTTCACACAATGCAGGGAAAAACACTCAGCTTCTAGAGAGGTACCAGAAACAAAGTACATGTTCCTCAAGCACTGCATTAGTGATAATAAAATATGCACATTAGGCAGTTACTATCATAGTGCCCTGCATGCATTAGCAGGCTCTAATCACCCTGACAAGCCTCACCTAGGCCACCAGCCCTTCTCCCAGGGCTGTATTTAAGCTCAGGCCCTTAACCCCACTCCTTTTTTGGAGCAGTGCTGTGTATGTGCTGTGCCTTGCTCCTTGCTCTCTCCAGCCTGACTGCCTGCTGTGGTCTTGGCGCTTCCTCACCCTTGTGGACTTACCTGGTGGTCTGCAGGTCCTGCTCTGCTTTCTGTGCTTAGGTGGCTCCAGCTCAGCTCCTTCTGCAGAGCATCCTGCTTGCTGTACCCAGCAGGTATCTTTTGCGGTGCTTCCTGGTGCTCCTGTAACTGCTCGGACAGAAAGTGTTGTGGCATCACAGGAGCAGGTATGTGAACCAATGGAGATTTAAATGATGGATAGGAAAACACCCTGACCTCCAGGAGGTGTCCTTTCCATGTGCAGTGTGAGAGATCCCCATGGGTGTGGATCTCCACAAAGCCGTGGTGAAAAGCAGGGATGAACGGCAGCAGTCCCCTGAGCTGAGAAAGTGGTATTTTAATGCTTTCCTGTCACTGAACTGGGCACAGGGTGATGCTGCTGTGTCTTGGTACTGCTGGAGGCTGGTGACCTTCTAACAGGTTCGCTTTTTAGTGGCAGTCACGTTGCATAGATAGCTTCCTAAATGCAAAGCAATACCCCTTTCTTTAAGGGGCAGAGAGGTGCAATACCACAGCGCTCAAACATCTGTTTCATTTTTGCATTTTCAATTCTAGCTCAGATAATGGGAGCTTTCACACAGGAAAGAAAAAACAGCAAGAGTCCCCATTATTTACCAATCTATAGAGGTATAAATCACAGAGCTGGTAAAGCCCTATTCCTGTGTGATTTGGGTTTTATGGGTTATTAGTGTAACTGGCTTGTGATGCTCTTCTTTTCACATACAAATGGCAACGCTTCATTTATTGTGGGTGGGATTGATTCCCCTCCCAAGGGGTCCCCATTGAACCTAGCATTATTTGCACCAAGCATGGGAAGAGAGGTATGATTTCTTTAGTCCTGTAAAACCATTCTTTAAGGCTTGGCTTTGTGTTCTCCACTGCAGAGCTCCCTCGCAGGCTGATAGTTACTGTGGCACTAGCGGCTGCACTAGGAGCTAAAGGGTTTGTGGAGGTGGGAAAGCTAAATATCACTGCCCATGATGTGCCTGCTTAGTTGTACTGAAGTTAATGCTACAGGCAGTGCTGCCTAGTCTGCGATTTGTAAGGGAGTTTCAGGGTACATTGGCAATATAAAGAATAACTCTTCTAAGTTAGGATTTCTTTTAGCTCCTTTAAATGTCTCTGAGTAAGCTGAAGTCCTGCAGCATGAATTCTTTGCTTTTTTTCTTTTCTTTTTTTTTGCAAGTGGTTGGGAACCTCAGGGTCTGCCTCTGCTGCCAGCGAATGGCTGCACTGTGGCACTGCAGGGTGCTGCTCACCTCTGTGGCAGGTCCCTGGGGGTCTGTAGGTGCGGTGTTGCTGCTCAGGGCTGGGTGTGTTCAGGCAGGGATTACACCTGGGTGTGCAGACTGCCTGCTCCAGTACTCATGGGAAGGTGCTGTTAAAGCTCTTCAGGGATCTTTGCTTAGGATTATTATTTTGCTCTTTCACCTTGGTAGGTTACAGGACATCTGATGTTCTTGGGTCTAGTGTAGGGATGCACTGTAGTTTCCTGTAGCCTGAAGCCTCACGTATATGACGTAAGATCCCTAAGTGATTGCTTACTTAATAAATTTGTGCAGCTGTTCAGCATATGGATTTTCTCTTGTGTTCTTCTAGAAAAGGATAAATTGAATAGCTTCCAAAAACCTGCACTGCAAACTCTGTCTTACTTTAAAAAACAGATCTAAAAGGGAGAATTTTGTCAATAATGTTCTCTGCAGTGGATTCTCATTGAAGATGCTTAAAGGTCTTCCCAGATAACTTTTTCAGTGTGAAACAGTGACAGATAAGGTAAATAAGAGGATAAGTTATAGGAGCAGTGAGAGGGGCAGGAAGGAAGCTGCAGGAGAGGAAAGAGTGATGATTTGTCTTCAGTTGAGTCAGTTCTGATGCAGCTTTGATGCTTTTCACTCCCCCACAAGGGGAACGGCAAGGGCTGCAAATATAAATATTCATTTTCCTTCTCCAATAAAACTGTCACTGGACAAACCAATCTCAGGAAAAAAACTGCTGTTTTCCAGGTGGGGAAGCAACTCTGTGGTATGAACCTTGTCCTGAGAATCAGGCACTGTAGGTATTTTTGTTTTTTTTTTTGGAGTAGAGTTGGCCATACAATGCACGTAGATTATAACACCCTGCTGAGCAGCAGTGAAGCTGCACATGCTGGTGATTTTGCAAAGTGGACAGCAAAACTGAGGGTACTGGGGGCATAAAGTTGGCAAATAATTGCACTTCTGGCATGTTTCATAGCAACACCAAAGATCCTCTGGTTTTATAGTCAGAGTGTGGATTATGCACAAGTGTGCTCTATAGTTGGTGAAGAATTGCACCCGAGAACAGAGTGAGCAGGCACGTCATAGCCAAAAACAGTCAGTGGACTTCTTTACTTGCTGTGGTCTTCTATATTGGTAGTCAATGTTTTCATTGATCCCTCCTGAAAGCCTGTCCTTGATGAAGGTGTTAAACTAAAACACAGTCATACAAAGCTGATGACTCCTTCCTACCCAGTTTGGCCAGGGGATGAGTCTTCCTTCCCATTACTGCCTGTCTCAGAACAGCCACCAGTTAATCCATGTTTCTTCTGAAACGCAAGATGCAGGTTGACATGACCATGCCAGCACCTTCTTCATCTTCCACTTGGATTTCCTCCTGCATTTTGCTGTAATCTCAGTCAAGTAGGGATGTCTTTCTTCTGCCAGCAAAGTACCGTCAGCTCATTCTGTGCTCGGCGGTGAGTTAACATGTTATTCACTAAACTCTTCAAGTCAAAAGCAGCAGTGAAAAAAGTTCCCACACTGCACTCACGCTTCTGCACATACTAACTATGTTGATTTTTAGTTACTGCACATGGCTCTGCTTTGGCATGAGGCATCTTGTTTCCTGCTGACTGGCTTGAGACTGCATGGGCTTGGAGAAAGACGTTTTCAATGGCCTCTCCTACACTGCAGTTAGAAGGGCAAGGTAAACACACAAAGGAATTTTTCTTTCCATTGATTTTTTTTTTTTTGGACCTTATGTACATCAGTTGGAGATGGCTTTTGTGTAACCTGAAACCACTCCAGTGCTCAAGAAAAAAAAATCCTCAGCTTAAAAACACTGCATGTTATTGTGTTGGACATAGCATTCTGACTCCTACTGTGAAGGTCAAAAAGAAAAAGCTTAGCCCCCCTGCCAAGTGTCATGCTAACAAAAGCTAACACTGACAGCCCTGGAAATGAAAGCTCAGCTTATGTGGTCCGGACGATGTCAAGTTGGTCCTTCTCATGTGTGCATACATGGAATGAGAGCCTTGACTTAGCAAGATCTCCTCCGGGGGGTGAGCAGCCCTGCTAGGAAGGCATCCATTTCCTCCCTTTGGCTCACGGCTCTGGCAGAGGCTGCAGGTCACCCTGTGGTTGGAGTTCTGCAGCATCGGGACACGAAGGGATGCTTGGAGACCTCCTTTGGCTGGTTTCACAGCTCCCACACATGCACTGGGTTGGATTCACAAGCAGCTCCTACTGACTTCTAGCTTTTGGTCTGAAAGTTCAAATTTTTACACCCTCTTGCAAATATTTTGTATAGAATTAGTTGAAATTCATGACAGGCAAGGGAAAACCATGCAGACTTTTTCAGTCTTCTGACTCCAAGTTAAGGATGTTCAAATACTTCATTTCCCTTAATGCAAGGATCCTTCTAATTTCCAGCCTAAACTTACTTTCCCCCCAGGCCATCATTTTTCATTTGTTCTTTTGTCACTTACATTTTATATCTGTGGTGAGGACAAATTGTAGATTTAATTAGTGTTGCTGTGAAGTTTTACACTAGGTACAGATGGAAAAACTCACTTGCAATAATCACAATATAGTTACTGCTTTCATACGATTAGCTGAAATTACATTGATTTTCCTCTTCCCATACTCTGCGTAAAAGTACCTTTTATCAACAGTATACACAAATGTTACTCTATGGGGGGTTGCTGGTGTTGCTCTGATTTAAAATAAACAAAAAAAAAACCAACACATAATAGCTTGTTTGTAAATATGCCTTATCATTTATAACACTGTCTATTACTCCTTTGTGACAGTTTGGAACAAAACAGCTGAGGACGACATTGAGATGTGTAAAACTACAGGAGGGAGGGAGAAGATGGATAGAGATTGATTGCTCACTATTTCCCCTGGTGCAGGAATTAGGGGGCTTCACATGAAGCCAGAAGAAGCCAGCTCCAAAATAAAGATGAAAAGGTGATTCTTCATCTCTCACACCTGAGTTAGCTCACCTCCAGGGAGCAGGGCTGCAGGCACAGCAGAGCTGTGATGGCAGCTGGGGCTTTGCAGCCCTGGTCTGCAGCAGCCTGGTTACAGCTGACACAGTAAGTTCCCCCCTTCCAGACACACAATGAGCTTCTCTGCTTTATTACATACATATAACCTTTCTCTGATGCTATTCATACACGTAACTTGTCTAAAAGGAAGTAAAGCCCCGAGGTTAAGAAGTGTTTTAAAGCCAGAAGACTTACAGGGGTGGATGGGAGAAATTTTAAGAGCATGAAAGCATCTCCATTGATTTCAGTAGCAGTTGGCTTTGTAAAAGTACCCAATTTACAAGTGTAAATAAATTATTTCAGCAGTGTGAATCATTGCAGTTGTATATATCGAAATTCCATCTAAAGAGGGTTCTTTTTGCTCTGACAACTTAAAAGCATTTAGAAAATACTAAAGAGCTATTGTTTGTGCTATCAGTAAAATAAAGAAAACAAAGTTTACTGAAGCTATTCCAAGGTTAACTCTTGCTAGCAACATGTCATTGTTCCCACATTTTTCCTAACTAAGCTTGATTTGAAAATGCCAGAAAATCCCCTTTCTTCCCAGTACAAGCCTGTTCCTTCAGTCCTGCTGTTAGGAAGGGGCTTGTGCAAGTGCCATTCCTCTCATCCCACCTTCAATGTCATTGTGTCAGTGCTGGCTCACTGTCTGATGTTGCATGACTTGGGGCAGAAAGCCTTTAAGTATTCAAGGAGAAAAGTGTTGATCCTCCACCAGACATGGAGAGAGACGGATAGGATGCTCCTAGGCATATCTCATCATTTGGTGCTCAGGAAAGAAAAAGGGAAGGAAAAAACAAAGATTTCTGTGCTGATAGTTTTCTGCAAGTGGACTTTCTCACAGCCCTGCTTCCTTTGCTAAATCTTCTCTGAGGCAGAGAAAGGGCAAGTTAACTCTGTAGTTTATTCTCCTAGTAAAATAAAATCACGTAGTGTTTCTGGTTTACACCAGTACAGTCTTGTTGGCTTCTTCTAGAAACTCCTACTTTCTCTGCAGAGAGCTCAGTCCCAGCTCTGGCTTTGTAAATAGAGAAATATAGCTTTGGTGCAAATGCTTGTGAGCCTCTGCTGCTTCATATACAGCTTTGGAGGTCTGGTTAATGCTCCAAAGCACAGCATCAAGACCAGTGTAAACTGCGTGGTTAATGACTGGTAGTAGAATATATGCTGGTATTTTATTTTATGAAGGATTGCTGGAGTGGGAAGTAGGATGGAGAAATGGAATTAATGTGTGTGCTCCAGTGTTAAGGGATGGCTGTGACTGAGGAAGCTCCCATAAGTGAGGAAATGGCCTTCTTCACTCATCGCTGGCCTTTCTCTGGCCAGGTAAACTCAATTACTTGAAGATAATGAAGTCCAACTCTGGAAGCTATTATGTGGGTTCAGTTCTCATTGAATAGATTGAGAATTGTTTCTGAAAAATCCTTTGGGAATCTAGAACTGGCATTTTCAGGGCAATATAGCTGGCCTTTCCAGTTGGTATCAGTGGCACATTGGTGATATCATAATAAAGTAAGTGATAAGGTGGGTTCACAGGTGGGGATTTCTCTGGAAGTTTTATGGATTCAGTTAAGGAGGTATTGATCTGCTCAGTAAATGCTGAAAATTTTGTGATTCTTCACATAGCTGCAGTTGGGAGAGCTGATGTCCAAAATATTAGATGTTTCCCTGATATGTGCTATATATTTTAGAGACTATAGAAGTATTTGTATCTTAGTAGGTTTTTCCACGGTATAGGCCAGCTTGAACATGAACTAAAGCCACAAAACACTGTAAGGCTGTCCCAGGACTTCCCATTTTAAGACCTTTTAAGCTGCTTTTAACTGAAACTTCCTATGATGGGAACCTCTCTTGGTCTGAATCCTTTTTGAAAAGTGACTCAGCAATAAGTCAATGGAGAAACTGTTACTTTGTGAGTGTTAAGAGTGTCTTCTGGTGCTGGTGAAAGAGGTAAGATATATATTGGAAAATGGTCTTGAAGTTTCAGGGTGACCACAGTCACGATAGCTCCACCTGACCCAGAGCTGGGAGGGGGACAGCACTGTCCTGGGAAGAGGGATTCTCCATCACAACCTGTGCCCATAGCCTGGATAAGGAGCCCAACACCTTCATGGAGTAATCCTGGCTCTGCAGAGAGACCCAGCTGCTGGGCAGAGGGCAAGCGGAAGGTTTGGCACAGGGGGCACCTGTCGAGATGCAGGGGGAAGCTGGCACAGCAAGGGGGGCCCTGGAGCAGGGCTCCACAGGGGTGGAAGATTTCACTTTGGGAGAAACGGACAGTGGAAGCAAGAGGTTTATTTTTAGTATTTCTGTTGGGCTGGATCCAGAAAGCCAGATGAGGCTCGTTCTGATAGGCAAATGTGTTTTAACTGGCTTCAGCAAACCCATATGTACATCTGAGGAGTTATGTTTCCCCAAAGTAAATTCTCCTGATGTGAGCTTCCAGTCTGAAAAAGTGGTTTAGCTACAGGACCTTCTTGGTAAGCACATCTGCTCTACAAATTTGTGCAGCATCACATCTGCCAGATAATTTAGCAAAACCTGCAGAGGTCTGGGAAGGGAGGGAAAAAAAAAAAAGATGGATTCATTTTTGGCCTGCACAGTGCCAACAGAGTGAACTCGGGACAAATTGTGGCTTGCAGCTACCTAGAAGATACCTAGATTTTATCACCATACCTAGCTTTTATCACCATGCAACTGGGTAGTTCTGCTGAGCAGCACATTGAGAAGAGGAGTGCCAGAAGAGAGACCTGAGCTAGGATCTGAGCCTTAGGGACACCAAGGAAGATCCTGCAGCTCTGAGTACAGGATCACTCTGCTTTGACCTTAACCAGTGATTCATGTGCTGTTACAAGGCTTTTTTGTAGGAATCTTCATAAAGGGAAAACCTACCACAACTACTACTAGCACTCAAACTGTGTGCCTGAAGACTAGCTTCTCGCTGACTCCTGTCTGACCCCAGTCCTAGGGGCATCTCAGTAGCTTCTGTTCCAGCTGGTCCTTCACCAGACCGCAGCAAATTCCTTACACCTGGTGCCATATCTTGGCACTGCAGTTCATCGGTATCTCTGGGTTAATCCCTACAATTACCCCGTTCTCCAACCCGATCTCCAACAATAGTGCTGGCAGCTGACAAGGAGGAGGAAGAGGAAAGGTGCCATCATGGGAGCTGTAGGAGGGACTTTGGGGCAGAGCTGGAGGAAATGAGAAATAAATTGTGTTGTTAGTGCAGAGATTTCAAAGGATTTCTTGTAGAGCTGTTTCTTCTGCCATCTCTTCCCAGTTATGCACACACCCACATGCAAGTGCTCCTGTGTCACTGTTTACTAGTTAGCCTGTGACAGGGAAAGTATTTCTCTCCTCCTAGGCTACAACAGCCGACAGTTAGCCTTCAGTAGCATAATGACCAGCCAGTGTGAAACTGTTAAAATTGCCTCATAAATAACTCTTAATGCACAGAGAACCAGGAGTTGTTGTTGCTCATAGATAAATTACTTGCTGCCATTATGGAGCATTAAACCATGGCTAATATGGAGGTCTCCGTAGGGGTTTCATTAAACACCAGAGGTTTCCTATAGATTTAACCATTGGGGAGCTACACAGCTCTTGCTGCTTGTCAGCTCTACTGTGTTAGAGGTTATGCACTTCTGCACAGGAGGACCAGGGATGCTAATGGACAGGAAAATACCTCCTAATGAAAAAAGGAAACAAAAAGTCCCAATATTGCTAAGATTCAGTGACAGAATATTGTTTGTAGCAAGCTTTTCGTTCTCTGTATAGTTTGGAAGGTGCTTCTTTTTGCACTAAGGGAGCGTGATTGGAATTGGATTTCTTCCAGTCAAGAAGGAGAAGGGTACTAGTTCAGGCTGGTTTTTAACATGGTGGTTTCCAAATCTCTGCAGTTAGCTAGGTCGGAAGAGATGTGCTGTGATGTGTTCGTGTGTTGTCACTTGCAGATCAGAGCTCATGCAGAAATGTCTACCCATGTCCCCATCACGCCCCCACACTGCCTGGTAGAGGCACCCTCTGCCATCTCCTCACCTACATCCCCATAACCATGCGACCCCCCTGGCCCAGGGCTTCAGCCGCTGCCTTCCTTGCACCCAACCATTGCCACTGAATGGTGTTAGAAGCCCCCAGGCTCCCTGGGATCAAGGGAGATGAGAACTGAACCCCTGTGTGGTCTGAATTCTCCACTGGTTATGGACTGCATTGCGGTGGCAGTGCTATGCCCAACGTCATTGCTCCCGGACCGGTGCAGGGCAGCTTGCAGCATGCAAGTGGCTTGTGTGCGTTCGTGCTTGCAGAGCACGGATGCCCTCCTACAGCTAAGGCCAGAAGAACAGATGGTGCCCAGCAGATGAGATTTGGGAAGGCTTAATGACCACTATGAAAGTATTTATAGCTTCCTCTTGTAAGAAACTTTTGGTAAGCAATTACCACTGGTACTAACTGTATTTCTAAAGTGTGCTTTTCCATTTTTATGACCTTTTCTATTGCTGCTGTAATATACATAATTTTAATACTAAAATCTTTAAATCACTATTTATTTTTTAATATGCTCAGTATTAGTGTTATGTCGAATATATGTCGTCTTTGGCAGTCTAGTGAAATTGTTCTTATTCTCAAAGCTATTGTAGCTGTCATTCACATGTAATTAATGTGACTACACCATTGATGACTCTACTGACATTAATTAGAGGTGTGAATAGGAATTCACACCCAGCAATGTTCCCCATTGGGTCTCCATTTCTCTCATTCCAACCCACTGTTTCAGCTGAGCAGTGGGTGGACAAGAGCAAAGTAAAGTACATAAGTGTGATCTCATTGTGGCTCCATGAGCACTGCATCCACAGGAAAACTGGGAAAACTATAGCTTTTCTTCTGTACAGTTAGTACCTGCTGGAAGTTGTACCGTTTTATGGGCTGAACAATTCACTGTGCAGTGTTTAGATAACTGAATGCAAAAAGGGAGAGCTGTCGTGTCGCCAGCACAGCCCTGGTGATGTCCAGCCATCCCTGTCTTTGTGTTTGTATAGGAAAATTGACGAATAAGTGAGCCTTGCTGTTGTGCCTTTCGGTGCGAGGAGAAGGTGCAGCTGTGGCTGGGATACTAGTGTTACATGGGATGAGTGCAACCCCTGTCACCATCTTACAGGTGTCAGAGCACTAGCAGTCAGGAGGGGATTGGTATTGACTGGCAGATAGTCTGAATCTTATTCTGTGATTGCTTAAGCTCTCTATAGACTGACCAGGTGTTCTGAGAGTTGTTCATGGGACCCATGCTCCAGCTCCAGCCACCCAAGTGAGCTGAGCTGGTCCCCACGGCAGGGTGGGAGCACTCATGGTGCACACCTGCCTTGGTCTGCTGGCTGGAACCTGTCCCTGCTCCCTTCAGGGCAGCAGAAGGGGCTGTGAGTCACACTGGAAAAGGAAAAAGGATTAGGATAGGACATGGCTGGGCACTGCTTATGAGTCTCATGGTTTAAGCATAGCTTGAGCCTCCCTCTGGAATAACCAATTTGTTTCATTGATCATCTAGAGAAACACACCTTCTGGCATTTGGAGACTAAATTAGGTGATGTGATTACTCCTTTAAACCCAAATCAGATGCTAATCCTTCAGGCACCCTGATCTTTCCAGCTTCTCTTCCATTCCATCCTCAAAGTACAGATTAAAAAGGTGAACTATTATTACTTAAACAGTTTTAAAACTCTGATTATTCTCCTGACTCCCCATTTCTGCCTCAGCAGGATAGAAATAATGTCCACTGAGTCTGGAGCAAACCCAGCCCCTTCCAATAGAAACAAGCCACGTGAGATCTGATGGGAGAAGATAGAGGGAAAAATAATTAACTGTGCTACTAAGTAATCAGGAATTGTAATCCTTACCTGCAGCTGGGCTGTGTTTAGCTGATACGAGGAGGACATCATTCAGTTTAGCCAGTCCCACAGCATCCCCCAGCGTCCTGCCAAGCCCTGCCTGAGATTTTGCCCTTGGTTCCATTCCCTGGGCTGAAGGGGGCAGGATCTGGCCTGGTGGTGTTACCAACTCCAGGTGTTTTTTTTCCCCTGTTGTGAAATACTTACGTACAAAACAGGTAAAGAGAATGTGTAGAAATACTGCAAGTCTTCAGAAATGTTTTATTCTGGTATCTGCATAACACAGTCTGCGCTGGTGAGGTTATTGCAAGGAATAACTTATGAAAGAGCTTTCAGTGGCCAGTTATTTTAAAGTGCTCCCAATCTTGTTTAGTTGTGATAAAGAGAATAAATAAAGAAATGCACATATTCACATCCACACAAAAGCCAAAATCACACGTGGCAGAGATAGTCAGAAACAATAAAGTCCAAGATTGAAAAACGAAAGAGAAGGACAAAGCCTTGTGGTTTAATATGAAGGAAAATATATGGCAGAATCTTTCATCTCTGACCATGTTTGCAGCAAAGTAATAAGATACATTGGCTCTGAATGGAAAAGATAAGAGACTAGGATAAACAAGCTTCAGTACAACAATCATGGGAGCTAAATTATTGCCTTGTTTTTATTACTACAGGCACAGAAAAGCAGTGGGAAGATGGAGCTGCAGGGAAAAACTCCAAGAGCCAGCGGGATGGGCTGCTAATACTTGGGTATGTTTTTTAGAAGGCTGAATGTTTGAGATTTTCCTCCTGCAAAACCACTGGAATAATGCTGCCTATAGGTAGCTTGAATGCCTGGAAACAGTGGCTGTAGGTTACAGATTGTTGTACTTTAACCTGGCAGGCAGCTGAGTGCTGCAGAGCCAGGTGGGGGAGAGAATCACAAAAAGGTAAAACTTGTGGGTCAAGATAAAGGCAGTTTAAGGCAGGAAAGGCAGGAAAAATAATAAAATCCTAAATCCAACACAGGACGCTGTACCAGCCACATAAAGTTTATCCTAGCTGAAACCAGGATGTAGATATAAATAAAAACGCTGGGAAAAAGGGCTTTCCTGAAGCAAACTTGTAGATGTGTGCAGGGTCTGGAGGTTTCTTTCTCCCATGTTAATGCTAGGGAAATAGAAATTAAGCTAGAATGATGTTTTTAGGTGTAGAAGCATACTGCTGAATTCCTGACTTCTCATGCAGTTTCCTAAACAAGTAGGTTGATTTTTCAAAATGCTGAGCAACTTGTAAAGCCAAGTGGAAATATGGAGACTGATGGGTCACTAATGTGAGAAGGGACTGGGATGAAAGGCACCGTATGAAAGTTGCTGTCATGCTGAAAGTTGCTTTATCTTTGACATCCAGACTGCCCCTGGACCTTAAGCAAGTGTAAAGAAACAGGTCTTGGACAACACTACTGGGCCTCTTGGGCTCATATATCACAGGTCTGAACTTCTAAATTTTACCTATTATAATTAGTCCTTCTAGCTAAGGAAGAGCTTCACCTCACTCCTAGGACATGAGTTTGTTTGCCTGTGTTTCTTAGCTGGCTGCTGGAGGAAGAGTCAGGAAGCCTGAGGAGGCATCAGGCAGGCATGCCAGGTGCAGCAAGGAGCTTTAGACTCGCAGCCAAACGTTTTGGCTTTCAACCTCTTCTTTTCGTAGCAGGTCAGACCAGACTTTGGCCAAAACTTCTGTGCTTTGTCCAACCCAGTTTAGGGGATGTCTGGATCCTGAGGCAATGTCCATCCGTGCTCTTAATTCATTCCTGACACGGTCTTCTTATCTCCACACTGATCCCCAACACCCACCATTGTGCAAGGTCCCTGATGTTGTGCTTCCATCCACACTCAGTGTGCTAAAAGGTACCTGAGGAAGCAGTTTTCTGCTTACAATAACACAACTTTTTATCTGTGTCAGGAAACTTTGCAGCCCAAATTGTGATGTAGCTTATACTGCCTTCCTGTTATGTTGCGTCTTCTGCCACAGTCACTGCAGTCTCCCAGGTTCTTCCTTACAGGAGGTCTCCTTATTTACCAGGGGAGAGAGAATATGACAAATTAAGCCACATTTTGTCACAAGGAGTATGTAAAAGATTTACCTAAAGAGCAAATCTTCCTGCTTTCCCCCTTTGCCACTAGTGTATTTGAAGATCTGGCCTATCCATCTCCCCTAGGTGGGATTGCTCAATAACAGCATCTAAGTGCTTTCAGTTTGGGCCATATTAAAATATGTGGATTAAAGAAGCACTTCAAACAGTCTGAGGAAAAAAAAAATAATAATAACAATAAAAAGCTTCCAAAGGAACTACTGAGATTAAAAGAGTTCCTGGAACTGAATGCAGTTATATCAAGTGGTGCACTAGCACTGACCCATCCAGGCAGCGGTTCCCGAGGTTAGGAGCAGCCCCAGCCTCTGAGGCTGGATGGACCTTTCCAACGTTTTTTAAAAGCAAAGCCTGCCACACCTCATGACCTGTCGTTCATGCCAGGATTATTTGATCCCAGTATCTCAACACGTGGTTGTGGTATTTCCAGGACTTTTCCATCAGCTCATGATGCTCCTTTACCTGGGTTTCTCCTGTTTGGGCTTATGTCCATGATCTGCAGTCACTCTTCTAGGACAGGTCGGCTGGCCTCTGAAGGACAGTATAGGTAAGTGTGTAATGTTATATTTGGGTGCTAAAATTATAGCACACTTCAAAAACAAAGTGGTTTTTTTTTTTTTTTTTTTTTTTTTTTTTGGCAAATTTCCTCATTTACTGAGAGTATCATGATTTCAAGCATCTCAATTCCAAAACACCAGAGCTGAACATATTTTTTCATGTGAAGTGATTGTTTCTATGACATCAAAATATTTAATTCCAGTTTCATTTTTTAAAACCTTTTATTTCTTTTGAAATCCCCTTTCAAGAAAAAAAGCTAAGCATTTCATTGTACATCACCTCAATTTTATCAGATTGCTTCTTTTGTAAAACAAAGTTTCGTGCAGTTGATAAGCACGTTTAAATTTAAATAGCTTCTTTCAGTTTGAGATTTCTTTAATGAAAAAAAAATCCTGTGGGTTCTATTTAAAACCTGCTGTTATGTGCATTTAAAAAAAAAAAAAATCCAACCAAAAAGTGTCATGAACCAGAATGTGTTTTATTCACCCCGACATAAATTGCAGATATAACAATGCCCGTGAGAAACAGTGAACTGGAGAGAATTTTTCAAGCACTTCACTGTGCCAAGAAAACTGTATACTCATCAGTTACTCCTGCCACAGCTCAAGATTTCTGAAGTAGGGATATTAAACAGTTTGCAATAAAGTCCAGAGTCAGAAATCACCTCGTTTAATTCTGAATAGGAGGTGAAGACCAGGCTCTCTGAGAGGTTAACAGAGATTCCTAGCCTCTGTGTAATGGCACTCTCAAAGACGACTTTAAGGTCCTTTACAATAGCATTGGTTGCTTTCATATGTAGAGAGATGGGGGGGGGAGGGAGAGGGGAGGGTGACAAGAAAAGAAGTGGGTATAACCAATGCTGGAAATTGGTCTGTCCCTCAAAAGTCAGAAATTGGGGGCATAATTTCAGGGAGCTCCAAACTGTGGGTGATAATGCAGATCTGGAGCTTCAGTCCATGATTATCAAGCCTGCGAGGGTTTGCCTGGGAGCAAACTTCAGTTTGGAGCATCACTGTGATATGCTCCCCCAGAGTCAGGAAGGTTATTCCTCAGATACTTCTTCCCTCAAAGACTGGCACTAAGCATCTTGACATTAAAGAGTGTATTCAAAATATACATATTGCATACACTGGAAAGTGTATTTCTGATTAGCATAAAATCCTGATAGTTTTCCAACATTTTAAATATAGGCTCATTAAACTGTTTTGCAGGTTAATGTTGTGAAGTTTGGGACACATCTTGTTTACATAGAGGAAAGTTGGATAAGGTATCCTAATTGCTTGGAGATTTCATAGTGATTCCCATCTAGACTATAAGTTCTACATACCTTTGCTCTCATTCCTGCACCTAATCATTTTGACTTCAAATGGGACTTTCTATAATTACAAAGAACTCTGCAGATGGGGACGTGGAGCAGGGATGACAAGATGCATCACTGGAAAAAAGTCCTGGCCAAGTCTGTAGTAAATCTTAATGCTGGCTGTGGGTGTGAAAAGCTGGATTTTTGTTTGTTGACACAGTTGATTCAGGCTCATTTGTTTTCATCTTTAAACAGATTTCTAAGTTTTATCTGGACAGAAACTACTTCCAGAGGAGGGGTGAACATCAATTGTAAAGGGAAATTATTTTTAGCCAAATTCTGGAGTCTTGATATACCTCAGTTTTCACTTTCTCAGCACATTTGTTCAATTTTATTAGGTCATTTAGCAAATAATTTTAATTTTCTGCTTAGATCTGAATTTCTGAAAGTAATGTACTGATGTACAGTTAATGAGTCTGCTAATAAGCTCCAAGAAAATGTGATTTGCAAATCATTCCAGGACATAACTGTCACTCAGACCCTATGCCAATTAGCATAACCATTAGCAACTATCCCTAAGAGGTCCTTGAAATTTAAATGAGATTTCCTAAGATCCCTTTTACTAGGGACATCGAAGATTCTGCCTCATAGGGAAAATGAAGCCTGGTAAAAAGCAATAATTCATTAAAGGCAGAGTACGTCTTTATACATAAATGCCCACCTGGGTTTCTGAGAAGCAGCAAACACTCAGTGTTTGTTTGCCCTTACAGTGATGTCAAGATGTGCCATGGCCGACTACCTCCCTGAGCTGCAAGGAGTTGCTGCTGAGACAGGAATACAGCAATAGAACATAAGGCTTTTGGTACAGGTATGAAAAAATGTTAGAAATCCAGTGGCATGTAGGGAGCGATATTTTACCCATAATGCTCTTACTGAATCTTGGTGGATTCAGTGAGCTGGTGGTCTTAGTGTCTTGGTGGATTTCATTTTCTTGCAAAACAGCTGCATAAAGTTTCTGTCAAACTGTGGCCAATGTTGCAATGCTCTTGGGTGCTGCAGGGACAAGAGCTCCTCTGGGCACAGAATTTCACCTGGCTGCAGTTCCTTCCAGATGTACATCCCAAAGGCTGTGCTCTGACAGCTCCATTCCAGAGAAAGCACTTTTGTCAAAACCTGGCTTGTCTGATCTTTCCTTCTCCTGTCTACTAGTTCGTTGGGTTCCCAGAACCAATTCTGTCATAAGTTTTAGAAAGAAACAGGGCTTTGAAGCTTTAAGATAACAACCTGACAGAGGTCTTGCACAGCATTGCAGAGATATCTTGCTGCTGGGAACACTTTAGCCAGATCTAGCAGGCAAATAAAGCACTGCAGATGGGATGCAAAAGCTTTTGACTCAGGAGGAGACTGCTTAGGTTTCGGGGCATAAAATAAAGCATGTAATTTTAGTCAACTTAAAAACCTAGCAGAGGTATTAGTGAAGTCACTCCTCTTTTAATCTTGCCTCATCTCATTTACAAAATGAGAAATCCCCATGCCTGCACCTGATTTCTGTCAGCTTGAGCCAGGTGGTCCCTAAAGGCTCCCTGTGGCCAGAGCTGGCTCACAGGGTGATGTCCCTGAGCCATATCCTGTCCTCTCAGCAGCCCCTCAGGATGCAGGGAATCACCTTTGGAGCCACATGTGCACACCAAAGCTTCACACCTCTGCTGATGTCTGTGTATGTGTGTGATGGAGCACATCAGACGTATATGCAGTGTATGTGTGTGTATATATATATATATATACACATCCATATATACAGCTCTAACAGGTGATGTAGCATTAGAATAGGTTGCCTAGAGAGATTCTGGAGTCGTCTTCCTTGGAGATCTTCAAAAGCTGCCTAGATGTGGTCCTAGGTGCCCTGCCTGAGCAAGGGGCTGGGCCAGACGGGTCCCTTCCCACCTCAACCAGTCTCTGTGAGGCCTGCTGCATCCATATAACCCATGAGGGCATGGCCTTCATGAATTTGTCAAGCACGAAGCTGAAAGCTCTCCCTGCTTGATTTTAGCAGCAGCTGTAGGGCATGGTATGGAAGGATGGAGCTAGACCCTGATGGCAAGGGTGCAGAGGCCTGAACTCCTGGCTTCCAGCCTGACCCCAGCTCACTTTTAGCTGAGCAAGTGGACATGAAGCACAGGAATAAAGGAAACAAAGGTCTAGCAGCTGATATGGGTCATCTGGGAGAGATTCAGCCAGCTAAGCAAATGAACAAAGCAGGTAATAGGCTTGGGTAAAAGAGGGAATAAAGTTCATCAGGACCAAGGCACTGCCTGTAGCATCAAGCCAGGACCTGACTGATTAGAGAAGGCCTCAGAGAGCTTTCCAAGCTCTGTTTTCACCATTGCTGCTGGAGCTTGAGCATCTGTGGGGAGGATATTTGCACAGCCAGATATTTGCCCTAGCTTATGTTGTCTCACCAAGGCTCTCCTGGGCAGGAGCAACCCTTCCTGAGCTGTCAGACAGCAGTTGTAGCTCACCAGACACCACAGCTCAGGCTTGTCAAGGCCCAAATGCCAGGGCTCTTTATTTAATAAGAACACCCTATGGAAATTCTTTTTTTTTTTTTCTGTAGCAGGCCTAGGAGGATGGTTCTTACACCATTCCCAGTTCAGGCCTTACACTATGGTTGTCATTATCTTGGATACATTGGCTGTTGATGGATGATCATTTGCCATATTTTTTTCTCTTGAAAGGAAAAGCCAAAGGCATATAAATCATATTTTCATGCAAGAGACCAGGTACAGATTTTTTGGTATTTGCCCGTAATTGCCTTCTCAGTTTTTGTTAGACAAGAAAGGATATTAACGGGATTGCGCAATGGCCAATTAGTTTTAAAGGTCTTTAGTTCCATTACTTATCTGGAATAATTTGTAATCTTCCTTTGACAAAGGCAGCCGAGGAACCCTTTTTGATAATAACACTAAATCAGGCTGCTAGAGCACATACCGATTAACATATACAAGGGATGTTACACCAAACAGAAATTCAATTTAATAGATCTCACAGTTCCAGCCATATCCCAATTATATTTCTATCCTTCTGCAGACTTTCTGTTTTACCCTCTTATCCCCATCTTCAGAGGTCTCAGCATGAATTTATCATGTTTCCTCTTGCTCTTGTTCATATGCAGCCTGCTTGCAACCTACCACTTTTTTCATTAAGTTCTCTGATCTCTTCTTTCTGTACTGATCCCTTATGATAATGCTAGCTGCAGAGATGAAGGTCATTGTGTCACCAGCAAGGTGGGAGAAGGCAAGTGCATACCTGGGCCATTGCCTACCTCCTAGAGATGTGGTAGGCGTGCTGACTTGCTGTTGGTAGGTCATTCAACAGTTAGAAGCTGTAACTGGTAGAAGACGACCAGTTCAGAAGAGGACTTCTCCTTCCACCAAATGGGTCTCAGCATCCTGGGGAGAGGTGGCAGCCCTGGACCAAGGTCCTGGGAGGACCGGTGGGCTATTCTGCAGCTTGAGCAGAACAGAAGAAATTTAAGAGCAGACCCCTTCATGCTCAGACATGGCACCAGCTATTTGCTCAAGCCCTTTCCAGAGTTGCAAGCTATAAGATCTTGAGCATTTTCCAGCTGCCAGGCTTCATCTCTGTTTTAAATGATTAGAAAGACAGATGAATACCTGTAAATTGATCTTTTGGAAGAAGTATAATATAACTGCCCATACTCTAATACAAATAGGATTTTTTTATTTTATTTTTTTCCTTTGACTACTGGAAAGGGTTTGAGAGAGAAAAAGCATTGAGAGGAACAAAGAAAGAGCACAGGTTGAAGACTCCCTAAATAGAACCAATAGTATCCCCTAATAGGAAGTAAAATCCTCATTAACGAGCTGTTATTGTGCTAAACAGTAGAGGCTGAAATCAGTTCAGAGGAGCTGAGCCACTGAAGTGCTTCTGCAGACAAAGCACGTTCTTGTGATGGGACCTGCCTGTCTCTGCCAGCTCCGAGCACTCCTGAACTTCCTCTAGGCATAGCAGCATAAATTGGTTTTGTCAACTGAGAGTGCTGTTTTCAGTGGAGGTTTTCTCCTCTTTATGGTGTGTAGATTGCATCAGCTTTTTATATAGCATGGGAGACAACTAAATGCTGTCCAAGACCCATTTGGCCATAGCTGCATCATGAAAAAGAAGACATGACAACTTGGCAGCCAAAAGTGTCAGAGGAGTTTAAGTCTGTGTCTTTGTCTCTCTTTCCCATAAACCTGTGCTGGAGAGAGCAGCAATGTGACAATACCTCTGCTTCATCTTATTTCTTTCTTTTTTTTTTTTTTTTTTTTCTTTAATGTGTTTTTTCATAAGCTGGGAAACTTTCTTAACAGCACTTCTGAATGTCACCCATCTGAATGCAACGCCACGGGGACCAAAGTCAGCTGTTGCTTCTCCCTTACTGATAGTGAGCAGCTGCCTGAACACCCAGCGTTCAGCTGGGGTTGGGTTCTGGTGCCTGCTTCATGCTGACTGCTGGCTCTTTCTGTAGGTACACAGGCAACAAAACCTGACAATTTATAAATAAATAATTAATCAAACATGCAGAAAAATGTTGAATCGGCACATCTCTATTACTTGGTGGGCTTGGGGGTTTGTTGGTTATTGTACAGATGTATGAATTCAGAGCAATTTAAACATATCTGTGTGCCAGTGAGCTAGCAGAGGAAATGAGGATTTAGTTTTGACTTTGAGTGCAAAATGTTTTGTTGTTGTTGTTGTTGCTTACCTGAGGAGTGACAGGAGCATTTCTTCCCTTTGCCAACCTTCCCTGTGCCAGAGACCACTTTTGCCTTGCACAGCGTGTTAGTGCTGGGGGCCAGATGCCTCTTTTGGGACCCACCTCTCTCCGAGCAACCCAAGATGTGTCTGGGCACTTGAGGCCAGGTGGCCACGCAGCCAAAGTGAGCTGCTGGTGAGGAAGTGCAGTTGGAAATGGGCTTCAAGTGTCGTCCCATGCATGAGGCACCAGCTTTGCACAAATGCCACCTCTGTGTCTTGAGAGGGAAAGCCAGCTGCATTCTGAATGGTTTCATCTGTCCCCCTGGGTGTAGCCCAGGGGCCACTGCTGGGCTATGCTGGCTCAGGCTTTGCAAGAGGCACTGTTTCTGCCCACACAGCCCTAATGGGGCAGTTTGTGGCCAACCCAGTTGCCTGACGGCACAAAGTTTATGGGGTCAAGCCTGTCTGCCATGTCTCCCTAATGATTTTTAATTCATCAGCTGATTTCAAGCACATCTGACATCAGGTAGGAGATCTCAAAGATAACTACACTTCTGCAGGTTTCATGAAAGCAGACTTAGGTTAAAAAATATAAAAATGAAAATGGAAAAGAAAAAGAACGAGTATGAAAGGGCTGACAGAAGGAAAGGCTTCTTACTCATGAGCTTAACCCTCATAAGGCACCTAAGATCACTGCATGACTGCAGGAAAAGCTCTGGCCAATAGTCACATTTCACAGCCATTGGCAACTCCAAACAGAAGCCCCGCAACTGCAGGAACCAGGCTTTATCAGTGCCACACCTCATAAAGTTGCTTATTATGCCCCATGCCTTGCAGGATTTACTGTCACCTGATCCACGTGTGATGCAGACCGTTGACCTGGGAGTCATGAATCCACAGCCTCCCTTTCTACCTCTTCCATGGTGACAAGGTGGACTGATTTCCATCCAAGTGATTTAAATGAGCCACCAGGGAACCTCGATTTAAATCATCGATGTTTGCTTTTTACATTGGCAGGAAAGGCAGCTTTAATGATGTATGGTCCTACTGCTGTGGCTGAAATCTAAATTCCTGGAATATTCCAGCTAGATAATCTCTAAAGTTCATGTATTTGCCTCTGGCTAGCGAGCTGCACACACAAGGGAGTGAGTTGTTGGCAGGCTGGGCTTGGAGCTGCAGCACTTGTATTGGCAGCATGAAATAGGCAGCTCAGCACGGGGCTGCCAGGCAGGGAGGTGTGTGGGACCTCTCAGCTTTGGTGGAGCAGAGGATGAAAAGGGAGAGGGTTCCCAGCAGAGGGAAATGCAGGCAGGGCTGCAGGAGGAGGAGGGTGCGTGCCCAAGCCATGCCCACGGTGTAGAGCAGGGACCTGCAGGGGCAGAGAGCAGTCCAGATGCTCACGTAGGAGCAGGATGAGTCACGTGCAGCCTATGAATTTTGTATTTCCAACCTGGATATGAAGGTATTCAAAGCAAAATTTCAAGTCTGGATGGATGGGCAATTAATGGGCATAAATGTGTTATGAAATGAAAAAAATGGTGTCCTTTTCATGGAAAACCTTGACATTTCTTGATACTTAATTAGTAGACAGATGGTTGATACTTAAGCTTTCCCTTTTCTGCTAGGTAGAAGACTGCTGTATACCTAGACAAACTTACCTGAATATGTCATTTAACCATATATTAACCAATTCTTCATCTTTGCATTTTGCAGTGGTAACTGATGTACTTTACTAGTGAAGAACCAGCTTCTCCCACCTAATTGTTCCAGGTTGTACTTGGGTAGGTAGCAGGAGTCATGAATGTGAAAAGACAGTATTTTATCTTTGTGTTTTATTCACTAAATATCAGTTCATCAAAGCCCTGTGCGTAAAAGACAATGAAAGAGGGCAGTATTTCTGGTCATCTTGTGATGTGACTATAGAAAAGATGATAGACCTTTTTCGCTCACCCTTAGTTTATACCCTTGCATTGAACAGATTCCTAACCACTGGTTGAACAAGCTGAAATCAAGAAAAATAGTTCTTTACTATCTGCAACAGTGACGGTGAGTTTATGCACTTGGTGAACATCAGTTCTGGGGGAGCCAGGTTAGTCGGTCTGACCTCCTTTTATCAGCAGAGACAAGCATGGGGCATCCTGATGGAGCACTTTTAGCTTCAAGTCTGTAATAAATCATAGGAAGCTTACACAGTCAATGTTCTGTCTTTGACTACACATAAACTTCTTTTTTCTTCTTTTTAAAACAAAAAGTATTTATGGTTTGAAAATCCAATAGTGCTTTTGGAAAGTTGTATTTTAATTTCACCTTTATCCCTGCTGGTGAGCATTTACAGCTGATTTATCCTCTTTCATATTTCAATTTTTCCATCCACAAATGTGTGGATGGATGTGCTTACCATATGTGTACAACCCAGTGGGATTCCCTAGCTCTAAATCTTCAATTAATCCTAACTACTATTAGTTCTTTATTGCAGAAGACACTTTTCACACTGTCCATTATCGAAGCAGCATGCTGCACAGCTCATTGTCTCCTTTCCATTGCGTGCAGCATCCCCTGCCTTTCCAGCTCATGCCGAGATGATTAGCACCACCTGACACAACAGCTTCCTGAGGAATTCTGTGAATGCAGTGAGCTTCAGAAAGCCTGGCAGCGAGGAGAAACACAAACACACCTCACCCTCACCTTGGAAGGAGCTTGATGCCATGCGTTTCAAAACCAAGCACTTGATGATGTGGAGTACCCTGGTCTTCTCCATCTCCTGGCCCCATTCCTGTAGCCATGGCAATAGCATGTCCTGCAAAGCGTGGGGCTGGCACTGAGCATAGTGCATGGCTCTTATCACCAACAACAGGTAATCCGAGGAGTGGGAGCCATTTCTCTCTGCCGCTGCGGCGGTGCGGAGCATGGTGGAACGATCAGCGCTGGTCCCCCCGCGCTGTTCCCCTCTCCTCCTTGGCTGCCTCCCCTCCTCGAGCTGTCCTTCACACAGGCACCAGACAACAAGAGGGGAAAAAAGACTAATATTAATAATTGCATTATGAGTTCCAAAGCCAGGAAGCTTGACTGGCCTTTTTATCGCTGATATGATAATGTGGTGAGCAGAGAAGATACCATCAGAAGTTGCTTTCATCTCTAGAGATATTTAATAAACTAGATATCTATTTTGGTCTCAGCAAGGATTCTCATTGAAGGCATTTCTGAAAGTCCTAATCGCTCTGGTTCATATGTGTAGTTTGAAACTTGTTAACACCATGGTCCCCCTCCCCAGCAGGGTTCAGCAGCACAGGGCTGTAATTGTGGAGGAGCTTCAAAGAGCTCTGCTCCTGCCTCCTTGTGATGCTGAGGGAGGCTGGGCACCAGTGCTCATTTACCAAGCTACCTGTTAGCAGCAAACATAGCTATTAAAGGATATCTATTTCAAACACTGTGACCAAAGACCAGAGTAACACTTTGGCCTCTATGGCTCTTTTCATGTGTGGATCTCAAAGTGCTTTGGCGTTACTAATTTGAAGCAGAAATTTTGCTAATTAGCATGGATGTCTGGGATGGAGGGCTGTGTTTTGCAGATCAGCTATGACATGCACAGTCCTGATTTACCATCAGATGAAGGATATCGTATGGCTTTGTTCATTTGTCTTAAAAAGCGCAGTTTACTTTGGTTACAAGGAAGGATCAGCAGCAGTGCTCTACACCATCAGGTCCCTCACCTGAACAGGAAGCTGCAGCTCAGTTTTGAAATGTGTATCCAATCCCTCTCTCTCCCCAGAGTTACATGGGTGTGGAGAAGGTGAACGATCTCTAAGTGGAGACCTGAATTTTCCCCTCTGCCATCTCTGGTGTCAGTTGCTGGCAATTTTCTGCAGATAACTTGGGTGCTGAACCTGGCCTAACAACCACAGAAAGTTTTATGTGCTGTATGTTGAAAAAGAGGATTTTGATGAGGGAACATTTGGGGGAAGGAAAGGCAGGTCCAGCACCGGTGCTTATTACTGGTTGCTGGTGCTTACTGGGTTGTGCAGGAGCTGCATTCACTAACTGATGATGGGTAACTGCTGATGGGTTTTACAGCATGGGCCAACATGGACTGCAGTCCCCTAGGTGCAAAGCCAGGCCTGCTGTGCAGCCTGCCCTGCCCAACAACTCCTTACACCACTGCAGCACTTGGCAGGGCAAGGTGGAAGACAGCATACTGCTTCTTCACCTAGAAAAACTAGTTTGTATTCCAATTCCTTGGCTATATCCTTTGTTTTCAGCATCCGAAGTTTGCTAAACAACACCAAGAAGATCTGCATGGGCAGCTGGGAGAAAAGAAGCCTCTGGATCAGGAGGGCTGGAGATCTTGATGGTGTTTCAAAAAATCATTATCTCTTCAAAGTCTGCCCCTGGGGAAACCAAAGCGTGAGTTTAAATGCAGTTGTGCAGCAATTCAGCTGGCAGAACTGCTGGCTTTGCTATGCCTGATTCAAATCCTTTGCTTCAATTGCTAGACCCAACAAGCAAAGCTTAACAAGTCCCCAAAAAATACAGCGGTATAATAATGAAGAATGCTGTGCAGCACTTAGCAATAGAAAAGCACGGGTAATGAGGGACTTAATTTGGAACATATCATTTGTCAGATAATTTGGAGGCGCATCTCAAAACAGTGCATAAGAATGGAGTTTGCTGCACCAGCTGAAGTCACCCCAAATGTTCTTTCTTTGTTGCAAATCTCTTTTTAAATCTAAGCCTTCAGAAAAGAACCTGGAACCAATAAATGACATAAAAGAATAAATGTTCACAACACATATTTTGGGTTTGGTTCAAACACAATATTAGAAAGCTGAATTAATTATGTTTGTATCAAACCCAAATATATTTTATGAAACAATGAGGACTCTTAAATGACTAACTGCTGCCCAGAATATATTTTCCCTGAACCAAACTGGATAACTGCATATCCCTCTTAAATTGGTCAGGAGAACTGGCTGCCAAATGACAATTCTGTGCCCCATATTTATTCACCATCTGTGACTTCCACATCAATTTGCTCATTTTAAAAATCAAAACTTGATTTTTTTTTTCTTCTCCCCCCACCCTTCTCTTTTCCCTTCTCTGCCAGAGCTTCAGGGTAGATCCAGTGCCTGATAATCAAACTATGTTGTTCTTCCTGCTGCAGAAATGGTTTCTGCTGTTGATGCATGAGGCATGGTGGAGTGGGGCTGGTTCCTCTGCAGCTCTGCTGGCTTTGTGGTGTGTGCAGTAGTTAAGACTTATTTATGCCAAAGGACATAGAATCATAGAATGGCTCAAGTTGGAAGGGACCTCAAAGCCCATCCAGTTCCAACCCCCTGACATGAGCAGGGACACCACCCACTACATCAGGTTGGCCAGGGCCTTGTCCAGCCTGGCCTTGAGCATCTCCAGGGATGGGGCACCCACAGCCTCCCTGGGCAGCCTGTGCCAGGGCCTCACCACCCTCTGAGTGAAGAATTTCCTGCTAACCTCTAGTCTAAATCTCCCCTCTTTTAGTTTAAAACCATTCCCCCTCATCCTGACATTATCTGACCAAGCAAAAAGTTGCTCTCCATCTGTTTTAGAAGCACCCTTTAAAAACTGACAAGCTGCAATGAGGTCCCCCAGGAGCCTTCTCCTTTCCAGGCTGGTCCTGCTCCAACAGCCCCACATCCTCCTGGTGCTGGGGGCCCAGAGCTGGACTCAGGGCTCCAGGTGGGACCTCAGAGGGCTTGCTGCACCTCACTAGGTTCATGTGGGCCCACTTCTCCAACTCGTCCAGGCAGAATGTGAGGAATTCCCTCAAGTGACATGCCTTTCCCCAAAAGAATGGTAGAGATTGTAGTAGGTAAAGAGGAAAGGGGATGAGTAACTTTGCCTTTTGTGGCATCATTTACCAACCCAAAAAGCTTCTTTTGCTTAAAAAGTGCCAGTTTATGATGGATGCCACCAGCTCCTAAAAGGAGGAGAATTAGGAAAAATTGATTCTAGGTACTAGTGATCCAACATCACTACATTCCATCTACTTCTGTTCTTGAAAAGCACATGATGTTTTATGAACAAAGTACACGTGGCACTGCATAGCAAGCCTCTAAGTACAATCCCATGGTCGCTGTCCAGCAGGCAGGGGCAAGGAGAAAGCAGGCCCTCTCTGGGACAGGGATTAAGCCTGCAGTGTGGCACTTGCTGATTACTCTTTTTTATCTTGTAAGACAAGAAACATTGGGGCACTCAGGGACATTAATGGCAGCTAAATCTGTGACAGGAACTAGAAAATGCTGAAATGCTGCTTCATGAAGAACGTAATCAGTCGATGAAAACCCCATGCTGCTTGGAGGTCGAGGAGCCAAACCTGGTGCTGGATTTAGGGGTGATTCTGGCACCATGTAGTATATGTGTAGTTACACTCATCAGAGTAGCCAAAGCTCAGGCTACAAAGGAATAAAAGAAACACAAAATCCTCAAAAGGAATTCCTCGTGCTCTTCTATCTCTCTCTCTTTTTTTTCTTTTTTTTTTTTTCCTTTTTCTTTTTTTTTTTTTTTTTTCATCCATCCTTTTGCAGCATTGCACTCCTGTTACTATAGTAGCAGACCGGTATTTTTACCCTGAGCTGATATTGGCCACGCTCAGAGAGTAATCAATCCACTACAGCAAAGCCAGCACTCCTGCATTTGAGAAAAGACAGCTGCTATCAAATTGTCAAAGTGGTTCAGGCTGGGCTTAGGGGTCTCAAATTGTAAATAACACCGGTACATTTACATCCCGAGCAGAATTTATGATCGAGCTGCAGATAGACACGTTGTCTGGCAATTACATGTTACTGCTGGGCTGATCTCTTGCAGTTGCGGAGGGTGGGTTGGTTAACCACTCTTTACATTTGTTTGTTAGAGCTGGAAAGCAGGGCTGCCCAGCACAGGTTTTTCCCGAGTAGCTTGACACGACGCTGAGCTTCATCCAGCTTTCTGGTTGTGTTCAATGTGGACTCGTTTTGAAGCAAGCAGACAACTCTCTCTCTCTCTTCTCACAGCTTGCATGAAATGCAGCCCTGAAACCTGGGCTTAGGTTTTATGAACCTTTCCAAATTGCTCTGTGAAACCGATGTAAATGTAAGCATTTTTGACAAACCTCAAGAACTGATGTGTTTTGCTTTGGTTTTATGTCACGCTGCAAACACTTTTGATGGCTCTAAATCAGAAACCTAGCCAAACTTTCTTTGCTATAGACATGGGATGGAAACTTCACAAGAAAGAAGGTTGTCTTGTGCCTTTTCTGGCACTTAGCAGGCTTTATGGGAAACATCAGCAGAGCCCTTTTTTATCAGAAGTATTTGGATACTTCCACTCCTTCCTTGGTTAAGGCTATTTTTTTTTAACTGTAGATATGAATCAGAGCCTGTCTTTTGAATGGAAGGCTCATGTGGTTATCCTTTATCTTCACCGTGTCTCCAGAGCTCCTCTGCAGATGGCAAGAGGAACATCCTCTGGAGGCAGCAACTGGTGTGATGAAGACTAGGTGAATGTGGGAGGTGGGATGCTGCTCACTGGCCTCAGCTGGGCTCAAGTCAGTGGGTGAAAGGACATGAAGGAGAAAGGAAACACTCTCCCAGGCAATTTTCTGGGAGAAATAAAATTACATAAGGAATGATTGACAAATTAGAAGCATTCTGCACCTAATTTTAATGTGTTTGGATCTTAGGGAGGAGAAATATGTTAAGTTTCAAATTACCCACTTCACCAGTTGCTGCCTTCTCTAAAATCAAAATCAGCCTAGGCATTTGGTACTAAATCTTAAAGAAACAAATTGCTTTCTAGGGTACACTGCATTCTTAAAACAGCTTTATTTGAAAGTCCAACTGAGCAAGTTAATTTAAGTGGTGACATGGTCCGTGACAGCCGAGCGCTTGTTATTGAGTCCAGTTACATATATGAGGACAAATCACACTGCCAGGTAAACTTAAGATAAGCCTGACCTTGGGCTCTAATTCAAAGCCATCTGACGTCCATGAGAGACTTTCAATTGACTTAATGGCTCCTGAAGCAGCTCTTGGGCGACATCAGCAATCAGTGGTGGCCCCGGTTGATTTACTAGCCCCAGTGACCCATGCTCCCAGAGGAGAAAGTGCAATTTCCCCAAGTCCTCTTTCCCCCTTGCCTGGTCAGCAGCTGTTCCTGTGCCAGCCCTAGCACCACCTGCAGCTGGAGGCAGCCCTCTGCCCCAAGGGAAGCTCCTGGGGGAAACCTGGTGTCTCTGGAGGCTGTATCTTATTCTGTGTCTACATATTTATATGCCTTATTTCCAATAACAGAACTTCAAAAGCACAAAGAAGACATGAATCCTAGCTTTAGAGTGCATTCAAGCTGGTCTGCTTGGTCCATCCTTGAAGCTCTTGCCCATGACTTCAGTCCTTGCAGACCTGATGGCAATATAGTATGTCCATTTTAGTTAACATAAGTGATCTGAAATAGCCAATTCAACATCCCCATTTAGTAATGAGACTTATTGAAGCTTATGAGCTGCCTTGGCTCGCAACACAATTAAATTTCAGGAAACAGAAAATATTCCAGTGAGGCTGGTGGATTCGTAATACTATTTGTGGCTTAATGCATAATAAAAATCTGCCATTTAAGGTTTAATATAATATGCAACAGTCCTAAATGACCAGTAAAAACATTATGCAAATTTTTAAGGAAGTTATTGCCTCCTGTAAATGATAATTTATCAATGGCTTGTATACAAAGGGCTTTCCTCATGGTTATGAACAAACAAAAATGCAGAAATGAGCAGGCCTAAGTGGGTTATAGAAACAGGAGGTCAACATAAACTGTACAGTATGAATGGTTGTGAGCTTTCTTGTCAGCCAGGGGAGTAATGTAATGCACCATTATTTTTGTGTGCTAACAGACTACATTCAGGCCCCTTAATAATAATAAAAATAAAAGATTTACTTAAAAATGATGAGATTTTTAAAGCATAGCATCTTCAGTTTATTTTTTTATTCTTCCTCTCTTTTCCACTTTAGTATTTACCAAACATTTTCAGACTTATTTGTAAATACGAACATTAGAAACAAACAAACAAATAAAAAACCTTTTATTGTCAGGAACCTTCTCATATTTTCATTCAAATATGAATTATGAAGCATAACACTGCAAGATTCTCATTAAAATGTCCAGCATTGAGGTGCTCAGGGGCCCTCTGGGGTTATCTGCTGCTGTGGCCACCTTTAGGAGAGGCAATGCTGCTTGGATGCCAGCTATGGGGGAAGAAATAAAACCCCAGTAATTCCCAGATTTTTGGAGGGTTAGAGCCCATGTGGCTAAAGCCGCACCCCAAGAAGCACTCCCATCACAGCCAAGCACCTAACATTATAATGGGCTTTGAAAAATGGTTTGACTATTATGGAGCCCTTTTAGCAGTCACGCCATCAATTCTGTATGAGGAGATATTTTATTTTAAATGTGTTATGAAGACACGAAGGCATTTGCATTGTTAATTTCTCAGATGTCAAACAAACACCATTATTGCAAAATGAATGCAGCTACCCAGCTGAGAAACAGACCCATTCACTGCAAATAAGCGAAACTTAAAAAATGAATGAGTTCTACTGATTGCAAGTATCATCAGAAATTAATAATACTCTAGGAATTTTTCACACAAAAGATAATGAAAGTGTTGTAACTATTTGTTTCCAGTTGTCGATCTCCATCCCTCTCTGAGGTTCAGGGGATCATCGCCAGCTCCAATGTTAAGGGTCCTGGCCATGGGTGCTGGAGCAGCCGGGTGGTCATAATATGACCCTCGAGGCATCTTTGGGCTGCCCTGACCAGCTGGGCTCCTGTGCAGGGCACCTCTTTGCTGTCATTATCTCATCCATGCTGGATCCTTCTTGATTTGCAAGTATCTATGAAATGTCAAAACCTACTTTTTCAGCCCCATTCTTCCTCTTTCCTTCCTCTCAAGCCGGGACCAGTTTTGCATCCCTCTTTCAGCTGCTGCTGCGCACACTGCTGTTTCTTAGGTCCTTTCTTAAGCCTAGTTTCTTCTTCCCTCTCCTACTCCATGGCCACGGCATTCTTTATGTCTCTGTGTTTGCAATAACAACTTCAGCTCTTGGAAAATTAGGTGAGATGAACTTGTTATGTGACAAATTAAACATAAACAGCTCCAAAAAGCATTTTGAAGTATTTGTCTGTGTCTGCATATTCATCTGCCAGATGAATCACTTGAGTTATAAAAAGTGTGGAAGAGAAAAATCTAATGGAAATGATAATATGATTACTGCCCATAATTCTCACAAATCAAGCATATCAGTTACGCACAAGTAGGCTGTCTGAATGTCTGTGTGTTTTTTCTTTTTTTTTTCTTTTTAATTTTATTATTTAAAACTGATTAAACAACTGATTGTAGGACCCTGTATGCCTTTCCACACAGTTAATACTTGATGCGGAAAGCAACAGCTAGACACTTATTTTATGACTATGCAACAGTCGAGTCTCACAGAGCTGAAGGCTGTGTGCCCTTCTCTGTATCATCTTGTTTCAAATATTGAGAAAACACAAGAGACACATTTATTTGCAGAGGTACTTACAGAGGAGCTAATAAACTGGTCTCCATGTCAACCTGTATTTTACTTATTTATTTGGCCTTGGTTGGAAAGCCTTTTCCTCTGTGTGTTGAGTAGAGCAGCTAAGGAATTTGCAGCTTTATTGTACTTTTAATGATACTATCAAAGCATGCGGCTGAAATAGAGTGATCACCTTGCAGAATTAGTGACAAGATTCACACTTAATGTCTTTTATCAGGAAATCATAATGCGCCCAGCAAATGCTATTTAAAAAATGTTCAAGTACAGAGACAAAAGCCCACTGTAATGAGAAGTTACTGCAGGAAGAACGGATATTAATTGTTAACAAGGTTATAAATCCTTATGTTCATGGACTGAACACATAAGGTAGGTGTTTAAGAAGGTATTTATTCTTGGTATTAATTTTTAAGCTGAAATAATTCATTGCAAAACAACCTAGTTATTGTTCCAAACTCAAATATTTTTTGGAACAAAGTGAGTTCCAGCTTTGTCCACCTTGCTTGCCAGGAACGCTATCCTATTTGGGCAGGCTCTAGCACACAGCACAAGGCAAGACATTAGGAAAGCCTCAGTCCCAGCAAAGAGGGCACTTAACTGCAACATCACGAGGTAGAGATGGAGGTTGTCTACATTATGCTGCACTGGAGACGCAAAAGATGAGTATAAAAGCTTGAAAAGTTGTTTCTGCTATAGACTGAACTATTGTTAGAGTGCTAATTTCTACACCTATGCTTTTGTAGACTGAATACCATCCCAAGAAGATGTTCAAGTGTCTCCTGTAGAGGGCCCCTGAACAATCCTTTGGACTAACCAAGGGCTTGTGTCTGCATAGGGAAAGTGGTTGGTTTAAATTTCAGAGCAATCCCTATCTTTCCCTGGATAGGGTTTTGACTTACTGAGAAGCAGGCAGCTCATATTTGAGATTAATTAAAAAAGGAGAGTTGTCTAACAATGGAGCCGTGGGACACTCAGAGGGAAAGCAAAATGTTCATATTAACTCATGTGTAATCTATATCAGCTAGACTACTTACACTGCTCAGTTGTGTGATTCAGTAAGCACAGTTAGCCAAGATGATCAGTTATAACCTGATTCAATGCACACTTTTCCCACCTGCTTTTAGAACAGACCCATGTTGAAAAGTAGAGCCAGAGAACAGTGGAGCTGGTCATGGGCACATCCAGGCCAGCACATCTGCTCAGTATCCATCTTTGGTTGATTTCAGTAGGGTGAGGACAGGAGTGACGGGACTCCAAGTTTGTTATTTCAGATGAATTTCAAAAATAACACTTTTCATTTGTTTTATTTTGCCATAAAGTCACCGGCTGTATCCTGCCAAAAGCCACTGGTAATGAAGTGCAGACTGAGTGCAGCGCACACACATTAAATATGTAGCAGGCTCATCCTGACCTGGGCACCAGAACCTCGGTACTACACATCGTGTTCGTGTGCCATTGCGCTAACAGGAGCACTTTGGAACCGCTCCATTTCTGACTGAATCCAGATTTTAAAACCAGGCTCCAAAAGGTATCTGCTCACTTAATTCATTTGTGGTAATAGCCTCAAATGAGAGGCATTCATTTCCTCTTAGAGTAACTATATTATGAAATTCTATTGTGAATGAGGCACTTGAAGGAAATCTTAATTATTTTTTAAAGCTTTACTTCCTCTCAGTCAGACAGATTTGGAAGATACATATGCCCTCATACAAGTGAGCCGTTTCTGTAGTTCTGAGCAGACTTTTCCAAGTTTTATTAGACCTAAAAATTGCTTAGCCTTTCTGGGAAAAAAAAAAAAAAATGAAAAAGAAAAGAAAAAAAGCTCCACTCAGTTTTGTGAATGTCACTGCTTTCTCCTAGTTGATAAAATGAGTAAATATACTACATTTACATAAATAATTTCTTTTCTACAAAAATTGTGCTCTTTTTCCCCCTACAATATTAACAGATGTAACTCGACATTTTTGATAATGCCTAGCACCACCGAAGTGACAATAGGACTTGACAGCAACTGGGAACCGTAATAATTTCATGAACTCTCTTCTGTTGTCCTACAGCCCTGCAAATCGCTGTGGGCTGTACAATGCAACCACTGCTTGCCAGGTGTCTTCTCCCATCATCTGTGCAAATGTGTGGCTACATTTATTAGCTTTCTCAAGGGCTATGCTAACATTTTACTTTACTGGTGGGTTGGGGTTGGAAGTGCACATGTAGACAGTTCAGAAAAAAATAAATAAATCAGACAACTGCTAGTATTTTCCTTGTACTAGACAATCACTTGCAATGCTTACATGTGCTTTTGTCTATATACCAAATTGCAGGGAAGACCTAGTGCAGGGATGATCAGTCTTGACTTGGGTTGTAGGTCGAAATCTCCTACTGCTGTGGGCCAGGATGCTGAGACACAGCCATACCTCCATGCTATTCTTTATATTGCCCGGTTTCAAGGGAAAATGCTTGAAATGCTTGTGATCTGCCATGTTTATCTTGAGTTAGCTTTGGAGGGACATCCAAATGTCTTTTGGTGAGCCAGCCTTGATTTTGCAAGAGTTTGGTAACTAGCTTGCATAGCATATGATTTTTTTTTTTTTTTTTCTATTTTTAAAGATATGTGAGTCATCAGAAGATGCATTTTGCAGTTTCAATGTTTGTAGTTGGGGTGCTAATATCAGATTAATGGACTTTTTTGCACCCTGATGGTCCTTAGCATATCCACTAGCATTTGCTGCAGTGTAGCACTTCAATTAGTCACTGCTGGCAAGGAAACCTAAAATGGTGCCACTGAACCATGAGGTTCAGTTTCTCTGCTGCTGTCAGTTTGGTCCCTCTCTTCAGGGAAAGGTGGTCTAGCAGCTCACCAGCTCCCTGTGTGGTTGGGAGCTGAAGAGTCGGCGTCTTTTATGAGTATCTGAAGCCTTGGAAACTGCTAATGGACCAGCAGGTGATTTTCCTCCCATCAGGAAAACCATTTGTGACACCAAAGGGCCATTACCTGCTCTCAGGCCCTCCCAGGGCATGTTCATGGGCAGACTGAAGGAAGAACTGGGACAGCTCTGAGCAGCTCTGTGTGGTTTATATTGTACAGGCACTATTTTGGCATGTGAATGCAGTGGAAACTTGGTGCTCAGACCGCGGCACGCTGTCTGCATGCTGCTAAAACATCACCCACCAGCACTAATCTTTATGTATCAGTTTAATATTTATATTGCAATTCAAGACAGACATTTCTGCTACTTGCATTTAGACTGAAACAAGGAGGAAAAGCAAGCTAATTCCTGGCTTTAGACTTGTGAGCAAATCCTAGTTGCAGCTCTGCACATGCACAGGAACTGGCTTTCAGAGAGCAAAGAGGGGGTCTTCCTCATTCCTGCTCTGTGGCATGCATTAGCCTGCACTCTCCAGGGACCAAGAGCAAGTGCAAAGCCTACAGAAACACAGTTCCCAGTGGAAAAGTGCTTTTTCATCAGCTCCCTAGCATGCACCCTGAGAACTCAAGGCCTTTTCCCTCCAGCACAGTGGACAACCGTTCCCACACAAAACCCTGCGTTGGGCTAGGAGGAGCTCTGGCAGCTCAGGAGTCTGTCTCTTTTTGTCTTCCTGACTGTTTTGAGCCCTTGTTATTAAGCTTTTGCTGCCAGAGGGCTCATTGCATTTATTTGATAGATGTAAGTACGCCCAGCTAAGGGAAAGGTGAGGGAGATGGGTTGGGGAGGAGACAGCATTTTCAGCTCTGGTTTCAGCGACAAAAAGGTACAGACGTGTTTATAATCCAGAGGGTTTTTTATTTTAAAAGTGCTTGAAAGATTAATGGCAGCCTGGAAAAATCAATAGTAACTCATCACAGGCAAAATCTTCTGGAACACAAAACCCCACTGGGGGGACAAAGCAAAATTATGGCAATCTGTAGAAGGGCTAATGAGCCTGTGATTAAAACGGAGAAGTAGCTGCGTCACCCTGCATCTCTACCACAGGCTCCCTGGGAAAACTGGCCCATCAGACTACCAGATCCTGAAAGTGATTTAGACACAGTTAAAAGAAAAAAATAAAAAATAGGCAACTTAGACCTCTAAAAATGATAAGAGAAGGATGGTCCATAATGTCTTCCTGCCTCAGTTTCCCCTCTCTACAATAGTGAGGTTTCCTTTGTCTCCTACTGAATCTCGTTCAGATTGTAACCTGATGCAGAGAGATTTTGCTTCCTAAATACACAGTGCTTCTCCCAGGAGAACCCTGGTCTTGGCAAGTACCTTAAGTTTCCAGGTGGAAACTCTGTCAGATGAGCTGCTTAAACCTCATCAGGGAAAAGCACAATATTAAGGATAGCTTGAACTTGTTGGAGGTAGAGTTGTCTTACAACATTTTACAGCAGTCAATAGGTGTTCAGGGTGCTAGCAAGTTATATGAATTGGTGAGATGATCTTTCTTCCAAGAAGTCACCTGAAAAGTATTAGCAATTTAAAACCACCAGATAACCTTCCTAATTTCTGTGAATGCACAGTGAAGGCAGAAACAAGGTTGTAGAGCATTTCTGGCACCACCCCTACACAAGGTCCTGTTGGGAAGGAGAGAAGGAAACTGTGCATGTGTTGAAAGCTATTCTAATAATATTTATCAGAAGAAAAAGCCTCACAGAGTCAGCTGCCAGGGCTGAATCAGAATGTGTCAACATCCTACTGCCTGCGATCTACATTAGATCTAAAAGATTTGGCAAGAAATTTGGATCAGAGCAATTACCTATGTGGCTATTTGTTAAGGGTTGTCTCAAACACAGCACTCAGAGAAATTGAACTGTCAGAAGCTAATACAGGAATAATAAGAGGACATTTCATCTCCATTGGACACCGGAGATGAATTGTAGGTAAGACTGAATGGGAAAAAAAATAAATTGAATATGTATTTGGCTTTAGTTTTTGTTAAAGGACTATAACATGAATAATGAATATTTTAAGGAGAGAAGACTGGGCCTTCAATTTCTTTCAATAATGTTAGTGTTGTATATACTGGTTTGAATAAAATACATTTCATAAAACACCTACACACAGCTCTGCAATGCATTATGGATGGCCCCTCTTGAGAAATCTTACATTGCTTTCAATTTTGACACAGTGATACAGTAATAATAGAAAATTCAGGCATAATATTCAGCCTGCATCTTCAACCCTCCCACCCCCCCGTTTGTTATTCTTTGCCACACCAGGTGAGCACAGATACACTTTTCTGATGCTTCCTTAGGCAGCTCCCATGGCACCATGGTTCCTGCTGGAGGGGGTATCTGACGCAGCAGGAAGGTCATGTCCTGCATTGTGTGGACTGGGCGGGGAGGATGGAGCTGAGGTTTTCACCAAAAGCCTCCCAAAAGTGAGTTTCTGTACAGGAACAGGAGGTGCCACCAAACACAGACACACACTGTGCGTGATATGAAGTTGAGTCACATAGCCCAGGAGTTCTCCCTCTATAGTGATGGAGAAAACACGAGTGCTTGGACACTGACTTTGCCCTTAGCCCTCTCTCCTGTGCCCTTCCTGAGAAACCTTCTGCATTTCTTCCCTGTCGGTGTGCTCCGGGCTCTTATCTGCTGTGTGGGTGGGCTCTTGTATTAACAGCAGGGCAGATGCATTTGGCTTCCTGCTTTGCATGCACAGCCTAATTTCTAGGCAACTCAATTATGAGGGAAATGTTGAAATGCTGCAGTAAACAATCAGGCTTTAAAACTAAAAAGAAATCTGTTACTGAAGAACAAATGGCAAATCAGGCAGTGCCATCTACCCTCAGCCAGATCCAAACCACGGGACTGAGCAAAGACAGCAGGAGGGCAGTAAGATAGGAGTAGGGTTGGAAGTGGGAGACACATCCCTATTCCTTCAATTTGGGACTTCATTGAACCACAATTTGCAGTATTCATTTATTGCTCCTGTGATAGACTGATGGCACCTCAGGCTGCACATCTCCACTGGTACAAGTATCTCTCAGTGTGCTCCGTGATGGGGTCTTGATGTGGAGCTCTTGGGAAGCCAAAGTGGCTGGTGCTGCTTCTGTGCTTCTGCAAAGCAGTCCCAGCCCCAGAAGGCTGAGTTTGTTCTCTACCATGTGCTCTACAACATGGAGGAGGAAAAAAATAAATAAATTGAAAATGAAGGCAAAGGCAACCTAGGTAGATGTACCTTGCTTCTGCTCCCAAGGATGGCTTCTGCTGAGAAGGAGAGGAGCAGTTTAATACTTAGAAAACTCTTTTCCCTGATGCCTTTAGAAATGCCTGTGCTACCTGAGTGAGAACTGTCCAGGTCCACCAGCCTCTGAGTGGATAGTGGATAGTGCGTATATATGCAGACAGTCAGTGAGCCATACAACCACTCATTTTAGTCACAGTCAAAGTAAAATCAGCAGAAGGGAAATGTACACCATCAGACTTCTGTACATCATCACAAACAGTGGCAATGACATTAACTGTTGAGTTAATATGCAGTGATGTATACAGGTTTGTGCTGCAGGTGTTTATTCCCCTGCTGTTGTCGGAGCCCAGCAGGCAGAGGAGCAGACCTGAGGCTCCTCTTTGTCCTTCAGGAGGGATGTGACACAGCGTGGCACCTATGGACCTCCAGCTCCTGGCCCAAGAGGGCAAGTGAGCACTTCTGTGCAAGTGAGAATAATTACAAATAATTATTCATTATTTTGATTATTCTAGTTATCAGTTCTCATCAAATACTGTCCTGTTGTGAAAGTATTAGTCATCCAAGTGGGGAGAATAGGTAATAGGAGTGGTAAGTCTCCAGGCATGCAATGGATAGTAAGTATTCCAAAATAAACTGACCCTATATAGTATATGGCAGATAAAAATAGCAAACAGCCAGCAAAACCAAATCAGCTTTGGAAATGCTGTTACAAGGATTGAAAAGCATCATAATCATGGGACCTAAGGACCACACCACAGAAATCAGCCACTAAATGTACCCACAGACCCACATCCGAAGGTAAAAAGCAGCATTCCTTCAAACAATTAGCAATCACAACATTATGTTTTTTACCGTTACTGTCAGCCATGCCCAAGCCACCCACCAGGTAAAATTACAGTGTTAAGATCACAAGTGTATATCAGCTGATTAGCTGAGAGCTCCCTGAGAGCTGTGCTACACGGGAGGACAGCGTGTGGCTAAATTGGCACCGGACAGAAAGCACATCAGCCCTTTGGGGCACGTCTGCACACACACACACATGCACACACACGCACTTACATGCATACAGTGTTGAAAGCACAATATCGTGGAAGGAGACAACTTCTAGAGATGGGCAGAAGGAGTGCCCAGGGAAGAAGGGAAAATGGGGTGCTTCAAAAAGCAGGAATAAGGGAGGCTGGGAGTGATAGGAGCTCTCTGATTTGCCTTTGCCATTTGCAGTTCACCAAACTGTAAAGTTTGGAGAGCTGATTTGGGACCTCTAGACATCTCCAGGGGACTTAGCCCCACTCCTCATTGAATTTCATCCTCACTGTGCCATTCGTTTTGCACTGCTGCTGCCTCTCCAGCAGTCTCCACTTGTGTTGTCTGCTGTGTGTGTAGATGTGGGAAAAGGCAAGAGCAAGAGTAGAAGGAAGGAGAGAGAGGAGAAGAAAGGAAGTGGGAGTGCTGCGTGGCCACAGGAGAGCTGCATGGAAAGGGAATCCCACAAAGCCCCATTTTCCTGGGAGCTGCAGGAGATGACCCAGGGTATTGGGTATTAGTGCCCTCGAACAGAACAGGTTAATAGAGATAGAGCTCCTTTAAATCCTTCCCAAAAGTAGGACAGATTTTTTTTTTTTTCTTTTTTCTTTTTTTTTTTTTTCTTTTCTGATGAAATGGAAAATTCGCCTCTCACAGTTTGGTATTATTTGTGAAAAATTATCTATGGGGAAAAAATATAATTTGCTAGTCAGCTTTCTTGCTGAATGTCTCTCCCTGGTAGCCAGCTGTCTGTCAACTTTTGCTAACATCACCAGATCTAAAATTATAGTTGTGGGGTAGATTTTGCTGCCTTCCTGCAGTTCATAGGCATTGTCCAGCCAGATCTCAGCAGGGGTTCATCCTCTCTAATGCTCTGTCTTGATGACCATCAAAGCAAGATGCTTTGGGGAGCTGCCTCTGGTCTCTGTTTCCTTATTTCTTTCCATTCAATGCTTCCCCTACTTTCTGTCCTGCATCTGTCAGTCTTACATTTTCCTTATTTCACTGCCTTATTCCTTTTTTTTTCTGTCTTCACTACCTCCTTTGCTAAATCGTTCTTTCTCTTCCACCTCACCATCTCAGAAACCATATCCATTTCTGCCCCAGTCCTGTGGGAAGCTCTGTGGGCTTTGAATGGGGAACAGAGCCCTTTCTCCAGCTTCCATGCCTAGCTCGAGCTCCCAGTAACATAAATGTCTAGGGACCAACTGGAACTGGGAAACAAGCTTTGTTTCAGGTCTGCACAAAGACATTTAAGAGCCAGAACTGTTTGGCATTTTTGTCTGAAGTCCCCATAGAAAAGCCAAGGACTGAGCAGGCCATGGAGGTTTTCATAGCAATCTGACTGAGTGTGATGATATATACCTTAGTTAGAGTAGCAAATGCGCTCCTTGAGATAGCTTCAGTCTAAGTTGAGTAAAGGCAGTAACAGAGCTGTGGCTGCAAGAAATTCTGATATTTTTTTAAAGAACATAGACCAAATAGACAGACAGTGTTTCAATTTGTTGTTTTCCAGATAATACTGAAGCTTAATGAATAAATAAGTACAAAATTAAAGGCTCATTACCCACCCAAAAAGTCCCTGTCATTTATTAAACCTTTTAGAGGAAGCAAGGAAAAGGGAGAAGTGCCCATTAGAAGGATAAACATATCACAGATCTGAATGTCAAATCAAATTGAGCAAAAATTAATTAACTCGGCGAGCATTAGAAGGGAGAGCCTGGTGTCAGCAGAGACGATGTTTACCTGCTCGTGCTTTCTCTGCTAGCTCAAAAGGCACTGGAGGCTGCGAAGGAATTAATGTGTGCCAGGTGCACGCAGCTCACTTTTGTGAAAGAAACCCGTTCCTCATTTCAGAAACCACTTTTCTTATGTCTTGAAGAAATTGTCTGTAAATGGGCCTCTCCCTCGAGCCAGATGCTCTGAGAACTGAGACTTCTCTCAAGCTGCTCTCCCAGCTGGGGATTTATTAACCCAAAGTTCTCCCTGTAATTGCTGTCCGAGTCATTTGAGTGAGTTTTGGATCAGGCCCCCAGTGCCAGCTGGTTTATGGCTACAGCTCGGCTTACAAATGATGCCCTGAAACTGAACTATCTGTAGCTGAGAGTTAATCCCCTTGAAATCAATAATTTCTGATCCCTGAAGCTGCTGTTTCGGTGATGGACGGCTGGCAAGTGAGAGCCAACTTTGTGAAATCATCCCTTTTTCCTCCCCTCTCTGAAACAAGACTTCTTCTATTATTACACCAGCTGATAAAACAACTGTAATCAACTCTTTTCTGCTCCATAAAATAGTTACTGCTAATTACTAATTATTGGGAATAAGCTTCCTACCATATCTGGAAGCATTACAGTGACTGAGAGTTAACAGTGATCATTACTTTTGGAAGAACCACTATTCACTTGTAAGGGGTTACATATGGTACACTGAAGAGTTTTAACTGATGTGAGCCAAATAATGTTTGAAAAAGAGGTTGATGATTGTAAGATATTAATACATACACATTCTAACACGTGTTTGCATATGTGACTATTCACAGCAAATTGAAATTCAAGCCATTGCATCCACTAGATGCTTACTGGCCATTTGCATACAAAAACACTTGATTTGTGTAGACAATCGCTGTAATTGCATGGGCAAAGAGTTGCTGCCTTGTGCTTTCCTCTTGCAGAAGTTGTTTCTGGGCATCAGTAAGTTCTAGCAAGCAGAATACAAACTCACAGGGAAGATGAACCTCTTTGTAGGAAATGAGAAGTTTGCAGTATTTCTTCTCTGTCAGTGCTTCTGGGGAGAAGAATTAATAATGATCAAACTAAAGTGACCCAGCTATGAAATAATGTCATGTCTAGGAACACTCACTCTGTAATCTTTGTATAAAAACTAATATCAGCTGCAGAGGGGAAAATCAACTAAACCGATAATGCCATATCAGAAAGTCCTGCTAAAGAACTGAAGAGTACATTTTTGCATCAGTCCCAAGATGCTAATATCCTCTGGGCAGCAGTGAGGGAGCTGTAGCCATGGCCAGTGCAGGACTCCAGGCACTCAAGTCCCACCTCTCTATCCTAGGTTGTCCTCAGGAATAGTGGAAACTGGGAAAGGTCAGATAAGAGTTTACCGGGATACTCATCCACAACCTACTCTCAGATGAAATTGCCAATTACGCAGATCTAGAGAACCCCAAGACTGAAGATTTGCTTCTACTGGCAACAGAGACACATGGATTGAGTATGCTTTGTCCATCTGAATCAGCACTTGTTTATGGGGTGTGACAGTGGCCAGATTCTGTTCCGAACTTAATTCAGAGATGATACTTTCTGTATGAACTAACACAAAAACTAAATGCTCATTGCCAGGTGTTTTAATCAGGTGTAGGAGCACACACAGGAATAAAGCAAAGTTCCTGTTGCTTCTGGGTGCTGATATAAACCTGCAGCAGTCATTTGCTTCATGACCAAGACACCTGAAACCAAGATACATAGAGTTTGAGCTACTTTATTCCCTTCCCAATCTCAGCTGTGGACACTGGGATGAGCAGTGCCTTCATGACCCAACCCCTATGGGAACTCCTTCCTCTCCTACAGGAGAAATATTTTCTTCAAAGCCTTTGCTGCTTACCCAGGATAGGCTGTCATCAAATTGCTTGCTACCCCTTTACTTCTGCAAATGATGCTCTGGTGGCTGCTTAAGCTCTTTTCCCTCTTAGCTATTCCAATCTTCTCCACACTCAGGTATTCATTCCTTCCTAGACACATGCCTCCCTTCTCTGGCCAACCTTTCTCTCCACTCTTCCTATAAATCCCACTGAAAGCAATCCCTTCCCTTCCTAAATCTATATGAAGAAGCACATAACACTTTTTCTCTTCTTGTTTCATTATTTTGCAAACGCATTAAATAAAACACCATCTTGAAGACTGAACAGCAGCCTGAAAACACTTTGAGCACAGGCTGGGTGTTTTTAATCCCTTCATCACATCTATAAAATAATACACAGTATTTACCAAGGTGCAAGCAGCCCACTTCAAAAATGTACTCTAGTTTATGTTTTTTGCAGCCCCATTAATTCTACTACATAATTCCCCTGAGGAGAAACAGAAAATGTTCTTTCCATGTAGAAGGGAGGAAAATCCATCCCTTTTGACTTTCAGGAACTAGTACAAACTGTAGATAAGTCTTAGTTATGGCAAGTGAGGCATGGACAAGAGCTCCATCAGCGGTAAAGAGCATTTACTCCCATTCAACTGTGATAAACTCAGAGCCTTTTTGTTGTGATTTGCCATCAAGAGCAATGAGTGAAAGAAGCTGTAGCACAAAGTTAAGTTTGATGCTAACTAACTCCCTCTTTATGCAAAGGTTTGGGCTTTTGTATATTTCGATGAATTTAAATTTAAAAAATGGAGTTTCAAGAGGAAATTGCTCATAGTGTTGTGGGTTCTGGATATCTATATCTATATTAATGTGGCTAACATTTTTGCTGTAGAAGTAGAAAAAGGAAAAAATGTACTTTCAAAACTGCTTATTTTTTCTCGGACTTCTAAAAATAAAATTGGCATAGATTTTAGAAGTTAAAAAAAGGCTTAAATAATGAAGCAATGAAAAGCACATTCCAATTTTTAAGTTTGATGAAGGGTTCTCAGTTGATCCAAAACATTTTTAATTCAGATTTTGTTTCCTGTTTTTCAAAAAGAGGCTAGTTTCATTAACTCTTTCTTTCCCCATCGCTAACAACAACAACAACAACAAATCTCCCAAAATGCAAACCATATTCTACCTCAGTTTGACTGAAATAACTTTTTGTCCATGCTATTTTTTTATTTTACCTATGAACCCTCTCTTATCCTGCCCCTGGACCAGCTCATGTCAAAACCTACAGTTTATGAAGACCTTATCTGACAGCAGAGATGAACTCTACCTGACTTGATAAGTGGAGCCAGGATCACTAGGGCCTTGGATCCATTTTCCAGATACAAGTTTGAGTCCAGAGTTGACGACCTATCTTGATCCATACACATCTTAAGTTTGACTCGGCCAAAACTTCAGCTGGAAACTTAATGGAATATGAAAACTCCCTACAGCTATAAACACAAGTCAGCCATCAATCTGCATTGTCTTTATTATTTTCTGTTTGTTCCAGCCTGGAAGAGTCTGTATAACGTGGAGCTGAGTCCAATAAGCAGAGATAGTCCCCAGATTCATTCCTGTGGGGTGCTACGACCTCAGCCAGTATTTAATTTCCTTGTGGCTGTCAACTGTGAAAAGTGTCTGCAGGCAAAAGCTCCTGTAGGTATGGGACGGTTAAAAGATGTCTGTGGTCTGTGGAAACACCTCAGGTAAGCAAGGAAATGTGCCCCAAACAGATTATTCTTCCCAGGTACTGTAGTTGACAGCCGAGGACATCTCAGCTGGCAAATTTAATCCCATCAGCTATCTTTCTGTACAGTCCTTCATGCCAGTTGTCTTAGGCAAATTCAGATCATAGAATCATAGAATATCCTGACTTGGAAGGGACCAGCAAGGGTAGAGCCCAAATCCAGAAAACCTGATTGAAATCCTTTTCTTTAAAACTTCTAACAGGTTCAACCTCACAATCTGCCAAAGGGTAGTTAATCAAAAGTCTGAAGACTACTGCTCCTGAGCTCCGACGTGCTGAACAGACATGGAAGAATCACCAGCTTGACAGTATTTATAACCAGTCCTGAGAACCATAAATCACAACACCATAAATCCTGGGGTAAGAGGACCACAAAAATGTCCAGGAACTGAGCAACCAAATAATCATTGTAATAATTAATACTGATCTTGTATACGATGCTCTTTTTCATTAGTAGATTTCAAAGCGCTTGACAAAGTGTGTTATTACAGACCTGGTCAGCATATTTTCATCTAAGCTGTTTTCCGCTGGGACATGGTGTCTCAATAAACCTGCGATGTCCTATTATGTGCTGCCCGGTACTGCTAACACATGCTGAAATGCTGTGCAAAAATAGAATGATTTAAAAACATTTTATTTTTCTTCTGAGCCATAAATTATGTTTGAGATGATATTTTCAGAAATAGCATTTTAGGGAGTAGGGAGGAATTTATAGTTTACAACAGATCTTGTAAATAGCTGGGTGTTGTTCCAAGCCAGAAGAAAACATGTCTTAAAACATTTGCCACAGAATTATCCGCCAACCATTTCAGCAGCTCTTGTTAAAACAGGGACAGGCCAGAAACAAAGTCTATGTCTTGCATGTCCTCGACCTCTGAGACACCTTGATGCCTCTAGCTCACTGTTCTGTCAAGCAGATGCCCTCACTGCATGTTTGCAGCTGACAGTACCTGGTAGAGGGGGTGTCTTTTGACAAGTTTGCTTTGCATGCTCCTAATTATATTTTGCAAAAGCTAAAGGGATATCAGTGCCTGTTAATGAAATCAAAGACTCTTAAAGCCCTTTGTACCCTAGGGTTATATGCTTATAATTTACAGAGATTTTGCTACACATTCAATCTTGCCTTGCAGAAAATATTTTTTTTTTTCTGAAATGCTGCTGCATATGCAGTGTACAGATAGCTTTTATTTATGTCTTAAAAGACAGTTGTTAATCAACTACAGCAACCAGTTGCAAAATACTTTGAGCCAACTGGATTAAAGTGATTATGGGATTATTAAATGGATTAAGTTCTATCGATAACTGGTTGTCAGCCAGAAGAGCTAAAGTCCTAATCAGCTAGAGAAAAAAGACCACTTACGATTGTGGTTCACCTTGAACTTATCAGTAACTTCTGCTTGTTTCAGTCACGTTTCTATAGCAACCAGGGTAATTGACATTAATTACCATATTTTGTCTGTGGTTATTTTGTGCTAATTTCAGTTTTGAATTGCTTTGAATTTCTAATGCGAGACCATAGTAACAGTTTTGCACTCTGCTTTTTATGAAGTTGTGTGGACATTAAGATGCCCCTAACATAGCCCACTGACATCCGATGTACGTACATGGGGGTCTGAGGGATTGGCGTTTGCTCCGCTAGGAGATGAAAAGGCTGTGGGGATCTAACATCAGCCCCTCCAGGACCTATGAGGAGGTCATCAAGAAGATGGGCCAGGCTCTTCACAGCAGCAAGTAGTGGGAGAATGTCCTGGTTTGGGCTGGGCTGGAGTTAATTTTCTTCCCAGTGGCTGGTACAGTGCTGTGTGCTGGATTTAGGATGAGCACAATGTTGATACCACAGGGATTCTGCAGTTGCTGCAGAGCAGTGCTTGCACAGAGTCCAGCTCTGCAGCGAGCAGGGGGGGCACAAGGGCCTGGGGGGCACAGTCAGGACAGCTGGCCCAGGTGGCCCAAGGGACATCCCGTGTCACAGGGTACTGTGGGGAACAATAAAACTGGGGTAAAGAAGGGGAACAAGGAGGGACACTGGGAGCGATGGTATTTGTCTTCCAAAGGAACCACTGTGTGCAACGAGTCCTGCTCTCCTGGGGGTGGGATGGGGGGGCAAACACCTGCCTGCCTAGGGGAAGTAGCAAATGAATTCCTCGTTTTGCTGTGCTCACGCACATGGCTTCTGCTTTACCCATAAACTGTCTTGGTCTCACCCCCGAGGTCTCGCAGCTTTACCTTCCTGATCTTCTCCCCATCCCACCTGGGGAGAGCGAGCAAGCAGCTGGGGGGTGCTGAGCTACCCATTGGGTTTAAATCACAGCAGAGAACAAGAGACAAAGGGAATTTTAGGAAATGGTACCCTCAGCCAATGGAATTTCAGGTGCTATAAACCAATCACAAGGAGAAATAATTAAATTTCACCTGTTTATTATTAATTATGATTCATTAAAAATACAGGATAATAACCTAATATTCTCATTTTGGGGGATCTTGACTTGATGCAATGCTATGTGTCCCACAGTTCCTGTGACATCGGTGGAAGCTGGAAGCACATGTACCCTGTTTGAGTTTGGTGTTGAACATCTTTAATAAGTTTGGGCCTTTCATTTGCTAGAGAGAGCCCCAAACTGTAAAGTGCTATTTCGCTATTTCTCCTTTCTGAGCTAGTTAACATATGCTATAAAACTACCATACAGCATAGCTGCTGTCAGGCTGGTGAAAAAAAAAAAAAAAAAAAAAAAAAAGAGTTGAATTTAACCCAAATTACAAAATTTGGATTTTCACATAAGCATGTGAAAAAGCTCCTCTAAGCTCTTCAAAGCTCCTCTAACAGCAATGAATGGGACTGTGTTAAAATTGTTGAAAAAGAGAGGATCCTGCAACTCTTTGTCACTGGAAATATTGCCAATGCACTACAGAGATGCAAGTTCCAGGTTCAAAACAGAGATTAGATTTCTTGTTCAGAAATACCAGATAATACTGTATTATTCTAAGGTGTGCTGGAAAGAGACTTTCTAATGTGTGTATAAATGCACATTGTTGGGCAAAAAGCTGGTGTCTCAGGCCAGGACTAGTACATGACAGAAATATGTAGAGATGTGCCAGTTCACCAGAAGCATTAAAGGTCATTATGCTGGCAATAAATAAATAAATAAATAATAACAAGAAAATAAAATAAGAAACCTTAGTAATAATTTTTGGAGAACATCAGAATGCATTTTCTATTTATTTCTGATAAGCTAGGAGATGCTGAGGTTTACATAAATGACAATACCCTATCATTTTAAGTCCAAAACCATTTGTCCTACCAAGCTAGATTCCAGGCTGGGCCGTGATTATGGCCTTCTTCACTGTGAAGATGGGATTTTTCACCTTTGGATGAAATGTTCCAGCCTTTCCTCTGCTTAGTGCTTTGTGACATAAATGTCTGTGCAAGGATGCTCTGATACAGCCTCATTCTCTTATGGTAACAGGTCATAACTCCTTAATCTTAGCAAAAGGATCAAGAGGAACTTCACAACAGAAAATGAGTGAGGAGCACTTCATAGAAAAGCAAGATTTAGGCAATTGGTGAATCCTCACTGAGCTTTCAGGGTATTTAGATGAGACCTGTCTAGTTTTCCTAGTAATTTCTATTATTTTTTTAGAAGCGACAATTTTTGGTGCTTGGTTGAGTTTGTGCAGCTCCCAGACAAATTACAATCCCAAACCTTGAAGCAGGGGTGCTGAAAGACAGGGAATTTATGGAGCTCAGTTCTTAAGTTGCTACAGTCTCAGAGAGAGCATTAGTTTTGCTTGGAAGTCTTCAAAAGTATTTCCAGAGTCTGAGTCAGATGGTTGCCTGTACAACTGTATGGATCCATGGGTCTTCCTCAAGTGGTGCCTCTAAATCCCAAAAACCATGGCTCTACAAGGAGGAGGGAGAGGAAGGGAGGAGACACGAGACGCCAAACTGAACCTGTTTGGAGCTGTGGCCTAGAGTCATTTCCCCACTTACTGCCTTGCTCGCAGCCTTCTCTCTCATTTGACTGCTTGGAGATGGCCTTTGTGAAGTGGCAACAAACCGCAAAACTGCCCTGCAGGTCTCTCAAAGGAGCACCTCTCTGGCTGTAAAACCAGAGCAGCAGACCCAGCTTTTGGGTACCAGAAGAGAGGAAAGTGACACAGACTGCACAGAACTGCTGAGTGCCTTCCCTAAGCGAACAAACACAGCTATTAAAAAAAAAAAAAAAAAAAAAAAAAAAAAAAAAAAAAAAAGTATACATTTCATAATAACAATTCAGTGCTGCAGTCAGATTCTCTGGTGTCTGAGTGATGGTTTATTAACTCAGACATTGAGCATAGAGAGCACTTGCAGTCTTTGGCCTTACACTTAATAACTCACTAAGCATGAATGGGTTCAGTAATTCATTCCTTGTCTTGTGCGGCTGCTCAAAAAAACACCCTCATTGGCTTGAAATTTATGGCTTGTTCTTGCAGGACTGTGAGCACCTCCTGCAGGCCCGGGGCAGACCCATGCTGCTGCTGACCCGAGCCAAGTGCTGCAGGTGGGTGAGCACCACCAGGACCAGCACCGCTCCTTTAGCTGTGCTAGCGTGGGGCACGTCACATTTCAGTTAGGCTTTGGTGAAGATTCGGGTCTGATTACACCCCAAACATGCAGTTTGGTCCTCCCTCTGTGACTTTTAGTCTCCCCTCTTCTTTCAACGTCTAATAGCATGTGATTAATTGTTGATTATAGCAGGCTGGAGAGCAAGGGGATCATAACAGTGCAGAGACAAGGAAGTAAAGCATAAGCAGCTGAAGGAAACAGTGTGCACATCAGAGGTGTATGCAATAAAAGTTTGCTTTCTGGAGAACTTTTTGCCAGACTTGGTCTGGGCTCAGTGAGAACAGCACACCCTGCACCGGGGTGGCAATGTTCCCTCTCTGTTTTAACTCAGGTTCTCCAGTAAAGTGAGGCCAGGTTTGGCATTTGTGATGGCTGCAAGGCAAAATCTGGGAGGGAGGAAAACACAAACTTTAAAAACCCTCCCTCTGCGACTTAATGAACACAGAGTGCTCTACAACCCAACAGTGCAACTGAGGGCACGGCAGGAACAGCAAACATTATCTCTTCTGTACCCCAGAGGGTGTCTGGGGTCCTCCCTGAGCATCCCACACATTGCTGCAATGACATACAGAGGAGGATCAAGCCACTCCTCAACACTTTCAACTAAAGCACAATCTTTTGCTGGCAAATTGTGTTGCCCTTGAAAAATCCAACTGAGATACAAGGCGAATCGTGCAGCGGTGCGCAGTCAACAGGCTCTGCCTACAGATGCATTGTCACTCGGCACCAGGAGACCACAGCCCTGCCTATGAACAGATGCGGGCAGATGAAAAGTGACTCTTGAGGGGAAACTTGAGATCCTCCAGTATAAACATAAGGCAATTTACTTTGCCTGTGATGTTTTTCTGCTGTCCTTTTTCCTGTTTTTAAAGATGGGAATGCTGAGTTGAGTGACAGGCTCTTCCTGCCTGTGCTGGACCCTATTTCTGTTTCCTCGCAGTAATCTCTAAAATTGGCATTTTCAAAGAGACTGAGGAAGTGAGAGTCCCAAAGGGGACATAAACATCCAGTACCCTCGGGACGGCCCAGGCTAGATTATCTATGAACATGAAAGCATGGAGCCTCGCAAACCTGCGAGGCAGCGACGTGCAGGATGGCTGCAGACAGGAGGGATGTGATTTATTCAAGGTCATTCACAATGTCAGGTGCAGAGCTGGGAAACAGCACTTGTATCATCAACCTCCCAGTTCGTGTTTCAATCACCGAGCATCCTTCCTCTTGCAAACACGGGCTCTGATTCTTCACTCACCCAGGCTTGGTACAAATCAGAAATAATGCCATGCAGGTCCCCTGTGCTATTTCGTGAGCGAGAGGAGAGTTGAGGAGTGTCTAATGCTTAGATTCACCAGGGATTTCAGCAGGAGTCGGATGCCTAAATGCCTTTGTGAATTGAGGCTTGAGTGTCTTCGTTCATTAATGAAGCAAAGAAAAAAAGTAGCTGTAATTAGAGCAAAAGGAATGCCAGAAAGTAGCTGCATGAATAGTCTCATATTGAAAAAGATTGGCTTTGAGCTCACTCGTGTTCATTGGCATGAAAGGGAGTTTTGTTCATCGGTGCACACAGGAGCACTCTGCAAATACAGGAGTCATCACAGGCAATCCTGCAGCCATTTGGAGGTTGAACCTTTCAAACTGGACAGCCTGAATGGAAAGCCAAGAGTCAGTCCCCATGGGAGCACATGTGCGGTGGCAGTGTCCTCTGCAAGGGTCACCCCCTCTGGCCAGGAACGGGGAGCTTCATCTGCCACGTGTGACCATCCAGAGCTTTTGAAAACCAATCATTAAGGGCTCACACTCAACCCACACCATGGTAATGATGTGGAAGGGATGAATCTGAATAAAGCTGAGCAGTCAGGAGAAAAAAAAAATGACATCTCGTGACCAGTTTATGGGTGGGAGGATTCTTGACTGTTAGAAAGAGCCCATGAAGTCTTCTTCCTGAAGTGATCTAATGAGATTTGCCTGTTTGGAAAGCCATAACGAAATATATCATTGACCAAATGATCTCTGCAACTGCAGCCACAGCAGCGGTGGGTGCCCTCTGTCTGCCCTGTGAGCCCCGTGCTCATGCATACACACAGCTATCAATAAGCTGAAATTTTTCTGCCAGCTATGGCGAGGTGAGTAGAAAGAAATTAGGCACCCAAGGGGCCTCATCAGGCAAGAGCCTTGCTATCTGCAGTGGGTGTGGGAGCAGGATGATTTGCCTTCAGCACAGAAGCCACTTGTTTATTGTTACGTGGGCGTAAGGCAACAAAACCATGAGCTGGGCTGAGACTGAATGTTAAAATTATTTTGAATAGACACTTGTAATGTCTGGGATGCTTTGACACTGGCAACCGTGATAAATTATTTGTAAAGCTCCTGTGATCTTAGCAACATAACCCGCTTGTGATTTAACCAGTAAAACAAAGATCCTCAACTAGATGGTGTGGTTTTACATGTAAATCCAACAGGCTCGGTTACAGAAGAGCACATTTCAGGAGTTCTTTGCAGCTATCCCCAGGACAGCACCCGCCCCAGTGGCTGTAACCCCATTCTGCCAGTCTGGCTGGCGCAGGTGTGGAAAGGCCACCCGCTGCCAGCAGGAGGGCGGCTTTGTTTTTTTGGGGGCAGAGCCACGATGGGGAATAGCTTTCCTCTGAACCTTTAACACAGCAGGAATGCCAAGCAGACTTTCAGAGTCGCATCCCTTCTTTGCATATGAACTAGGGATAATGGTAAAATGGTAAATGGTAAAAACTATAAGAACTATTTCTTTAAATTGATTTTAATTAAACAATTTGAATTTAATGAATAGCAAATTCTAACATTGTCTCTTGATAGCTTCTGGACAAAACCTGTGAATTTCTGAGGGAATCTGAGTCTAGCTGGTGAGATCTAAGTGTACCCCACATAACAAGTACCAACCCCTAACTAAACCCAGGCTCACCTGATGGCAAACCTTGGCATTTGTGCAAAACCAAGTACCTTTGCTATACTGCCTTCTGCCCAGGTGTGTGCCCTTGTTTGGGCACTCAGAGTTCTCTGGATAAAAGCATAATTTGTGGATGAAACAGCCTTATAAATGTGCACCAGGAAAGCATCTGCTTTATAATCTTGTCACTGGGAAAGCCTCTGCAGCATTTGAATCCACTGTCTGAGAAATGAAAACAGTGCAAAGGCTGAAGCTGTGAGCCTCACTTTGTTAGCTGGAATTTCTGTGCTTTTTGCCATCATGGACAAGGACAAATGACCTCAGAGGCACAGAAGACATCATAGGTGCAGCACAGATGGGCAGGCAGCTGGGCTCTTTGCCTTGGGGCTGCAGAGGGATGAGAGATGCTTCTTGCTGCCTCCCACTGAGCCATCTTTCCCCGGAGGAAACACCAGCCTGTGCCACGAGCTCGCAGGGCTGAGGCTGCAGCCAACAAAGGCTCTTCTTTTCCTCCTAGATTTAACTCCAGTCCACTGCTGAATAGGATGCTGATGAGGGTCACTAGGAGGGGACAGATGAATGTGGATGCCTTAGGCTTCCCCAGGCGTTTGCATAGAAACCTACAGCAACCTGCCTTGCTCGTGGATAGAAAGGTTAACTCTCCCCCACCAAAAATATTCACAAATATAATAGAGCAGAAATACATACCTTCAAGTAGAGTGTTCTTTTCCTGTTGCCTACACAGTAGATTATAGTTAATTAAACCTCTGCTCACATAAACAGAACAAGAAAGGATGTAAAAGTAATGAGCTGACAACACGGTCTGTATTATGTTGGGCTTCTAAGAGAATTTAATTTGGAGAAGAATTATGCACCGCCTGAAAGACAGTCCATTAAACTGAGCCAACTGTCTGGAAAGAGATAAAACAACCAAAAAAAAAAAAAAGTGTTCTGCCTCCTGTAAAATAAATAGCACACCGTGCCTCGCGCTCACCTCACGGGCGGCAGGGCTGCACGTGCTGGTGCCAGCGGCTGGGAGGCTGCGGCCTCCCCACAGGGATGGAGACCACCCGGCCTCTCCCACCCAAAGGAGGAGAGAGCTGCGGCAGCAGTGCTGTCAGAGCTTGTGGATACAGCAGGGTGGAAGATGGCTAAGTCTGGAGAAATGGTGGTGGTATTTACCCTGGTAAAGCCCTGCCCGAGTGTTAGATCCCACGAATATCTGCCTGTGCTTAGTGCCACACCTCTGTGCTGAACAGTTTCTGGTCTAAACTTTGTGTGGTCTGCAAAGGTGATGCTCTGTGTTATGATCAGCTGTGATAAATGGTTTGTTTTACTGTTAATTTTAATCATAAGGAAAGTCAACAGATCAGCATGGTACATAGGAGGTAAACTGAAGTGGCCCATCCTGTACTGACAAACTAAAGCAGCAGCATCCAAATCCAGATCTCAGCCAGTGACCGCCAGAGCAGCTGGGGAGGGGAGGATGCCCATAGCCCAAGTGGAGATGGTGGACGGCCACCTGGAGCACAGGAGGGCAGCAGAGACCTGCCCCTCTCTGCCCCACAGATATCCCACGTGCCTATTGAGGACTTGCTTGCTCCCATGGGTTAACACAGACTTACCACGCGTGATGCACAGGTTCTTCTCCTGGCTGTTGCTGGCATCTCCCTCTTCCTCTAACCGCTCACAGGCTGTTGCTTTTATTTAAAGAAAATAAATAGAGGGAATCAGCAAAACAACATGGCAAAACATGCATGGCAGTATTACCTAATAAGCAAGCCTGTTTGCTCACGGGACTCATTTTCCAGTTGTGATCTCCTTGAGACAACTGACAGCTATTTAAAATAATCAACATCTAAATAAATCTTCTCTTTAAAAATAAAATAAATAATAAAAATAAAAGGGCTTTTGAGCTAAAGTGATTTGCACCACCTGTGGATCTCCCCCACATTATTTAACTATATAAGGTGAGAGGTTATGTCGTTTAATCTCTTCTCCCCCCTCAACCCGACCCTTCCCAGCAGCTGTAAAGTAATAATCCCTTCAAATGCTTTCTTTGAAACATTCTGCCTAAGCCTCAGGGGGGATGTTGATGAGAGCTGAGAAATTAAGGGATTTGTTTTCTTCAATTTTGAGAAAATGGGAAAATAATTTTGAGTGGAATGAAACCAGGGTTTTTTGTTTTCTCCAAGAAAATTATATAAAAAAATAAAATCTTTAATTCAGATCGAATGAGACTTTCCATATAACATCTTCTCCAGCCACTCTTGAAAGGAAGTGTGAAAATATTTCTAAGTAAATCTGAACCAATGTTAAAACATATATCAACTAATGCAAGGAAAAAACAGAAAGGTACAAGCACAGACAGGGTTATTTTCATCTCAGTAGCCACAAAGTGATTCACCTTAAAGAATTTTCTGTCATTTACCCCAGGATTGGTTCTGCATAGGCCCACTGATTTCAGGACAGGTACTTCAGGTGTGCTGTAGTAAATTAAAAAATAAAAATAAAAATAAAAATAAAAATAAAAATAAAAATAAAAATAAAAATAAAAATAAAAATAAAAATAAAAATAAAAATAAAAATAAAAATAAAAATAAAAATTGTTTGTTTCCTATGTCTTTGTGCATCCCTTTTCCCTTTCCTATGCTTTTGGAGAACTTCAGGAGGACTTACACTATGGAAGGGTTGAAGCCATGCATTGGCCCTGAAAAAGCAAGGACCAATCTGAATAGAAAACAAGTGAGAACATTTCAATTTGACGCACTTTTGCCAGCTGGCCAGCTGCCCGACGAGAAGGCTTGAGGAAGAGCACGGCGTTGCATGCTCCGGATTTGCACAAGATTTGTGAATGGGGACGCTCTATCTGCTCCCGCGCAAGTCCTCCCGCTTTTGTTTGCTGCCCGTTTGGGTGGGCAGGGATGATTGCTGTTCCAGGAGCATTATCTCCCTGCTTCCAAAGGGATGAAATCTGGCAGAGCCCATTTGTTTTGTACATTGACAATAATCCCTTCATTTCTGAGAACCGCAAAGGCCCTTAAAATAAATACCAAACCCAAGCAAAATCAAACTGTCAACATTTAGGCTGAGATTCTCAGAAAAGCTGAGTGCTCCCTCAAAGCATTTTTAACACAGGCACAAAAGCCTGAATGTCCCCCCCGACAGGTTCTAATCAGCCCCTCGCACGCACAGCTGCCCGCAGAAGGCTTGGGGACACAGCACTGTTCCTGCACCCCACCGCTGCCAGCTCTCTTGGCTCCATGCAGATCTCTGTTTCTCCCACAGATAAATAAATATACCCTAGGAATGTGCTGGGGTGTTTTCAGAGATGATGGACATGGTGGTGTCTTGTAAAGCCTGATGTGTAGTAGGTTGTGGACCGCACATGCTTGGGGGAAGCAGTGGCTGCAGCAGCGGAAAGAAGGGGGTGCTTCTGAGCACGGCTCAAAGACCAAACCTTAACTGAAGAACATAAAGAAGAAATCGAGGCTTTTCTCCTCTTTTCAGCATACCTGGCCAGTCACTGCTGTATTGGGCCCTGGCAGCCCTGGAGCTGGATAGAAACAGGAGTGTGCCATGGAGCAGCAGGTTTCAGAAGGGAATGTGGGGCCCTGGGCAGGCTGCACCCAGCGGCTTTATACCTCCACAGCTGAGGGAGCAAAGCTGAGACATGCAGATGACTTGCCTTGTGGGATCGAACCTGGGGACATGCCGACACACTGTTCAAGGCTCTGGAGGCTGCAAATAGGCTGAGACTACTTCCAGAGAGCAAGCTACAGAGTTTTGACATAAGTCTGTGGGGCCACATCCATGACTGGATGTCTACACAGCAGCTGCTGCTTGCAGGCTGGGAAGCCGAGATGGGACAAGCACTCTGATGTGACCTGGCAAATCTGCTCTACTTTGTATAAAGGGTTGTACAGAAAGAAGCTAGCTCAGTTTCCCAGCCTTGGAAGCACTCACTCATGCCCTGATCTCTCCTATATCTGTTTCTTCTATCCCTTCTTAGTCACCTCCCACCACAAAAGATATTCTTTTCATCCTTTCCTGTTTGCTGTCCCCACTCAATATGGGATTGACTCCTTCTAATATCCCTTTTTGTTGCAGTCCTACCTCAAACTAAGATCAGGGTTTCTTTGGCTTCCCTGCATCTGGGCATGCTGAATGAACAATGTTATGGTCATGGCATGATGCTCAAATGCAGCCCCAGCCATCAGAGAGGGAGCCCAGGCTCTTGTGCATCCCTACCAATGTTATCCTGAAAACAAACGAGATTCTTGGCTGTGATTATTCCAAAAACCATCAACACTGAGAAAGCTCCTGCAAAAATGAAGCATCTCACGCTGCTCGTGCTAACTGGAAGCCAGTCGGAGGCTCCTACCAATAAACACTGATTCGCACTTGGCCTAGGTGTGTGAGCCGAATCCTTCTGGGCATCTGCATTTTGTTCCTGCGTGGTCTCCGGGCTGCCTGCGACTGCTCTCCAGATGCTGGCACGCTCAGTGCCGCACCGAAGCCATCGGACATCCTGTTAGATCCTTAGCTTGCCAGGCCATTGTCTTGTTGTTATTAGCGGGGGATTAGAAGTTTAAGGCCTGAGAGCTTAATGGCCTCAGCGGGTGGAGAGCATGGCACTAGCTGTGAAAGTGACAAAAATCGATAGCTAATCCAGTGCAGTCAGTCAACCTTTTCAAAGCCTCATCCGTATTGATTTCCAAGTGCTGCTCTTCCTGTCCCTTGACGTAATCGGCCTGTTTGCTCAGCGGACTGACTCGCTCCCTTCCGCTCTCCCTCCATATTTTTGGGCTTTTTACACTTGGAAATGGATTACTTGGATCCCCCAGCTTTTCATCTCTCCGGCTGCTGTCAGAGGAATGATTAAAGGTGAGGCAGGCTGGGCAGCCATCTCCCACAAATCAAGGAAGAGCTGACCTGGAGTGTGATGGATGCTGCAGGAAAGGAGCAGGCAGGCTCTGACGTGGGAGGAATGGAGGACATCTGGTCAGGTTAGATAGCTACCATCCAGGTAGTGAACACAGAGGAAAAAATAAGTCACTCATCGGTGACATCAGAGTCACTGTGCTGATGGAAAAGTACCTGTGGCATTATGTGAATTTAGGGATTAGGATGCGAGTGCTTTGGAGCAAGTTATTCTCCTCCTGTGAGGATAACAGACTTTTTCCTTCTCGTGCCCTGATCCAGCTATTTGCAAGAAATATTTTAGGGGCATCTAATCACCCCTTTCAAAACCACCAGTAAAAGAGCTCCTGTTGCTAGAAGCAACCTAGTGCAGTGGTGCTGAGCTGTGCACCCTACTGCTGTGCACCCACAGCTCGGCACTGCCCACCCTTGAAGCACAGAGGCACTAAGAAAGCAGAAAGACAGATGGAAACCATTGGCACAAGCTCAGAGCAGGCTCAGCAGTGAAGGTGCAGTCTTCTCATCCTGGATGATGGCCCTCCAGTACCATTAAATAGGAGTCAGCTTGTAGGAAACTTGAGTTGTTTAAAATAAGGACAGCAATTAATGGGTGCGTTTGGGGATGCTGTGAACAGCCTCTACAACCCAAATCACTCCAAAGAGTAATATTAGAATAAACTTATTTAAAACTATTAAAAAAAAAAAAAAGGCTAAGGTAGTTCTGCAGTGGCTGAGCCACATGGCCATCCCCACTGCAACCAGGGCACCTGCAACACTGGGCTTGCTGTTGTGCATCCCCAGCCCTGGAGGCTGACCAGTGGCTGGCACTGCTTTCTGAGCTTGGTGGGTGCTGTCCTTTCGAGGACTTGCTCACTCCCCACTCCGAGCTGACCTGGCACTGTTCACATAGGCAGATAATAAAGCATAATTTGCTGTAATGTTTTTCTCCCCAGGCTGCTTCGCTGTGCCTCAAACACAGCAGACAAATTCTGTCTGTCAAATCCAGTTACGTTTTATTCCATCTCTTGTAGCTGGGATCAAGGGGCAGACATTTATCAGACAAGCAACTGAATTATCAAATTACATTCCTAAAACAAATGAACAAAAAAAAAAAAAAAAAAAAAAAAAAAAAAAAAAAAAAAACACTATGTGAGACTCTATCTTGGGGAGGAACAAGGAGGGGGGTAACACTGAGCGTTTTTCCTTGAAAATTACATTGAAGCATCTGCCATCATTAGAGCCACCAGAATGACTCCAGAAGAACAACAGCTACCGAAGAGCAAAATATTCTCAGCAGAGGCCTACTTAACAACATTCTTAACGCTCTCTCTTCTGTTAAAAATTGTACCAGCCACAAAAACACATCACCGAATACTCCTGAATCAACAGGTTTCAGTAGCAAAGCCACCCTTGCACCTGCTGCTCTGTTTTGCCCCAAGGCTAACGGGAAAGGATAGCTTTGGGCTTCCCAAAGACAGTGCTTTATTACACCTGCAGATGGGACAATCTGGCAGCAGAGGCTACTGCTGGTTCCTGTCCTACCCAGTTTGTGCTAATAGCCTTGTCTGGAGTCATCTGGTACAGAAATTAGAGGAGATGCTGAAGGTAAGCTTTGCAGAGCCATACGGCAAGGTCTGCTGGCCAATATGCATTTGTTTTAATGAGAATTCAGTGAGCAAGTCCCATAACATCTTCAGCTGGCACGATCCAGCACACCGAAGAGAAGGAATTAGCCTGAAAAAACGCCTGCCTTCATAGGATATCTGGCAAACTTCTGACAAAGGCTTTTCCCTATAAAGTCTCAAGGACCCCACTGAGTGTGCAGCAGCAGCAGACCACATGGTACAGCAGGACAGGCTGTGGTTTTTGTGCACATGGGCTCCCAAACCATTGCCCGTTGGCTCCCAAACCCTTTCGGTGCTGCACTGCAGCCAGGCAGTCCTGGTCCCTGCTGCAGGCACAGGGTTTCACATCTCCCCTGTGGCTCCCAGGGTTGCTCCCTCCCTTTTGCATGACACTAGCAGACACTTTCCCCTTGGGACTTGCCAACAGTATTTTCTGATTACGAAGAGACAGGTCTCTCCAGACAAAGCATGACGTGTTTGCCAAGAGGAGCAGAAGGATGGCTGGAAAGAACAAAGAGATGCAGCAGCACTCACCCCGCTCCTGAAGCTCAGTAGCTCCCATAGGAGCCTGCCATGGACTGACTTGTCCATGGAGCTCCACATTGCCCAGGGAACAGGAGCCTTTGCTCCTTTCCACCTGCCCAGGCTGGCAGCCTCCCTGCCCACTGCTCTTTCTGCGGGCTCAGCATCCCTCTTTGATCCTCAGCTCAGCCCTGGGCAGGCTGTGTTTCAGCAGCCTGGAGGGAGAGGCAGAAGCAATCCCCCATTAGCAACTCCTCTTTTTATTCTTGTAGGACTTGTACATTTACTGGTCTTGCTTGGCTTTAACAGTGCTTTTGATCTCACTCCCACACAAGTAACTCCTCAGATAGGAAAGGAAGATAGGTGAAAAAAAAAAAAAAACAACAAAACAAAACAAAAAAAAACACTGGAAATAAATGCGTTTCCTCTAACTGCAGGGGAAACAGCCTGTGCTGGCCTGAGTGACTTGAGAGGTAGCTTGTCTTTGGATCCAGTCTGCGCCGATATGGGCTCAGTGCCCTCAGCCCCCTTTTGCCCACCTTCACACGGTGTTTCGGGAGCCCCATCCTCTTCAGCTTCCTGTGGTCAGGCTTCCAGCAGAGCGTGCCGTGCAGCATTGCAGCCCCTGCGCTCTCCAGAAACCAGATAAAGGGAGCAGAGTTTTGAGCAAAGGTGGCAGAGATTGATACATGACATAGGCAATGTGATCTCCTCTGCAGTGTTCAAGAAGGTGCTGTTTGTCAGCTGAGATGCCAAAGCAAAATCTTGGCTACTTGCAATAAATAAAAATCTCTTTTTTTTTTTTTTTTTTTTTTTTTTTAATATTTTAATATTCTGCAAGGGGAAAGTTCTTATCCCAAGGGTAATGACTACATTTTCCTATGAGTGGCGGTGTTAACCTTGTTGTACTGACTACATTTTAGTCTAAATTATTGCTAAAAAGTGAGATTTTTTTTTTTTTTTTTTTACACGATGACGACCTTTTCCAGGAAAACTTCGTAGTTGCTGCACAACACCTAAGTTCTACAGTGAGGATCACCAACAATACCTCAACCAGGCTAGAAAAATAATTTTATGGCTTAATAGGACAAAATGGGCTTGTTGAAGTGCTGAAAATTGGATTTCCAAATCTATATTTCGGCACTACATGGAAGTACAGCTTATTAATGAACAACACATTTACACATTTCAGAGCTCATTTTAGCCACTCACATTTGCAAATTCAATCTTAGTTTTCCAGTGGACATAACTAACGGTGATGGGATTAGTTCACCACTACACAAGCAGTAAATAGGTAATTACTTTTTCATGCATTCATTAAACATTTAAGCAGCATTTATACATATAAGTGACATGTAACAAGGTGTTTTTAACAGGTTCATTTGGGATTCAGATTGCAAAGATGTTAATTGGCATTTAATAGTTTTGTAATTGATCTCTGTCATCTTACTGTGTGGAAAAATGCTAAAATGTATTTCAGCACAATGGAAAACAGTACAATGTAATGTAATATTAAACATATCATCAAGATACACATTTATTGCAGCAACATAAAGCTAAACTAAGCTATGCAGGAAATAATTTGCTAGTTCAAAACTGCATTCGTCTTCAGTATTTTGTTTCCAACCACCCACAGAATTTTAGGAGGCAACGATTTCACACGGCAATTAAGAAAATGTGCTTATATATAATAATGTGGCTCTGCAGTCATATAACACACACCTAGCTCATTGCTGGTTTTAATAAGTATATATCTGTATATTTACAGAAGCACAAACACTGACTTTTGTGAGTGGCAATGTCTATGAAATAGCTGTTTGTTATTATAATCATCTGATGTTTATACAATTATAGCTCTCTTCAGTGACCCAGAGCTACATCAGACTAAGTTGAAAGCCTCTATATTGCTCATCCAAGTATTTCTGAACAAATACACATGTATTTTGCCCAGGTAAAATATTTCTGGTACCTTGGAGCAAGGCACTGAGATTTAACATGAGGCTGGCTTTTATAGCAAGATACATCATTTGTCTTTTTTATGACAATTGAGCATAATTCAGGACATAAGGGGCACGGTGACCTAGGGAAGATGGAAAGCTGTTTCCACTCTACTACAAAAACAGTAAAGAAGGAGCTTTAAGAGGACTTGACTGGAGTAATTATTTCCAAGCATCACTACACATTACTCCTGCTTACCTCACAGAGAGCAAAGCATGCAGGTAAGGCAGTTTGTGATCCAGCACAGGGTGCCCTCGAAACCCAGTCCCTGAGATAAGCACAAGGCTACGTGCAGAAGGACCGGAAAATGTCCAGCACAGAACAACGGCTCTAGAAGAAGGGCCTGTTGTGCACTGGACTTCATCGGGGTCTTGAGGTGTCTGGGCATTGTCCAAATCACTATAAATCATCTCCCGCACAGCTAATTCCCGCAGATGCTGGAGACCTTTATCCACAGTAACTTCACCAGTTTAGCATCCTCCGGATCTTTAACATCAGCAGAGACAGGGCCTAATTTATCCAAAGGTGCATGAGCTGGATTGCTGCTCTGGGGCTGAGACACGTGGCAGCCTCGCTGGTTGTTCCACCCGATAGCATAGGGTGCACTCAGCTGTCAGAGGCAGCACTGTGTACCCACATCAAACCATCTTCTGAGGCTCTTTGCTTAGCTCGCTGCATTGAGCTGTGCTCTGATCTTGGAGTTTTCTCCCCAGCATAAATAATCCATCCACCATGACTTTTTTTTTTTTTTTTTGTGTGTGTGTGTGGCTTTTCCCTCACTGACTTCTGGTCCTGAAGAATGAGCAGCCACTCCTGATCACCCAGAGTTTTAACATGGAAAGCCATAGGGCAACAGTGTTTGCAGAGTATTGTTTGTCTGTGTGTTTTTGTTGTTTTTTTTTGTTTGTTTGTTTGTTTTTGTTTTTTAAGGGGCACTGTCAAACTGAATCTGTACAGCTCAAATTAGACTTTTTGTATGAGTTGTGAAATTCCCATTATTTGCCAAAGGAAATCCTAGTAGAAAGGATTGATAGAGGTCAGTAAAGACCTGGAGGATTAATACGTCTGAGTCATTCATTTCCCATCTGTACTGTGTTAGTGTTTAGCCGATTAGCTGGTAGAGAAAACATCTCACATAATCTGGAGCTTGGGTGTGATGTGAACATGTTCAAGATTTTAGCATTTACAGATGTCTAAGCCTGGTTTCCGTGCCTCTGAGGCAAATGCAGTCAGTCTGCCACACACATGCAACCTACCTGAGCAACTAATTCTAAAAGACAAACACAGAAGTGCTTACCCACTGATGGCCATTTGTTTACTTTCAAGAACTCCTGAACGTATTAAAATATTGACAAGGCTGGCAAGTACCAGGAGCGCTTGGGGAATGCTAAAAGAATCAAAAACTCATTATGATTTGTGTTTATTTGTTCTTGAGTTGTTTGCTTTAACTTTTTATCAATTAGGAAAGTCATATGCTTAGGTGTAGGCATTTAGAAGAGTTTTTTATGCAAACAAATTATTGTAATTAACTGCTCCCATAATACCACTGTAAATGAAGAGTAACCCAGAAACAGTCTAAATATGTAGACAACTCATCAGGATACTGCTTTCCTCAGCAACGGTCTTTGGAAGTGAATCTATATCAGCAGATATAGACTGTTTTCAACAGCAGAAGGATTTGACTTGGGTTGCAGGCTGGGCAGAACACAGACCTGGAAATATACAGGAGAAAGCTGCAATGCCCTTATCCTCTTCTCTGGCTCTAGTTCATATCATTTTAATTGCAAGAACAGGAGTACAGCTGGCCTCTGTTGATCTGAGGCCTATATTGGTTGTTCAAGATGGTTGGGAGGAATAACATCCAAAACCAGTGTCATGGATATAATGGGGACAGCTGGAGCATCCCTGCCACCCACAGCTGGTATCGTAGGGCACACATAACCAGGCAGATAGTCATCCACAAAGACATGGTGTAATTAATATCATGTGTGAGCTGTTAGCTGAACTCGTACACTGGTCTATCTCCCTCTTTTTAATATTGCCAGTTAGGAACTGAATAGGCTAATGAGGAGAAGCTGTTCCTACTGGGGGCTGTTGGAGCTGAAGCACATTAGTGGGGTCAGGTGAAAAATAAGGAAGTCATTCCTCAAGCTACAAACACACAAACGTGGGAGCCTAATGCCTCATGCTGTCTGTCAGTGGCATTTCTCCTCCAATGATTTGGAGCTGGGCTTAAGCATTGGCCTTTGTTTTATATTTATGTATATACCTATACACATACAATACACATACAAGCACAGTGAGCAGTTTCCATCCAGAAAGCTTCCAGGAAATAAATAATGACAGCATCATTTCCCCCACTTACCAGACAACATCGGACAGATGGCCAGTGCAACACACTCCATACTGCCCATCTTGAGCTTCTGACTGCTCTGAGGGAGAATATTATTTTGTATATCAGACAAAATGCTCATTCTGTTGCAGTACTGTGCAATGATATTTATACTAATGCAGTGTATACCTGCAGTAGGGTGCTCTCAACCAGACTGTATGTTGATGATTGAGATATAAAGTCTGGGCAAACCAATAAGAGTCTTAACTGAGATGGACAACTGCAAACTCTACAGGTTTCAGGAATTCAGAAAGTCGGTCATTCACTCCATTAATGGAGCCTGGTAAACTCTCATATGCAAACCTTATTTATTCCTTGTGCTTGTCTATGAAATTTTGGTTAATACCGTGGCATTTCACAGATACGTTTTCTACTCAACGGGCCATGGATGTTTATAATTCTGCCAGTTGGACGGGTGCCCTGGGGGAGGGACAGGTTGTAACAGATAAAATAAAACAAGCATACCCATGATGTAGAGTGGAGAACAAAACCACTTATACTTTGTTAGACTTGTCACAAATTTAAAAAAAGAAACACTTGTGCATGCTTCTGGTAAGCAAATCAGAAAGGTCACTTAACTGAGATGAAAATTTGAGATTTTTAATTAAAAAAATCTGTTTGATGATTCCTGTCCTGAGGTCAGCCCATTCCTCAAGATCTCTGCACAGCGGACACTAGCCATATCCTCACAGGTAGAATTGGATCAAAAGAAATACAGGAGAAAAGAAAGTGATTCCCTGATCAGATTAAAGATGTTATTTTCTTGGTGAGTGCTCTGTATTACCTTTCACTGCCCACACTCTTGTGCAAGTAGCTATTGTAATCTGCTGCACTGGGTGTCATTGCTCAAGAGTACTTATGCTTGATCACAAAAAAACTGGATCACAGTGAACCTTCCCCATTTTCAGAGTTTATGCAGAAAATCAGGCAACAAGACCACCAGTAGCAACGTGCTGCTCAGTGCTTTGGTGCTTTTCAGGTGCCTAGTTGCGAACCTTTACTTCTGGCTTTCTGAGGCCAACATCCTAGTAATTCATCTTGCCTCCCTGAAGCCCCAAACCTCCATTTAGCAGAGTTTTACCCCATGAAGGATCATTCAGCAGCACAGAACAGCAGCAGCAAGGGACCTTTCACAGAAGGGGATCATTAAACACTTGACTTAAATGGAACTTGAAGTTGCTTTGAATACCAGATTTCTTCTCCCTGCCTCACCAAACATCTATGATGTTACCCCTGGGTGGAGAGTTTTCCACGTTTCTCTCATCTGATTTTTGTTACCTCCATATTTCTACTGTGACCAAAGTGACTAGTGGTGAATATGACAAAGTCTGGGTTTTGCATTCTAATATCCTTTGAAATGCAGACAAGTACCCTGACAGAATTTAAATATTCACTGGGACATTGTCCTTAATAACCACCAGTATGAAATGCTCTGGTGCTGCCTTCTGATGTACCACATCCTTTGCATGTATGAAGTATGCAGGTTAAGTGTAAATAATTATCAGTTCTCAGAGTCTCATCCAGTCAGGAGAGATGCCAAGAGCTTGTGTGTTTACCTTCAGATCTATTGGGAAATTTCCCAAGAGCATGAGCTCTCAGACATTTAGTCAAAACATCTACTGATGACTGTCTCCAGAACATTCAGCAGCAATTTGATTGACATATTTCTCATCAACAAGTTGGCTTTGTTTACACGTCTCTGAGAAGTACATAGGCAATGAGAGAAAAAAATACAACCAGACTTTTCTGTTCTTAGACTTTCTTCTTCTGGCAAGAGGGGTTTTATTTCAGGAAACATTACCAGCCCAGATTTGCTAGCATTAACCAGCTGGGCCATGCCGAAATGGCCATGCAAAACAGCTTGCAAATACTCCTTAAGGAGGTTTCCAGCAGCTCTGATCTGAAGCAAGATCAGCAGAAGGCAAAGAAAGCCACATTTTTCCCTTCAACCCATCTCTGCTTTCTGTACTGAGCACATTTTTGCTGCTTCTGATAATCACACTTTTAAGTAGGTAGATTCTGAGTATCCCCAAAACACGCACACAAGGCCCAATACACTCCTATAGCCATAGGATGCTTTTCTTTGCTCAGTTGCACACAATTGCTTCTTACCAAGTTGTCCAACCCTAACATCTCCCCACTTTCTTCAGCAATCTTGCTACTTTTGAAATCCCAACAGAGTGCCCAGGCTCTGCCTCCAACACATCACCACCTGCATCGCCAGGAGCCTAGCTTATCCATCTCAAACATTCCTATAATGCTGACTTACCTCATGGGGCTGTTGCAGAATTTATACATGGACACACAGAGTTTATTTTATTTATGGTTACAGTCATTCATCTATCTATGCTTTGTGGTAGCACCTCTCAGTACAGTACCCAAACACATACAAACCAGCTGCTGGAGGGAGAGCTCTGTAGTTCTCTCCTTACCACATTAATTCATGCAGCAGAACCCCAACCCATCTGAGGAGAATGGTGAGTATTATCATGAATTCTAACTCTGAAATATTATTTCCCATCCACTGTCTTCTCTAGACTTACTTCTGCCTGGGTCACAGATTTAATAATACACAAAACAAAGCCACCAGGCTTGGAAATGCACACTGAGAGGAGTGCAGCTGTAGAAAGACAGAGGGGATCAGTAGATGGCTAAACAAAGAAAAACTCCTATTAGAACATCAGGTTGGAAAATATGTAAAGTTGAGGAAGGAAAGCAAAACAAGGCCTCCTCCTCTTCTCACTTCCCTTTCAGCCCAGTGGGACTCGGTGAGCAGATGCCTTCTGCTGATGGGGCAGCTCCTTCAGGAAGGCGGAGGCTACTCAGCTGAGGACACCCTAAGAGAGCTTTCCCAAGCCTACAACATCAAATAAACCCCTCCAAAAGGGATGGGTGAGGTAGCTTAATCAGCCTCGTCTACAACCACACTGTGATGTCTTTTACCCCACACCAAATGGGTTTCCAGCTGGTGCAAATCTCCCAGGTGCGAAACCTTGAATCGGAGCCGGTTGCTTGCCTTCTGGAGGAAGGAGGCATTTGTTTGTCAACCCACACACCTGAGAGTTACACCACATGTCAGCCTAATGTTGAGAGCACCAGAAATCATTCTGCCAATTATCGCCCTTGGTCAGCCCTGGATGCTGTCTGTCTGGGCATCCCTGCTTGCTCAAGCAACAGCATTCAGGTGCCTGTCCCTCAAAATAAACCAACAAACCCCCAGAGTTAATAACCTTGAAATGCTACAGCAAAGTCTACCATATTATCCAGCAATTAGGAAGATTTCTGTTTTTAAATCCAGCTAGCAAGAGTTCTTTAAAAAAAATAAAATAGCTGTTTTGGAACAGAAAAAAAGGACAAGCTGTTTCAGTCATCATTTTATTACTGACTCACAAGGGAAATCAGTGAATCTACCAGTGGTTCGTGCAATTCTGTTGCCAGCTTCTCAGAAAGGAAATGTCATGTATAGCAACTTGTTTTTCTATTGCAGCAATTAAAGTACATAGGAGGCCACAACAAAATCAATACAAAACTGGTAAATCCTTAATGAATGACAGCAAAATACTGATCTTCTTGCCTTAAGAAATGCCTATCTATCTAAATGCCACCATTTTCAGGGTTCAGCAGCAGAAGGCTTTTCTGGTTTATCTTTGAAGGGTCTGCCATTTTTTTATCTTGCATTTATGTATGGATCACCAAGCCTCTCACTTACTGTGTTTGAATTTCCTGGGAGGAAATTCACCAGCTTCCAACCTCACAACTAGGATACAGCAATTTTTAAAATTAAAAGATTTTTCAGACAGTGAGAACTGCCTCTGCACGTAACTTCTTGGCATCTCGCTAGCCCTTGGAAGGCTTAGAAGGCCCCGCTCCCCCATCCTTCTCCACAGGGCTGTCCCTGTAGTATCCTGTCTGTTCCAAGCCATTCCTACAAGGTCTCATTTTCTCCCTCACATTTACTTTCAAATCACTTTTTTGCTTCATTTCTAACAACCAACAAAACAGCCTGAGTCCCTGTAGTACTTTTGTTTTCCAGGGCTGAGGAATATTCCCAGCTAACAGTGCACATATATCCCCTCCCCATGGTTATTTAGCAGTAATTTACTTGGGCAGAGGCCAGCTCTTGCCTCTGACAGCCCCTACCTGCCTGCGAAGCGACAGGCCATAAGAGTTGCAATAAGCCAGTACAGCGTGATCTCAGTGCCTAAGTCACATACAGTACACATAAATAATTGCAGATCTGCCCTATACCCTTCGCAGATGTAGCCTCATTTGTTGTCTGATTTTATTTTTTAAAATTTTATTTTACTGTATTTTTAATTTCCACCTGGTCTACCTTCAACACTGCGGCCAGATGTAGAACCAGCTAATGCTTTTGATTGTGGCCAGGAATTCTGCTAATTCACTGCATGTTACAGAATTTGTGTCTTTTTTATTATTTTTTTTTTTTTTTTGGGGGGGGGGGGGGAGGGGTATTTTATTTTATTTTATTTTATTTTATTTTATTTTATTTTATTTTATTTTATTAACAGCCAAGTTGTTTTCTAGTGCTGGAATGGCTTGATCTGCTGTACTAAATGCTCATTGTGTCTGTCACATGCTTATCCTATTTCAGCAGCCAGAAATCAATGAGAATTGATTTGAGAATGTCCAATCTTATCAAGTATCGAGTAAGGCGCTGGGACAATTGCTGAGCTGATGGTATAACATATAGATTTTAACAAAGCATGTAGCCCCAAGTATGACAACCTTGTTTAAAAAGGATGTTTGGACTCCAAGGTGTTAAATATGTTTGTTTCTTTCTGTGCCCTCAGCTTTCAGATGGTGCCAATTTCCATACCAGCTCTCTCTCGGCTAAAAGCAGAGTATAAGCACACTCTATAGTACTAGCAGAAAATTACGTAGGGAAGAGAGAAAGTGTTGCATTTAGAAATATAAATGCTGCCAGCAAATGCTATTTCAGCAATTACCTATGTTTAGTAATTATGCTAATGATGATTCTCAAAAGGCTGTTATTTGCTCAGCATGTTCTTCATACTTTATCTCTCTACCTGCCTAACCCTTTATTTTCACTGTAGCTATTACTGGTTGTTTGTCAAGTTAAGTGATGTTTGCAGTGCCAAGTGTTGTCAAGGTACTGTTGCTTTAGCTGAATTCCTATTTTTCCAACACTGGCTGCTGTGATTTTCTGCTCATCACTGCTTCGAGGCTTCGGGGATTGGATTTCACTGCTTTCAAGAGACGTTGGGTGCTGCAGGTGTTATTGGTACTTTGGGCTGCAGGATGAATGAGCAGCTCCCGGTGTCGGAAACAACACATTTGACAAAGTGTGATGGGCACCAATTTGTAAGCGTTGAGCCGACATGCGAGCAACCTGTGTGCTCCTGCCCTGCTGGATCAATGTGCTCCGCAACGAACCATGAAGAGCCCCATGGCACACGTGCCCATGAATATGCCCACAGCAAAATCTGAAGGGCAGAGATCACGTCCATGGAGGAACATGCTCAGTTAGATGTGAGGAGATATCCAGTGAGATGTGTGTATGTTTAGATGTATAACTGATTGACAGCCCACAGCCTGTACAGAAGTATCTGTGTGTGTATATAGATATGTATATCTGTGTGTATACATGTAGAAGTAATGTGTGTATATGTCTTGTACATGGGTAACAGGAAAGTGCTTGGTTACCTGTAGGTGAAATTCAAGATCAGATTACTGAGGACAGCACACCTTCAAGTGGACAAGGCTAGGACACAGCGCGTTAAAAGGATCCTGTTTTGGAGGCAGGGCCATGTCAGTGCCATGCAATGCCACATGGTGCAATTCATTATGAATTGGTATCAGTGCTCAGCTCTCCCTAATGTGAAGCCTGTGCTGCTTCCGTGTCCTAACAAGCCTCCTGCCTTCCCTCTTGCACTCTCTCAGCAGCTACTTGACCAAAATTTTTACAGCAGTTTTGTCCCAGGTCTGCAAACCCATTTCTAGACATTTCACAGGCAGAATTTGGGATTCAACTCTTTAGGGCCGTTTCAACAGGCATCCTTCAAAAAGTAGCCTATACTGAAGGAGAAGAGAGTTACGTGGTACGAGCATGAGCCTGCCAGCCTCGCTGTCAGAGACTAACAAGGGATATATTTAAGCTACCAGTATAGACATGGTTTTTGAGAGCTCGACTCCTTGTTCCAGCCTCTCCATAACATACAGCAGCCTCAAAGACAGTGTGCTAGGTTGTACACATTAATAAACTAATTTACTATGCAAGCAGATGTTGGTGTCAAGTAACAATTGTACCTTGCTTGAACTTCATGGACTACAACTTCTTTCTTTATTGATTTTTTTTTCTGGTAATTTTCTACCATGTTCCTGCAGTTCAGGGAACAGATCAGGAGCCCTCCTGTGGTTAATTTAGCATCTATTAGCTTTTTATCAACTTATTTGTAAATTAATTGCTAGAACTTCCTTAGAAGGAAGACATTACATCTGATCCTCTGCACTCTGCATGGAGCGAAACCCAACCTGCCGAAAGGAGCAGCGCTCCCACGCCGAGATGTGCAATCTCGGCAAGCAGCAGTGTTAGCACAGAGCCAGCTTGTTTAAATGGTCAAGATAAGCAAGGTGCAGATAGGGCTGACTTGGCATATGTGTTCATTAACTGAGATGTGGGAGCTTTGAACTGAAGAGAGAAGCGATTAAGCTCTAATTGTATCTTCTTTAAGGGGGCATTTTGAACAGCTAACCCTTTTGTAAGGTGGCTCTTTCTACACACATCACGTCTTCCTATGGATAAACAGCCCTTTATCTCACTTGACTTTTCTGTTTTCTTTTCCCTGTGAAATGCTGGATCTGATTTAGGTTCTAATGTAACATCCAGCATACAGTGACTCAAAATTCAATAGATCTTTCTTGTTGTCTCTTTCCTTTCGGAAAGCCCTCATCAATGAAACCCTTGAAGATGTTTTAAATGACCCATATAGAGTAGTGCTCTTTAACTGTGTAATCAGAGATGATTTACTGAATTCATTTCAGGGTGATTGTAGCATGTGTTAAAGGATTGATCAAGAAAAAGAGGAGAAAGTCACTAAGGTTTGTTTGCCTCCCCCCAGAGGGCAATGCAAAGACGTAGGAACACTAACTGTGTATGCCATTATCATTCTGGAATAAGGCGTATCCATTAAAAAACAGAAAGCTCAATATGTCAGGTATTTGGAAACTTTCCACTCGCTGCAGGACCAGCAAAAAACACAGACAGCAGTGACAGATCATGTGGGCCTGCTTCCTAGACTGGGTACTGAATCATACGTGCTACTTGCACACTCATTTATTTTTTTTTCACCAAAAGCATCTGCAGATGCAGTTATATGCTTTGCATATTCATTAGGAGCTCAGTTTAGGTGCTGAAATGTGCACCTCTCTTGTATTATTGTATTAGAGGCAGGTTGTCCCTATAGCATAGTGTTTTTTTTTTTTTTTTTTTTTTTTTTTTTTTTTTGTGTGTGTGTTTTGGTTTGGTTTGGTTTTTTAATTTATTTTTTGTCTCAGGGCCAGCAGTCACCCTACAGACTTGTACAACATAATTAGGTTAACAAGAAGGATCAGGAAAATATACCGATCAGTTGCAGATCTCAACAGGTACACTTTAGATTTGCTCCATCAACTTTGGCTCAGTACAATTGTGCCAGCTCAAGCAAATTGAAGAAGCTTAAATCAACCTTTTGCCTATCCTGTGAGAGCATCTTGGACTGGGAGTGATCTCATGTGTCACATATATTAGCTTCTGCAACACTCAGACCCAGGAGATTGCTGTAATCACTTTCTCACTGCTGTTTCTTGGCTTCATGTATTTAAATCAACCCTGGAACATTATACGATTGAACCTTCTTTTAGCTTAATCAGTTTCAAATATTCATTTGTCTTTCTTCTCTGACTGTCTTTCTGTGCCTACTTATCACCTGAGCTGAAGCCAAGACCAAGTTCTCAGCTGTACATATCTCACAAATGAGCTTGTGTAAAAGAAAAAGGAGAGAGAGCGAGAGAGAAAGAGCTCCAGTGGTCTGTGTGAGGATTAAGGATTACTCTAACAGCATTGAATTTACAGGAGCTTGAAAATGTGGGGGAGATCTGATTCAGGAAAAAAATATGATAATTTGTGGCCAGAGGGAATCAGCGAGGGCTTTAGCCAAATTGGAAATTACCTTTTGGTCCTCCTTTACTACAATTCCCGTAACTCCAATTACAGTAATACACTCAGTTGTTTAACTCTTGTCTTATAACACCAGGCCTTGTGCATGACTTAATCCGTCCAACACCTCTTAATGAACTCATTATTCTTATGATGCCTAACTACGCACGGAGGCTTGCTCTAATTTGAAGACCAGTGTTGAATAAATATATATTTAGGAGACAAGGGGAGCTATTACAGGTACACAAATACAAAACTTTATCCTTGGGGGGATAAGTACATGCCATCCAGGTGGCAACAGCTAACTTAGTAGGAGAAAATGATGCACAGGGCGATATTGGGGTGACAAAGAGACTTGGGCATTTGGGGTATGAGGCAAAACTGAATATTCTGTTTGACCTGGGCTGAGCTGCAACAAGTACCCAAAAACTCAGAGATCACACACTGTGTACTAAGCTCTCTGGGACTTCCTAATATTTATCTGAGCTTGAGCCAGCTAGGCAGTAAAGCTGAGCAGAAAATGTGTTGGTTTTTTTTTTTTTTTCTTTCCTCTGTTTTTTGTTCTTAAGTACCTATATCCTGAGGTTCCATCAGAAGGCCCCAAAGGAGGTAAATTGTTTTGAGCCCTAAATTTGTCTTACCAACAGGAGTACATTGTCTTGCCGTGTTTCCAGAAGCACCATTGTACCCTCTCCTTCAGTGTATAACAAAAATTGTAGTGTTACCATGTGTTTTGTACCCAAATTCTGCCTATGAAGCCAGAACTGAGGTGCTGATGGAGGGGAAGCTGTGATCATGCACTAGTTCTGGTCCACGCTGTGTGGATATTGAATGCTGTGCCTCCATGGTGCCTTTGATTCTGAGAGGAGGTTCACTTTTTTTCAATGAAAAAAGGTTTTGTTTGTTTGTTTGTTTGTTTGTTTGTTTTCTAGAGAAATCTAATTTTTTTTTTTTTTTTAGTGAAGATCATCACTTAGTCAGTGATGTGAGGTTATTTTTCTCCAGGGAATGACCCACATGATCCATCCCAGTCTCTACTAGATTGAATCTGGATTAAGCTCTGTAGTTCTCTCATACTTCCTTTCCTTTAGGACTCACTTCCACAATACATGGGCTTTTCCTCTTTATGAACAGACTCTACATTGGGTCCCTTCTATCCATGTACTACCCTGCAGTTCTCATTTATTTTCTGTTTCCAAAAAAAAGAGGATTGCTGCCACTCATCTTGGAGTCTTCACACCTTGGCTCCTGGGAGGTATTCTCACAATCTCCTGCCCTTCAGAACTGTTAGATTTTCTAAATTCAAAACAAGAAAACAAAACAAAACAAAATAAACAAACAAACAAACAAACACAAACTTAGGTCCACAGCTTCAAAGTGTTTCTTTCAGAAGGTCTCTCCCACCCTTGAAGAGCAGCTGGTAGAGCCGCTGCAGGATCTGCAGCCTCTGACAGCCTCCTCCTTGCCCTCGCCCTCTGCTCTGCTTTCAACCAGTTCAGACTTTCTTTTCTTTTTTCCTGAAATCCCCTGCTGCTGGATGGCAGCAGAACAGATGCTACAGAATTATGTTTTAAATCTATCTTTAGTCCCAGGCAAAACTCAATATTCAGGGGCATGGTTGGGTCAAAATTATTTCTTCATGGCCTTTGGGTATTCATTAAATACATACAGCTCTGGCATTATTATCCCTTTTCAGTGATGTTATATTACTTTCAATAATAGCTACAATTTAGAAAGTGCAGATCCACCAAAGCAAAAACATACAATAAAAGGTTATAGCTAAACTGCAGCTCCATGAAGTTAAGGGGTAAAAAAGGCAGAGACTTTATGGTTGCATTAAGCTACATGGTATGGGGGAGTTTCAGTACATAGGTCCTAATTCTGGAGAGCATTCAGTCTCTGAAAGCCTACACCCAATCCTCACACAGACACCAGCTCAACATGGTATTGTTTTTTTTATTAAAATGTAAGCCTTTTTCCCTCGTTGGGGTCTATTAACTTCCGCATGTTAAACACATGCTCAAGCTTTGTTCAGAACAAGGATGCTTAGGGTGTTTTCTAAGTAAAACCCCAAATGAAATGACCAAAGTTTCCAGCTGGTCACAAGAAAAGCAGCACAAATACAAAAAGGTGAAATTATTAAAACATTCAAAGTGCTCAATCCACTTCTTTAAGTGAAATCAATACTATTCTGAAGCAGTGAAAATTGATGTAAAACTGCACTGAACTTCGAATTTCCCATTCTGGAGTGGGTGTCTAAACACCCCTGTGATTAATACCTTCATGACTGCCCAGCCAGATGGATGGTGATGGAAGACAGAAACACAATAGCCATGTAAATAAAAATGTCTTTACTAAAGGCCCTACCAAGGCCAGGAAATTTCCTGGCCTGAAAGAAAAGCAGCAAAGCTTAATGGGGGAAAAAAGTAATCGTCATATGAGTATTTGTAGAGATGAGGCTCAGCAAAAACTGCTGAATAGTCAGAAATTTGCGGGAAGCTTGGTTGCATATCCAAAATAGTGTTATCCAACATTAATTGAAACCATAGGTTATTATACGGGGCTGCTGACAGAGCTCCCATGAAACAAAATGCTGGTCATCTGGACAGAGGCAATGGGGCACTGGAGAAGCTACTCAATATCATTTAGACTTCATATGCCAGTTTCCTGATATTGTCTTTCATCTTTTACTGCTTTGGGGCTTCATGTCATTCAGCTCAGCGATACCTGTGTACACATGCTCATCTGCCAGGGTGAAATTCAGCACACTTCCTAAGAACTCAGCGAGGGTGAGCTGTTTCCACCAGACTCAGAGCACCCACTCCGAGTGAGGACTGTGCTTGTCACCTTCACAAGCTCACTTTGTTGTTCTCACAAGAGACCTGTGGCTCGATGCTGGCTGAGTTACCCCTGTGCAGACAGGAGAGGCCCAGGCGTGCAGCCCAGCAGGCACACAGGGAACAGAAGCAGCGCCAACACAGGGCCCTGCCTACAGACTGAACAACCGGCTGTTAAAATACATCAGCCTGATTTTGCAAGCCAGCCTCTAGGCTAAAACACGTGTGAGGGAGTGCAGATGGACTTCAGCACTTAACGGGCAAGCACAAGAGACGGGCAGCTCAACAAAGGGAACCTGCCTGCAGACAGGGTAAAACATATCAAACCCGCCTTCTGCTCTCTCGATACTGCCAGCTTTTGCTGCCCATCAGTTACATTTTCCAGCAAGCTTTCTCCTTCTGTTTTGGCACGTTACCGTGCTGCCCATGGGAGGAATGCAAAAGGCTGTTGTTCTCTTCCAAATATCTCATTACAATTCACCTATGACGAGACGCCTACAAATCGCTTGCTAACAGCAGGGCAGGTTGTGCTGTGACAGCCACTCGCCACCCCAGCCAAGACTGCTTCACCTGCCCCATGCTCCCCATCCCCACCGCCCCTGCCCGTTTTGCTGGCCTCGACTGAAGATGCTGCGTTAGTGCAGTTATGTGCACAGCTTAACGCGGCACAGCCCCGACCCGTGAGGAGCCATTAGAGGCTACAGCAGTATAAATAATACATAAATCATTCATAACAATCAATAGCTAAATTCCTCAAATGCTTTATTTCCAATGAATAATTCCACCAGTTCAAGTTGTCAGGCATGGCAGCGGGCAAAAAAAGCTGCAAGCGGCTCTGAAAACTTCCCAAATTGTGGCTTCCCGCAGTTCTTTTACCTATGGTAGCTTTTGACGGGCTTTCAAAAGCAGATGAAGAATACAGGAAATCCACAGGCAGCGTGGCTTTGGTGCAGTGCTGACAGCCCGCACTGGAGTCAGGAATGGCATGAATAACAGAGAAAATGAGTTGGCAAAGATAAAACGATTTCCCCAAAACTGAAGAGAAGGAGATACACACAGAAGAGAAAAGGGTAGACACCAGGGGAGTTAAACATCCAGGATATACATGTGCCTCCTGAGGTTTACATGCTACTTCTTGCAGCTTCAGAAAGGTATCAGGGGAGACTGAGATTATACTAAGAGATTTGGAGGGGGGTTATTATTTTATTTTTTCTCCTCAAATCCTATAATCTGATACTGTATAAAAACCCTTCAAGCATGGTTTCAGGACAAACTATAGCCAACATATAGAAGTGTGTCGTTGCCTGCAGGGCACCAGCAGTGTCTCATGGCTCCCAGCCCAACAGGGAGCACCTGCCAGGCCACAACAAACTCACCCGCAGAGGTAGGACGCTGCAGCTTCCGAGGTCCTGCCGTGGTCAGAGCCCTTCTCCTGCTCAGTCTGGTTCGTGTGACGACACCTTTGCTCATCCAGCCTCATTCGTGGGGCAGACACCTTGGTGCTCTGACCATTCGCGCTTTTTCTGGAGTTAAGCCGGCTCCAAGGCTGTGATAAGTCACCGACCTGCTGTGGCCAGAAAGAGCTTTTGTGTTTGGATTATGAAAAGCAGCACAATGCAATGCAGTCCCCACCGGGAGCCCTAGCTTTAGGTATCAGGGAGCAGCAAATCCAATCTGGACAAACTTCTGCACTGGCATAGCATCAGTTCTTGACCTTGCCACTATACAAATGTTTCCTAAACGCTAATTAAGCCCTGCAGCTCCTCTGAATGGTGGGTAAAGAAGCACATGTATATTCTTCTACCAAGAGAGCTTGAGACACTCACAGCTTGAATAATTTGGCTAAGGTGACACTGTGAGCCTGTGGCAGACACAGCATCTCCTGCTGCCGGTGCCTCATCTGCTACCTTTGTGTTTTGGTCCATACCCATAAAACCACTACATTAGTAAGAAATTAGTAAGAAAAGGCTTCTCCCCAGCACATTGCCATTTGTTTCTGAGGCCAGTCACGCCTATTCATAAGTACCTAGCTTTAACAGATGTGGTTTTGCTGTTTTGCTGGACAGGGGTTGTTTTCTTTTTCTTTTCCTGGAAAATCAGAGCTGGCCAAAGCAGTCAATTTCTGGAAATGGGATATAGTACGAAAACTTTTTTTTTTTTTTTTTTTTTTTTGAGTAATACAGGTTCTTTGTGATGCTCATGCTTGCTGGTCACAGCCTTATTAGAAAAATTGCTAAGGATTTGGCAACTGCGTTTCAGTTCAAAGCCTCTCATTTATCTGCCTCTGCCTGCCAACACGGTGACACTCCATCACTTCTGGGAGCCCCTGACACCTCCTATTGACTAAGTGCCACCCCCGCTGCAGCCACTCCAGAGAGAGTGGTGACAAGCATCCTTTACCCGCAGATGGACCACAGAAGCCACATAGTCACGGTACCTCTTTTGCAACACCAAAGAAGTTTCTGTAACGATTTCAACAAGCACTGCTTGCAGAGGCCGTTTTTTTCAGTCGGGAAGACATCATCCACAGTGCAAGCAGAACAGGATCTCGGTGATCAGGCACTGCCATCCTGCTCTGACCTACACAAAGCTAAATTAAGCCTACCTACTGGCCTTCTCACAACACTGGTGTGACCCCACATATGTTAACACTGACGCCTCCACCATATGCCCTCCTCTATTTATTCCTGTGCATCCCGGGGAAACCCAAGCAGTCGTTCCTTAGCAGTTCCTCATCTGATTGCAATGCTTAGGTCTAAAAGCAATGAGATGAATTGCAGTCTAAAAGTGGCTACGTTTTTTTTTTTTGCTCGTTGACTGCAAAGGGAGCCTAACGGATCAGTGCAGATGCGGATGTCTGAAGGTGGGAGAGCTATCTCCTCTCCCATCTGTGTGCCCACATGGAGTGCTGCGCAGAGACATCAGCCTGTGTCCCTGTCACCAGGTGAGGCGCATTAACTCTGACTGCCCAAATTAACACAGCGTGCATTGCAAAGAACAGGTTAATTGTCCAGCCACTTGAATGAGGAAGCACAACCTCCAGGAACCAAGCAAGGGGGTCCCAGCTAGACAAGCCCAAAAGAAGCAGCTTCAGGCCAAGGCCACACTATGATACAAAGACCTGCTGTGCAAGAGCTCTTGCCTCCCACTCACCTTTTTCGTCACTAAACCACATTTTCTATATAACTGCACCAATCACCTCTGCCAGGCTTCTACCATTCATCCATCACCCATCGACAGTCTGTTCTGATTTCTGAAGTACTTTTAATCTTCTCTGACACCCATAATTTCCGCATTACCCCTTTACTGAGGCAATTAAATCTGCTTCCAATACATTCTTGTAGGCTTTAAATTTATATTTTTAGTACTAGTTTTCCAACTGCCCTGGTTCCTTCACAGTTGCAGCACTTAATTCATGTTTATGTCCAGCTCACATGGCACCCTCACCACTGGGGTTATTTCCCTCAGCCACAACTCCCCGCAGAATCCAGACTGCAGCCCAGTCTCGCTTTGCACCTCCACCACAAGAAACGTCAAAGTGCATGACCAAAACTGGGATGATTCATTTGAATTTGATGGTTTATGTGTGTTCTATGACATTTTTCAAGAATTATTAAAAAAATAATAATAAAATCCTATGATGGTTATAGTTCTTCTCATTATAATGCATGCAAATTCATAATCCAGTGAGTGTGAAAAATACACAGATAGGGAGAGAGAAAAATCCTAATGAAAAACTCAACAGAGCATGCAATGTCTGTCTAGTGTTTTTAAAAAGTTGTCCATCTTTATGGTCTTCAGAACCACTTATAGTTTATAGCAGAACAGGTCAGTGAATGCTTTTTCTTGCATGATTTGGATAATAAAAGTAAAGCTAACATGGAAGTTTATCTCTGCTGGAGTGGGTTGTCGCAACAGAGCTTGGACCTCCCCAGCAGAAGGCAGCCCCACCCGGCTGCTCCTCCTTGCCCTGTGAGTGCAGGGCATTGGCACAGAGCAGCCAAAAATGCTGGATTGTGCAGGGAAGCTCCAGCAAAACTCCTTTATTCTCCCCCATTTGCGCTCGTAGCTGCTAACCCCCACCTTGGGATCGTGGGGCACAAACACTTGCTGCCTGTTCGCCAGCAGCAGAGCTGCAGCTGCGGTTCCCCAGCCCCAGCCATCCATCAGGCTGTTATTACCACCGTAAACACCACATTTGTCAACAGCTAATGTTTTGCACACTCAGGGTGTGATGGATTAGGCTTCATTTGAAAGGAAGGGTCAGGCTTATGAGGATTAGATCAGCATGGCTTGCGAGAGTCCCATGGGTGCTGCCTGGTCATGACAATGTCCCGGTCCAGCAGTTATTTTCCCATCTGTAGGACAGTGTCCAAATCCCTCAGGGAATAGTTCTGAAGCCACTTTCAAACATGGCTGTGAGGGATGTTTATCAAAAAATATGGCTATTTGACATTTATGCAATGCTACCACTGCTGGACCCTAAAGCAGCATGTAATAATTCCCAACAGCCAGCCACCATAAGCTACGCGAGCGGGACCAGCCACACCACAGCACCTCATTTCTATCCACCCTCAGCTTCTGACATCAGGCACGGAGCTCTGGGAGAAAAAGGGAAACAAAATGTGCAAACCTTACTTCTGCTGAGCATCAGAGCAGATTTCCTGATCACACCCAGCAGCGCTGTGTGTCCGCTGAACACAGGGGATGAGGTTCTCCCCTCGGTCTGTCTGCAAAGACCCGTGCTTAGGGAAATTGAGGGGACCTTGCTGATGCTCAGCACTCCTCATGCTGCACATTTGCCCCCAGAATGTTTTGTCAGACAAAGGAGGGGGTGCTGAGTGCCTTTGTGCTCCTGCTCCATGGCAGAGCTCAGCTCCATGGGTCAGTTTTGTCCCAGCACAGACGTCTTCTCAGGTCCTGGGGCAGAGCTGATGCATGGCTCTGTTCTTACATGGGCTGTAATGGGTCTTTTACAGAGAGGCAGATCTACTGAAGTCAGTGTTTTTGTGGGTTTATGATCATTTTCTGGTGCAATAAAATCATGGGGAAAGCCACAAGTCTCACCCAGACTATCTCTACCAAACTCACATTTTTTGACTCAGAGGAAACGTGAAATCTGGCTTACAAAAGGGACTTGTCTGAAACCACACCTGCGTTACTCACAACACATCTCATCTGCTCATCTGCCTTCTGCTTTGATTTTATTTGCAGAGCTCTGCTGGCAACTTCCTTTTTTTTTTTTTTTTTTTTTTTTCAGGCTGGATGGGGCTGGGGGCAGCCTGGGCTGGGAGCAGAGGTTCCTGCCCATGGCAGGGGGGTGGAATTAGATTGGCTTTAAGGTCCCTTCCCACCCAAACCATTCTGTGTTTTATGATACCTTGGCAGCTTCATTACCCACACTGGCTCCCTGGGTTCCTCCCTGCATTGCATTTACCCTCTTCTCTGCTCCACAACTCCAGTTCTCTATAGCTAGAAGAGCTACCAGCTGTGGATACTGAGCTAAGAGAAGGCAGATTCACAGCAAAAACAAGCAAAAAAAAAAAAAAAAAAAAAAAAAAAGTCAAGCAAAAATGGAGTTACATTAATTCTTCTTTACCTCAGCTGGTGGCTGTGGCAGGAGGGGAGTGTGGAAGCCAGCAAGCAGCACAGCCCATTTTGGCCTCCTGTCCTTGGCTGGCAGGCCAGGTTTCCTCCCATCGAGGGCTCAGGGAGTGTTTGAAAGATCCCAAGCAAAGCTGCTCTGGCAGAGCATGATTGCTGCCACAGTGCCTGTCCCTGCCCAGGGGCAGGGCCGCACACTTGGGCAATGGCCTGGACGCGCTGCCCGCGCCTGTGCCAGAGCCTGCACAGTGTGGCTCGCTGCGGTGCGTGGGACAGGGAGCGCACGGGCTGCATGACACCTCCCCAGCAGCAGCCCGCCCTTCGTGGAGCAGCAGGAGCTGCATGGACATCTCACACCATGGCCATCCCCACTCCAGCCCCGTGCCACACATCCCTCGGCCTTGCAGGGCTTCAGCTCCCCCCGCACGGCCCAAATGCGAGGGTTTGGGGAGCATCTAGAGCATGGCAGGTGGGGATTCGTCATACCATCCCGTAGCAGCCAAACCAGACCTTTTAATCATTTCCCACAATTAACAAGAATGTTTTTACTAGGTATTAGGTGAACACTGATGCTGTCTTTTTTAAATTGGATCGGTGATATTTAGCAGCCCGTTGTTATTTAGAACCAAGGGTTGCTATATTAGTATTGTCATCTTGTCATCAATTAGCTTTTAATTAACATGAATTAAATCTTTTTTTTTTTTCCCCCTAACTGGGGTGGGGGAAGAGCAGAGTAAACAGCAGGTGTATGCAAAGTGGCTCCAGCCACAATTTCATGGAGCAAACTGTGAGCCACCAAACACCGGAGGCACTTCCCAATGCACACAGTAACCTTTAGGAACATGAGGAGCTGAATTAATTTCTAGTGCCCTCTCTACAGATTTGACTTAGAGCCACTGCTTGGAGCTGGGATTCCCCCTCTCTCCCCAGCGCAGCCAGGCCAGAGAGCCACTGAGCAGTGGGGTTTGTGCACTTAGCTTGTGCAGCTGACTTATGAAGTTTGGGTGGGGAAGTCTATCTAGAAAGGGAAAGTCTACTCTGATGTGAGTAAAACAAGCACTGAAAGAGAATAAGGTTTTTCACCTTAATTTTCTCACCTTCTCTCCCATTGTTGAAAAAACAGTATGTCTGGGGAGGCATTGCTGTTGGTTGCTTTTTTTGTTTGTTTGTTTTTTTTTGTTGCATTTTACGCTCAGCATGCATGAAAATTTCTCTACCACTCAACTGTCATACATGGGCCAGCTCCCCTGTTAAGTATTTGCTATGGATTGCCATCTGTGCAAAGCTCTCACAATGGACAGTGACACTGAGTTTTGGGGTCTATTCATGGAGAAAAACTCTGGTTAGAGGAAAAGTAAAAACTGGTCATTTTGTGGAGTTTGAGTGCCTGGCCTGGAAGTATGCTGGGGGTGACAGGGTGAGGGATGGTTGGAGCAGTGTTGGAACCATCCTCGGGAATTGCTATTACAGTTTGGAGAGAGGGTTTTAATCCTTTGGAGGAGATACACTAGACGTGGAGCCACTTGTTTTTTCCAAGTGAACCAGCGATTATGTTTCTGTCTTTAAGCACCATTTCAAGGTGAAGGAGAGAGACAAAGCAGGAATTTGTGGGAAGAACCCAAAGCATTCCTAAACCCTTTTGGCTTAAGTGTTTCTGGTGTCTGCAACCTTAGATAAACATGATCGAAAAAGCTTACATGGTTGTACAAATCAAAGTCCTTACCCTGAAAGTAATGCTGGTTGTACCTCCGCTGAATCAGTCTGGTCACTGGAGTTTCCTTGCAGGACTGGTCCACAATTCCTCACCCATCTGGGTAAACCCATCATCTCTGCTTGCCCACAGCAGCGTCCCCATCAGCCTGTCTCGGATGCAAGTCCTGAAGAAGGACAGAATTGAAGTCAGCCACAGTCAGAATTAAATAAAAATATTGGGTTTCTCCCCACCTCTTTTTGCCTCTTGAAATTACCTTTCAGTTCAGTTCAGTCCCAGACTGAATAATTCAAAGCTGATGGGAAATGGAAGTCACGGTCCATGGAGAGTTAATGGCTACCTAAGAGCAGCGAAAAAAAAAAAAAAAAAAGTAGGGGGAAGATTTATCCTTCCCTCACCCCTAAATGCACCTGAGTTGAGAAGAGCAATAAATCAACTGCTCTGTTGATAGTTTCTCTTTCAGAGCAAGCTTATCATTCCATTTTATCCACCTCATCATCTTGTGGACCTACAGACTGGCAACAAATAGGCAGCTCCAGAAAGCCTCGAGTTGACATTAAAGAGAAAAATGTCTCCCATCTCTGTGTTTGTTTATGCACACTGATTCGACTCCAGAGTCATCTGTACAGCATTCCCCTCTTGCCACCCATCTGAAATAAAATAAAAACCAAATAAATCCCAGCAGCCTGACGTTAGGGAAGGCTCAGCAGTCCTGAGCAATGATGCCGGACACAGACTCAGGGGAGCTGACCTGAGAACCTGCCCAGAGAGATTTGTTTCAGCAGCTCCGTGGGAGGCATCACCCCCAGCTCCTCCTGCTCACAGATGACTGTGCCCATCCTCTGCTTTTCCCCCAGGATGCGTTGGTGGGAAAGATGAGTGATGAGGACAGAAGGATGTTCCCTCCCCTTCTGCCTCTTGGTTTCCCTCTCTAGCCTCAAATTTTGTCATATCCACTCTCAAACTTGTATTTTTTATGGATGCAGGAAAAGTGTCCACCTAGCCCTGCATGTTGCTCAGAGCACCACCTGCAGCCTCGCCCCCTCTTTTAGCTCAGGAACTTTTTTGAGACTGATGTATCCTGTGGATTCAGCTGCCCCCGGTGCATCCCCTGTATTCTTTGTAGAGGAAAATTCAGCTCGCTCCGAGCCAAAGCCCTACAGCAACACTAAGCCCTCAAGCTGGCCCTGGTTCTGGCCTTTCATCCCTGTTAGCAACTGCTATCAGCAAAATTAAAAGCAAGGTGCTTCTCCTGGGGATTATAATGTATTTGGAGCTGTGACCTTACATTATGGTTAGCCACACTCGCAAGCCTGTAACTCTTCCTGAGTTACTTCTGTTGTCTCCATTACTGTCGTGCTCATTTGTCCCTCAGGCTCTAACAAACATCTCTGCAAGAGCCTTGCCAGCTGTGAGCTCACCGTGATGGCTGCTTTACGAGGAGGGAGAGAGGACAGGAGCAGAGAGTCGTATTTGGTTGAGGCTGCGCAGGAAATACAAAGCAGAACATAAAACTGAAGTCTGCAAAGTCTCCTCTTAACATCCCATTGCCACGTCATACTGAGGGTAAAAAAACAATTGTAAAACTGTCATTTGGAAATCTGCTTATAAATAAATATTCATATATTAAGTAAAACTTTAAAATTGGGATTTTCCTGTGAAGAGCCTAATTTGGTAGGCATTTCTGCAGACACTTGGCTAGGAAGCTACAGGAGACACTTACCAGTAAATAAGTTTGATGCACTGGGCACGTTCTGAATGTAAAGCACCAGGCTATTCTAGTTTGCTCTATTTTTTTCCCTCCTCATCCTGCTGGGTTGAAGTCACTCACACCTTTTTGGTTTCTGATGTAGTGTTGCTGTAAGAAGTCCCATTGCCTGCTTTGCTACAAGAAGTGCGAACTTTTATCTCCCTGCTGCAAGAGAGCAGTAAATCAGAGCGAGCTGACAGCTTTGTCTCGCAGCCTGTTATCCATAGGCGAGAGGATGCCTCCCCCGAGATCCCATTAGGTGCACTGTCTCCACCACTAAACTTTCAACAAGCACATTGGCAGAGACCTGCATGTCAAAGAGAGTCCGCCAGCTAATGATCACTGGGAATTCACTGTCTCGTGCTCCTTCTCTCCTGCGCCCACCTCTCCTTCCTTTCTTGCTCACACTTTATTCTCAAGTTTATTAAATATAGGCTCCGTTTAGTGAAGTTTCATCACTTAGAGCCCATGTAACTGCTTCTGTTAAACTGATGCTGTGTGTGGTATTGCAAGCAGGAGCAAAGCCTCCTCTGCATGGGCAGTTATAGGACACCATGAGAAGTGACTATAAATCCTATCTTTCTGTTGCTGACACTCAAAAAGAAAGCAAGGCAGAGTGACAGGGTGAAATAACTGGATGCAGCAAACCCTCATTAAGTCTAATAAGCTGCTCGCCTCCCAGGTACAATGCAGCCATCACTCACAGACACAGGGGGAAGACACATGTGGAGTTTCTCTCCCCCTCCCCAAAATTACAGGCACATCCCCAAGACTGAACCATTGATGGGTACATGCAGTGGGGTGTGCTGGGGAGCTGCAAACTGAAAGAAAAAAAAACACCAACAAGTTCTTTGGAGGAAGGGAGGCTTCTGCTATTAATAATATACCTGTAGGACACCACTGCCCAAGGCTCCTCAATAAAGGATGTGCAATGGAGCCTTGCTGCACTCACCAGTCCCAACCTTACTGACTGGCTGTCAACCCAGCCTCTGAGGCCCCGTCCTCTCCCCCGTGCTGGAGGACAAGAACAAGATTTGCAAATTGCCCCATGAACCTGAGCAGAGCTGCGGTAGGTGTAGTGGCCCTGTAGCGCCCCGTCTCAGCCACAGCCTCTTCCTGCAGGAGCAAGGATGGAGACTTCTCGCCAGGGAGCAGTTACAAGAGCAGCAGCATGGTGAAGGCAGCAGATCCATTTGATGACCATCGTGCATGCGGTGAAGATGCTGGAAGTGCTCTCACTCCCTGGGAGGGGAGCACGCCTTGGGAAAAGCACAGCAGGGTACCTAAAAAAGCCAGTGTACTCATGGCAAATGCACTAGCCGTTTCCATCAGTGGATGTGGCACACACAATAGCTAGCACATTGGATTTCTGTCTGAGAGCTCCTAGCTCAGTAGGGCAGAAGCAGCCCTGGATGAGAAAAGCAGGGCAGGAGGCATTTCAGGACTAAGAAACTAAAACTACGGAAGCCCTTACCAAGGTCAAAACAAAGGTGCCATGAGTAGACGTGAGAAGAAAGGGGGGGGAGAAAAAGCTTACAAAGCATTTCCTACTGCTGTTTTCTAAAACATGTGAGAAGTTTTAGTCTCTAGGAGCCTGTGGAAAAGAAGTTTTTAGCTATGTCTCCGCTTCCACAAATAGTTTTCTAAAAATACCAGAACCCAGCAATTATCACTGGAATTATTCGATATTTATTGTCATTCACATGCTGATGTAGACAAAAGGCACTTACTAGATGTCAGCCAAACCCTGGACCACTTTTTTTTTTTTTTCATTCCTCTTTCTGTGCTCTGGATAAGTAGATCAAATGGAAATCTCTATCCCTGCTATATAACTTCCACTGATTAGGCTCAGCAGGTGCAAGACAGACTCCAGAGCACACTCACTCCAAATTTTACTCTCCACTGATTAATCCAACCTGACATAAGTCAAAAACTCACAGAATAGTTTTGGTCCTACATGCACAGCATCATTGCAAGCTAGCAAAAAGTGCATTAACTTTCCTTGTGGGCTTTTGTACATAAGTGCTATCCGCAGAGCCAACATTATGGCAGGGACAAGCCTTGCAGTGGGGGGTTCAGGTCTTAAATCTGAAACTGAGGTTGTGCCCCTTCGCGTGGCACAGCAATGCTGAATGACCCTCCGAGCACTCATTAAAGTAAAGCCCAGCGGATAACAGAGAGAACAAGGCAATTAATCCCTGCTGGAGCCTCCAGAGCCCAGTGAAGAGGAAAGAGCGAGTCAGTAAATGATGCTCCCTCCTGACAACACTTCCTGAGGTTCAGAGCCAGCTCAGAGGTGTCGCTGCATGTGTGTCCCTTTGCAGAGTGCAGACGGGGAGGAAAGCAAAGCCCCGAACATGAGCATGCTCTTCTTCATTGAGATTTATTGCACGCAGGGAGTGGAAATGAGGATGAACCAAGGGGTGCTGAAGAGAGAGAGATGGATGTAAATAAGGCTGTTTTCAGCCAGGCTGGGCTGTCATAGCCCAAAGAGGAAAAAAAAAAAAAAAAAAAAAGTTGTTTTCACATCCGCCTTATGAACCTCGACCAGCTTCATGTGAAGGCTCACACCTGGCAGCATTTCCCACCCACTTTCCCATCACTTTGCACTGAGATGTGTGGGAACATGGCAGAGACACACTGGGCTGCTCCCCGAGAAGTGAAACAGCTCGAGAACCATTTTTTCTCAAGTTTAACAGATGGGAAAAATTATTTTCACCTAACTTGCAGTGACTTCACAGGGGAAACAGTCATCGCCTATGCTGCAGAGCCCCTGGGGCAGCCTGTCCCAAGGGAGCTGGGTTTAGCAGAAGATGCAGGAGGCACTGTAGTTGCAGAGTGCAGTGGTAGCATTGCCTTGCAGCGAATGCAGGAGCCTGTTGCTACATGCTAGCATGAGAAACTAAGCCTTTCCAAGGTGCAAATTGGCTGTGAAGAGTAAAGTGCTCTCTGACTTCTCTGCAGCCTGAAATATCCCCGATATACACGAGGCAGAGCAGGGAGCTATAGAGGAGCCACTGAAACGCAGGGGGAGATGGGTATGTGTGAAATGTTTCTCTTTCTCTGACACAGCAGCTTATTTGAATTAAATTACTTTACTAAACTACTTTTTTACTCCTTGTAGCCGCTCTCCAACCGAACCAACACCCTCAGCCCACAGGAAAGCCCCCACCAGCCATGGACTGCAGGGTGCCCAGATGCCCACGACAGACACACACCTTCCTGAGGAGTTGTACCAAGAGCTCTTTTCCTCAAACCCAGCCACTCTGAAGGCACACAGACTTTTCTAGCACAAGCCTGTCCCACCAACACATGAACGAGGTCCCACATGTCCCAGCATCCAATTCCCAAAGCCCTGTGGACTCACCTGGCCTGGTTGGCTTCTCCGTGGCCTGCAGTGATGGGGATGAAGCCAGTCCTCCAGTGTCATTTTACACTAAAAAAATAGAGTTGCAAGGCACAATCTTGACCTTGACTTAACCCTTCCTAAAGATGTGTGTCAGAATAAGAGCTGTATTTCTAAAACTCCTAAGTGGGATCCAGAGGGAGGTTCAGATTTGGCTGGGAGGTGTGGCTCTCATTTGCCTCTATGAGATCAAGAAACAAACCCCAAAAAATTACAATTTAATGTCTTCTGTCTTGTGTTTTGCTGACAGCTCCATAGGGAACCTCAGGAGCAGAGTAGCAGCAATATTGCAGGCACAGCTGTGAGCATAATGGATTTTTCAGTTCATTTGGAAAATAAAACGGAGCTGTTCTGTGTTGACCTGAAACATTTTTTCCACTATAATGAGAGAAAAGGAGCAAAAATTCACCTTCAATCAACTGCAACATCCTGTTTGACCCAAAATGAAAGCTTTCATTTTGTTTTCACGGTACTCAACCATTTCTTAATTCACGCTAAACTCAAAACAAAAAACATTGTCAAGGAAAAAGGTTTTGCTTCTACCAAAATAGATTTCCTTACCCCTCCCTTTCATCTGGAGCTCTCTGCACTAAATGCAAGAGGAGCTTGTGAACTATTTTGATTTGTTTTTGAACTACATGGAAAGTGAAGGGAACTTGTACTGCCGGTCGAACCTCCCTGGCCCCATAACCTCGGCTGAAGCTAGTGGATCATTAACGGCGCTGCAGGCACCTCCTCGTGCAATGCCTGCCTTCCCCACCATGGCTGTAATAACAGGAGCAGCTCCTGCAAATTAGCAGTTTTAACCTCCTCTCCTGCCCCATCCAAATATCTATAATGAAGGCAATTCTCAGCTCGGGAAAGGTGAACCCTCCTTCCGCTGATGGCTACCTGCTAATCAACTGCAGAAGTGCCCCCCGCTCTACATCTTAAAAAGTGTTATTAATGGCTTGGCGTCCCCTGGAGAACAGCGGGAGGACTGAAAGTAAACTGTCAGGATATGTCAGGATTTGAGGCGCCGAGCAGCTCTAATTGAAATCTTCTCTGTCATTTGCTCATCAGGAATGTAGAGCTTCTTCTTTGAATGAAACATTAGACACCGGCCTGACAGCTCCAGGTGGAAGATTATTCGGCAGCCTAATCGCTCCCTGACAGCCCCTGTTCCTCCCACATCAGCATCTATTAACCTTCGTTTTATTCAGACCCTTTTATGCTTTTTTAATCTGTGGCTCTGGGTGTTTTGGAGCAAGAGGTGACCAAATCCCACCTGGGACAGGTGAGTTGTGCTTCAACACAGCACAGCTGGGATGCCAGTCAGCTCTGCTCTCTTGGATGGAAATCTCCAGGAAAGAGGTTTCCTTACAAAACTGTTAATCTGGTTGTGCAGGAGACAACTGTTTTGCCAGCAGTTGTAATGTTATCAAAAGATTTGCACTTTTGGGGTGTACAGTTTAAAGCCCCAAGTCATGGATGAAGAAGTCACTGTGAAAAATTCAACTTTAATTTAATTTAATTTTTGTGATAAGTGAGTAGTGAACCTTTATGTTTGTAGAGAAAAGCTCAAAACCAGATGCGAGTGTACCCTCAAGGCTCAAACACTGGAAAACAGATAAAAAGAACCCAAAGTTTATCCGCTCTAAATCAAGACTGGGTGTCTCTTGAAAATTGATGCTATAACTCAAAGAGGAGTTATGGGTTTGATGCAGAAATTATTATCTGAGGTTTTCTGAGCTGTATTATGCAGGGAGTCAGACTAGATGATGATAATAGTCCCTTCTGGCCCTCAGCTCCATGAATCCTTCTCCTGAGCGTTTTGCCATTGTCCCCAAATTGTCCTTCCCTGTGTTATACACTTGGGTCCAGATTCTCAGAGGCATTCAGATGTCTAGCACCAGGCAGGGATTTTTCAGGGGGAAATAAAGGCATTTTAGCTTCCCCATAACCTCTCCCTCACCCGTTCCAGTTCTTTCCATTCAATCCGAGCCCCCAGGCAGACCCAGGGAGGCAGAAAACCTGTGGCAATGAGCAGAGAGAGGCACTTTGGGCATCAAATCAACCCAACCCAGTGACACAGGTGCCTGTCACCAGCCCCACACTCAGGCTTCCCTTGTGGATCCCACAGGTCTGCCTGCCCCTACTCAGCTGCTCCAGACCACCCGCTCCTGCCAGCTCCACGACAGACGCTCCCCAAGTCGATGGGCAGCAGAGTGGCTGCCTGGAGCTCTGTAGAAGGCTCATCCTTTCAGCTGCTGTCTCTATCCCTCTAACCTCACTTGGAGCTCCTCCTTGGGTGCCTCCCAGCTAAGCAGCCTCCCCTGCAGCTCGGTGAGGCTGGCCGGCTGCTCCTGGTGATGGGTTCTTGCCGCACCACCGGCTGCTCCGCTTGACTCCTGGCTGTACCGTGTCCTCGCACCATCCATGTGCCCAGATGCCCAGAGATTCAATCCTCCTTTCTCACACGATTCTGGCAGATTTTGCTTCAGCCTTGGTCCAGATTGCCTTTGCTGACTCCAATTGGCTCAGCAATGCAATAGCGGAGCCATCTCCCAAATACATCTCTCTTGTGAAAGGACACCAGCAGCCCCCCCGTCCGTCCCGCCCCCCCGGCCATGCTCTGCTGCTGTTTGCGAAAGTCAGGACCGATGAAACGTGCCCTGAGTTGTGTCGGTGGGGAGGAGACACAGCCTTCAAGTGGTGATGCTGTACTTCTGCAAAGTAGCCCTGGAAACCTGTAATTCAGCCTCCCACCAGGGCTTCCCAGCCCCATTAATAATCTGAAATAAGATTGAACCCCTGCCTGGCAGAGCTTCCAGCAAAGTCAGATGAGCCAAAGCAGAATGTGGATAACAGTTGAGTGTTGGAAGGAGTGAGGAAGCCTGGGTAAAGGGAAAGAGATGGAAAGGATGGCTGGAGAGAATGTGGGGAAGCTGGATTTGAGTAAAGAGAGAAAAAGCTGCCTGGTGAAAAGGTGAGGCATGTCCAAAGCAAGGAGAACATGACTGAAGGGGTAACAGCAAGAGTGAAGAGTGAGGGAATAGGAGAATGAAAGGGCTGTGAAATACAATAACTAGACATACAAACAACAGTCAAGTTTCATTTGCAATATGTAAGGCCGTGTACATCAATGCAAAGGTGGTCTACTGTCAAGACATAAGGATGAACACCCCTCCTCCAGGGAGAAGCTGCTGCCTTCCCAGAGGAGTTCTGGTGTGACAATGCTCCATCACCATCCATCCAGGCACTGAGACACACGAGCTCTCTGACGAGCCAGGATCAGGTGAGGGGGAAGAGAAGGGCAGTAAGGTGCCAAGATGAGACTGCTACATATACAAACAGCATAGGTAACCCTTAATCCAAGCCCTCACAGAAAGCTTTTGGAGATTCATTGCTTTCCAGACCTGTATTTTTCAGGCACGGGTCAAGGCACAATGCAGCGCAGCTTGAGCAGGGCAGCATGTGATGGAAAGCAAAAAAAATAATAATAAAATGCTTCTTGGATCACAGATATGTTTCCTTATAGTACACAATTGCCACTTCCTCTTTCATCTCTCATTTCCTTAAAGGGAAGATGCTAAAAATTAAAATAAAATAAATAAAATAAAATAAAATAAAATAAAATAAAATAAAATAAAATAAAATAAGAAAAGCATTAACCCGTTCCTATTTAGACACCAACACATCAGATATCTATATATCAATTGTTTCATGGGAAATATTCAGATTTTACACTGTTAAAATATCTCAGTCAGTACATGCATGGTACCAGAAGATTTTTAATTGTTAGGCTTACCTTTATTTAATAGAATATATTTAACGGAGTCTGAAAATCTGCTGAAGTCACAGTTTCCAGCATATAACAGAGCACAAAGGAAACTGGGGGTTTCTCATGCCAATTAAGAATCAATAACCCTGGATCTGGAGGTCTTCTACCCTGTCAAAAGACAGAATTGGATTTTGGCTATGCAGCTAGTGAATAATTGCACCAACACACACAACCCCAACAAAGGAGCTCTACTTCACCAATAAAGCAGACTGGGCACAAACTACTACAGTTGGATAGAGATCCAAGTTTTCCCACAGGTCAATGATACTTAAGGGCTTGAATTGAATTCCACCTGACTTCTAACATGGAAAGAGAGGATGTTGAAGGAGCACTCCTGGATTTAGGTGTGGCACCAGTATATTTGCTGTTGGAGGAGGACAGAAACCACCTGAGAATTATGAGAGGAGGTTAAGCACGTGTCTCAGGCACAAGCTGATTGCAGAAGATAATTTACTTGCTTCCAGTGACAGTGATTCCAGCCCTGCCCCCTGCATATGTTCAGAGAAAGGACGAATATGTTTGCTGGCAGTTGATGTTGAGATCTGAATTAGAGGAATTTGACATGCTATGACCCCCTGCTGAACAGTAAACCTAGAAACAGGGTCAGGAGTACTTACTGTGAGGTGACTTTAACACTGACAGTTCTATCTGCATAGTAAGCATTAAGATTGTAATCATTATTTATAGCCCCACAATGCAGCTCACCTGAGTAATGCAAGTAAAGAAAAGGCCTGGAAAGAGAACTATTGAAGCTTATTTACAATGGCTCCATTGGATTGCAGCACTCTCCAGATGCATGTTAAAATGGCAATAAAGGAAGCAAAAGCATTTTTAAAATCTGCCGTTATAGCTTTGCATTGGTGACATGTATTTAAATCATCTGCATGCCATCAAACATGGGTTCCAATTTAAATGTCACTGTGGAAGCTTTCTCTCATCCCTGCACAAAGTCATTTGTCACCTTCCAATTCATGGCAGTGAAAGGAATTGAGCGGAAGATTAGACAAACAAATGAAAAATCTATGTTTTTAATGTAAAATACAACCCTTGGAACCTCTTACTGTATTTTTTTAATATCACCATTCAAGGAAAGGAAGGAAAGAAAACAAAACACTACTATCATTAAAGCAAACAATAGACAAAGCAAAAGCCTTTCTCTTTGCTTAAATGATGGAACAAATAACCAAGTGAAATAGGCATTAAAGCTGATCATCTGGCTGCCCAAGTGCATGTTTACCATTCAATTTATTACCATGTTGTGATGAACTTGAATAAGTTACGGTGGAAAAAAAAAAAAAGTGATAGAACTTTTTCCACAGTTCTTAATATTAACGTCAAGAAAACAGTATAATTTTCCAAAGTACAGAAATGAGTTCTTATTTTCTGTTAATCTGACAAAGTATCTTATATAACCCGTTATTTTTTCCAAGAATTCCCAGTTTATGCTGCCTCAAATTATAACATTCCTATAAATGTGAAAATCTTTGACACCCTAATGCTTCTTTTGAACAGTAATCTCATTTTTGTCTTAGGCAAAATACTATAAACGTAATCCGTAAGTAATATAATATGGTCCCCGTAACAGAAGACACTATTAAACCATTATTTCATTTTTACGTTTTAATGGCAACTATAGAACAGCCATACAAACATGGATTATATGATAGCAATGATAAAATAATGGTTACTTACAGTCAGAGTGCCAAGTGCGTGAGTCCTAAGTCATCCAATATTGCTCCTGATGCCAAAATATAACCTTCTGCCTTTTCACCTTAAGGGAGAAGATGTTTCAAGTCAAAATAATTTTAAGACTGGTTGCTGGTAGACACAAAATTTGTCTGCAGTTCTTTATTATCAACTGTGTATTTGGTTTGTCTTATCAGAACGAAAGTTTTGAATCTTTCCCCAAAAGCCCTGATTCTGCAGTCTTGTGATTGAGATAGGTATCACTGTTCTTGGATAAAAATAATCAAGACTGTAACTTGGACACAGATGGAAAATAAAATGCCTTGAAAGTGTACATCTCAGGTTATAATAACAAAAGATGCATTAAAACCATTCAGAATGTCCTTCTCAGGAGTCTCATCATTTGACGCCCAACCCAGGCTTTGACAGAGCCTTGAACCATGGGTGCACTCACAACATCTACTCACTTGAGTAAAATTACTTATGAGCTTCAATTTAAAACCAGCTCAAACTAGGAGATTTTTGTTCTAGTAATGTTACCAGGCTTTGAGTCAAGATTAAATTTCAGACAAAGCAAAAAACACAATTTCACCACCAGAATAAGACATGAGTCAAAATCAGAGCTGAAAAGGGGATTGGGACCATCCTGCCTGGTACATGACTGCTGCCACTGGTACAAAGGCAGAGGCAGAAGGTGCAGAGCTGGGAGTGCCCTGTCTTTATACTATTGTCACCAATTATGAAACTGCACCCAAACACTTGGTTTTGCTAGTATTGTGGCCCTAATTCATCCATACTTCTTAGTACATGCCTATAGCTCAATCTGTCCAAAGCCACTTACCTAAATTTACAGTTTCCAGGGCTGAGAACAGCCATGCCCACTGACTTGGTCATGCTCAGACTTCCTACTCAGAGCACCGCTGTAGCTGCTAGTTTTTGCAATGCAACTCTTGTGGTGTTTTATGTTGTTGTTGTTATATGTTTTTTGTTTGTTTGTTTTCCATCAGGGACCTAACTTTTTTAACACATAAATTAAGAAATCAGTTGCTTAATTTGCAATCACTCAATTGGCATATCTGTCTTTTGCTGTTTCTGCACCAGTTACAATTTGCAGCAACAGAACAGCAAATGGTACTGATGTCAGAATACATTTTTCCACAGTCCACAAATTAAAAATTCTCACAAGTAACCTGAACGTGTGTGTGAACATACTGGTTAGCTTAAGAACAGAGTTTTAGTTCTTTGCAATCTGCTGAGGCATTTGTGAATGAATTTGGCATTCATAGAAACAAAAGATTAGATGTCTAGATCAAAGATGAGCACGAGCAGGTCCCATTCAGCATTCCCAACAGAGCTGGATGAATAATCCACTCTGTGAATTTGGCCTCTTGTTCTGTTCTCCAATTATCCATGGGCAGATGGTGATTTTGTTGTACTTACTCACTATTTAAATGATTTGCTGGATAACCTCAGTAAACAATTCTCACTTGGTAGGTTGCCAGTGAGCAGTTCGCCGAGGATGTTCAGTACTTGCTCCGGTTCTGTAAGAGTCAAAGATCACCTGGGATCACTGTGGTCTCTCCTGGGATGAGCAGAAGAAGCCTTAGAGACTGGTTTCCAATGCAAAATGCTGCGATTCGACATTCCCTTTCCAGAAATGATTTTTTAAATTGCCCTTTGACCTATGAGCATGTCCAGCAGTCATACGAATGGCCAGAGTTAGCCTAAGGACACAAGAAGCACTTGAGCTCCCAGTCCAGCTGCAGCCCTGTCCCTCACCAGTCTCCTCCTTCCCTTTCCTACCCAAACCTGAGGCTTTGGGCTCTTCCTTTGTGTGGTGGGCACTCATTTCTACAAACACAGAGGAAATTTAAAGCAGCTTCCCTGTTCTGCAGGAAGTTATGCCAATGACCTGTGACTGGCTACACAGTCTTTTAAAATATTTTATCCTCCATTAAGAGGAAAGCTTCTTAGACAAAAGTTACTTTAAAAGCAATTAGGTGAAGATGCTTGCAAGCCCGCTTCTCCCCATTGCCTGGTTCCTTCTGACCCTCCGCAGCTTCTCTGATGACCCATGGCTCCACAGGTCCCCAGCCTCCTCCTCCAACTGGGAGAGGCTCTTAGATGTTGAATGTTCCTCTCACCTCCACGTTCTCCACTTCCGAAAACCCACACTTGCTACTTACAGCTTATCGGTATTAAAAGACTGATGCAGGTCCATGAATCCGGAAGGTTATCCATTGTCTGTCAAGCAGATGGCTGAATAGATAATATCTGAGAAGCTGTTTAGTTTCATGCTTGAATTCCACTGCATCCAAGTATCAGCAAAATATTATAAATATTCCAGTGCTCCAAGATAAGCTAAATCAATAAAGTCATAGAGAAATTCCCATTGGGTGTAACAGCTCATATAACTGTATCTGTCTTACCAGGCAACCTAAAATATCCATAATATTACCTCATTTATATATTTTGGGATTATTTACCTAACCTGGAAGACTCCGCTGATCACACAGATTCTTTTAAAATGTGCAAACCTACTTATACAAATATTTTGCACTTTGATTTTATACCATATAAGTTCCCCAGTGCCTGCAAATGAATTGCGAGCCTACCCCCATTTTCCAGATATGGATTTCCACCAGGCAGAAATAAAGTATGAAATGACATTAGAGTAGGTTTTTCTTATTTTATGGTCCATGAGAAAAATCACTGATCTCAGGACTTAAATGTTGGCCAGCAAAGCAAATGACCATTCAAAGGAGAATTATAGAAGCGTAAGGCATTGCCAATAAATAACACATCGATGCTGAAAGCACAGAGTGCTACCAAGCACATCAGAGAAAAAAAAATGACAACATTCTTACTGCTAAGATCCTAAAAAATCCAAGCAACATCAGACAAGAGGACAAAACTATGTATTCCAGCAACTCTGAAAATGGCATTCAGGCTTCTTGATCAACGGCCTGGAAATCACCATACATACAAATGCAGAAACATTAGATAAAGCCAGGAGCTAAGGCCCACGAGGTTTCTGTTGAGCTTAAAAGTAATGTAGAGATGGGCCAAGCTGGCAGTTTCCAGTGTAGCAAAGGGCAAGAACTGAACTAGCTGAAGTAGTGAAAATTCAGGGTTTGCAGCTCTGTGTTGCGTTAAGAGTGGATGTTGAGTGGGAAAGACAAAATTACTTCTTCTCCTGGAAGGTTTGGTACTGCAAAGGTCTGGGCATCTGCAGGGACCCACCATCACATTCTCGTGACTTGGCTTCACAATGGCTTTTAGCAATTTAACAACTTTGTTGTTAAACAGGGACTTCTCACAGTATCATACTCTTATGCTTGTGCCTGATGGAGCAAGCTGCAGTGGAAGCCAGCATATATTTATGGAAGGAGGACTTAACTGTTGAAGTCTTCTCATTTGGTTGCTAAAGGTAAGTATATGAAAGCAGGAATTCACACCGCCCATTTTCAGATGACTAACTAGCCTAATTTGACTTTCTCTGTAATTAAAGGAGAAACTCGGCCTGCTCTAAAGCAACATTTCAAACAGGAACCTAATTTAGCTGCCTTAAGTCACACTGCAGAGGAGCTCTCCCTGCTACCCATTGATTATAGAGGGAACTAGAGGAGATCAGGTAGCTAACTTAATTGATTAAATTAGATGTCTGAAGTTGCGTGGTATGAATGCCCTGCAAAGTGCCCTGGAACAGAAAGATTAGCACAATTTCCAGGGCTGTGTAAAAGACCTTGAACTGTATCCAACACAAACTGCACAATCTTTCCAACAGCTCCTGTTCTTTGATTGCTGACGCTGACAACAATTCACTGCATGAAATATAGTTTGAGTGCTGTAGAATGGCTTAGCATTGAAGCAAAATACAAGTCACAATTAATACTGAATCCTGGATAATTTTTTTTCTTCTTATTGGTACTGGAATACAAAGTAGAGCAAGAGGGTGACAGAGCAGCATAACGGATGTGCTAAAAGGGAGAACTCGTGGTAAGTGTAGGTGTTTGAAATGGAAAATTTGGGTGTTAGAAAAAAAGTTTCTAACCATGTTGGAAGATGAATTCCTCCTTCTAAGATAAAAGACCTGGTGAAACAAAGAGTAAATAAATACAATTCAAAACAAAAATAATAAGCATAATGATTAAGCTTTCAGCTTCTACTGCAGGCTGACAACTGATCTGACAAGTTAACACAAGGGATGGAAAACAAAAAACTTGTTGTTGTTTTTCTTTTTGTTTTTTCCTATAAAAGAATGAGAAAATGATTTTGAAAACACTGGAAAGTTTCCTATTGATTTCAATGCTACTGTCTACTAGTCTTTGGGTAAGAACTTTTAAATGTATTTTTATGATCAGAAAGTTTACCACTCCTTCAGAAGACATAAAATCAAACATTTTCTTCCATAAGTAGATACCATAACGCAGCTCCCTTCTTTCTTCTCACTTTGGTGTACCTACTGCTTGGGTAAAAGGTCTGGCCTAGGTTCAGCTTTTTTCGGTGTTCCTACAGAAAAAAACTACTGAAATATTATGTATTTAGATGCACGCACCAGACTGCATTAACAGAGACTCTTTAGATGTAATGTTTGAGCTGTTTGGGCTAATTGAGCTCCCTTGGCACTGCAGAGACACTATGCCCCAGAAAAACTGTCCCAAGATGGCCTCGCTTTCACAGCTCTTCTCTTTTCTCGTTTCATCCCTGTAGAGCTGCAGCTTACAGAGATTCATTTCACAAAACAACTCTCAGCTGACAGATGTGGCCACCGCGATGTCCCTGTTCACTGGAGCAAAAGCATTTTTCTGCCTTCTCCCAGTCCTCCAAGTCCTGTTACTGGAGATGAAGTTTCGATGTCTAAGGCACTGGAGCAGTTGCTGCTGCCTATGGAAGATGGAAGCACTAAACTGTTAAATTAACAGCTGCAAACAGCTCATGGAATTGGGATAAAAGCAAATGAATGTGACTCCGACTCATTCCTCCTGAGCAAGGCAGGCCCCCACGCAGCCCAGGGCAGAGGCACCGGCACTCAGGGCACAGAGCAATCATCAGCCTGCAAAGCGCCCTGGCAGGGGCTGGAAATGCACATACTAATGCAGCCTCCACCTCCGAGACCAATCAGTTCGGATAAAAAACACTTATGGGGAGAAAAAATTGTCTTGCAACTGATGGAGAAACCTTAAAAAACATTGTGGAAGTGAGATTTTTAAGCCCCACATTACTTCTCAGCTGGGGGTATTTTTTTCTGGACTGTTTCACCCATCCCTACATGATGATATAAAAGTCAGCGCTTCATTGAACTTTCTAATAGCCAGGACATATTTCCCGTGCAACCCCAGCGCTCGCTCTCGCTATGAGCTTTCTCCTAAGCAGCATGACACAACATATTGTAAAGGGAAAATGATAATTAGAAGGAACATTCGAGCAGAGGAACTTGTCTGGAAAAATGCTTTAGTTAAATGAAGCGATAAAGATTGTTTTTAACTTAATCTGTTAAACACACACACTCGCATGCACAGACGCAGATCTATCCCAGTACGAGAGTGTCTGCTCACCACAGACTTGCAGCTCGTAGATGGAGGACAAACATAGAAGAGGAGGAGAAATGAATTCTCATTTTGATTTTACAGAGGTTAAATTGAGGTTGAGAGACAGAAAGGCACACCAAGTACCCAAACTCAGGAGCGATGTGCTACACGAGACACACGTCCCCATGCTGCCATGTCATGTTGGTGCTGCCTGCTCCTTCCCCCAGCCCCAGAATCTCTGCAGGTAGCACAAATGCACACAGCTCCCCCCAAGGAAACCTGCATCACCAGCAGGAACTGAATGCAGGTTAGATGTTTGAATCTCACCTGCACCACACAGCCCTCCTTCTCAAGGGCTACTGTTAAAACCATTGGTATTTTCAGACAAGCAAATACTAGGAATGAGAGATAAAGAAATGCCCAATATGAATTACAAATACTGGAGAGAGAAATAATTAGAAAATATTGTCCTGAGGTGAAAAGAAATAATCTGTTGCCCTGACAGGCAATTTCTGTTCAAGTCTTAGGCAAATGGGAGTAATGGCAGGAGATAATAGCAATCAGAAACCTCCAATTTTTTCAATTAAAAATTCCCAACCATATTCTTATTTCTTTCTATTACATATTGTGAAAATTCCTAGATAGGTAATAAGGTTTTACTTAAACTCTTATCTAAATACATATATACATATCCCTTCAAGATAATGCCAGGGCCTTAAAAATCCTCAAGCCCAACCAGAGCGGCCTCTGAGTACCAAAAGTATATTTCTGCGGCTTGCTAAGCATGAAGAATCACATCAAACACCTCTGAATCTGTTTGCTGTCTCCACCATACTCTGTTTTTCCTCTGGGATGGTAGCTGAGCATCATTTGTGGTGAGGTTACCTCCGTGGTGCTGCCTCAAGCAGGAAAAGCCCTGGCTTTCTGCAGCATCTTTCCAACAGCAGCAGAGTCATGGGGCCAAGTTGCTCCTCAAGAACCAAAACCTGGTGTTTGCTCAAAGCTTCTAGAAAGAATGACAAGATTGGTTCGCTGATGAAAGAACATCTCTGTTCAAGAGCTGGTTGAAAAGCATCTTCAGATGATAGAATCATCTAGGTTGGAAAAGAATTTCAAGACCAAGCCCAGCCATCATCCTGACCTACCAAGTCCTATCACGAACCATTTCCCTTAGTGCTACGCCGTACATCTCTTAAGCATCTCCAGGAATGGGGACTCTACCGTTCCCCTGGGCAGCCCCTCCCAATCCTTGACCACCCTCACCGGGAAGAAATCCCGCCTGATACCTAAACCTCCCCTGGTGCAACTCAGCACCATTGCCTCATGTCCTACCACTTGTCACTTGAGAAAAGAGCCTGATACCCTCCTCACTGCAAGAATCAAGAAGGTTCTCACTGTGGAGCTTTAGGAATGAGACAATGAAGCAATTAGTGAGTGGTTATGACAATCAGACGCGAGCAAGCAGTATGGAAATTGCAGCAAAACTGCACAGGAGATGGAGTTTTCCTGCTGCCTGTAGCTCTGCCTGAGCCTTCCAATGTAGTGCTAGAAAAGATTAATATGTCAACGTACATATTCCTCTGGAACAGAGTTTTTTTCTCTTTTCTGCAATAATGTAAGATTTCTTTTCTGGTAACTGTCTGCTTTCCTCTTTCAGCCCTTGGCTCCCTTTTGTCTTCAACACAGAGAGAGGAGCATTTGAAAGAAGAGCTGGAATTCAGCCCTTTGCTGGGAGGCACATGGCAGGGCAGCACGGCTCAGGTCTGCTCAGGCTCCTTTTGGTAACACTGCACAGTCAGGTTGGGACAGGACAGCTGTGGGGCAGCGGTACGGCCACTTTGTCTCACGCTGGCAATCAAAATCTTTCCAAGTAACGTTAAAGCTGCCAGAATGAATAAGAACCAGTGACCGTTTCACCTCCTGACTTATCTCAGAAAACCATCAAAGAAGAAGTTTCATGGGAAAATACAAAACCCAGCCACCCAGGAAAGTAATTCAACAGATCCATAGCATAATATAAAATATGTCTAAAAAAGGGCCATGAAACTCTTAATACATTCAGAAACACCCCTCATGATTATTACAATTTTGGATATCTTAATGGTCCTCTTTGGTCTAGCCATTAAAACTACTCACTTCTGCACAGGAGAGGAAATGGATGTGGTATTCTGGGCAAATCTCACCCTCTGCATTCCCCTGCCTATCGCTCAGGGGGATTGCCTTGCCCAGGAAGATGTTGGAGACTGGGTATTGTTCACTTATCCTAAAGCCTGTCTACACACCAGCTCCTCACATCTAAGAGATTCGTTCCACCCTCAAAAAGCAACCAGTTTCTTGGGTCAAACTAGAAGACAAGAGGATAACCCAGCAGTGGGGATGTGGACCCTGATTAAGCAGCCTTTCTGGATGGAGATACTATAGGCGATCCTGCATTAGGAGGGTACAAGTGGTGGGAGGTAATATTCCCAGCAGAATCTCTGTAGCAGACTATCAGCACAAATGATACATTTCTCCTTGTTGGATTTTATGTTCCCAGTAAATTTCGTGCAGGTGGGAAGTGCCACCTTCATAGTCCTGGAGGCTTATGCACTGTTGCAGAGGTTATTTCTTTTCCTGACACCACCTATAAACAAGCATGTATCTTTTTTCTCTTCTTCCCCCCTGCCACTTTTTTTTTTCTTTCCTTTATAAACTGTCCTACCACAACAGTGCCTAAATTCACTCTTTATGCAGGCAAAACATGTTCATACGTGGGAGAAACGATGCTTCTGCTCAATGACAAATTCCCAGTACTTTTAGTCATGCCATAATTTCATAGTAAGTGTAACCACTTGGATTTAGTTGTAATAGGACATTCATATCCAAGTAAAAAATCAAATACCTCTCTACAGAGGGAGCATCTAGGTGCTGCAGGTCGGTTTATTTTAGTATTGATGCAAGTTTACTCATTTGTCCTTCCAAAACCAACTTTTTTTTTTTTTTTCTAAAAGAATCTGTTTCAGGGTGTACTCTAACAGCACCCACTGCCAGCACTGCGCAGCCCTCATTTTTAAGCCAGGCTGAGTAAAACATAGTTCTGAAAATACATCTAGCCGTTTGGATACTAGGTTGTCTCTGAAGGCTGAGAAAGTCCATTTTCTGCATCAGTGACAAAAAGACAGGGCACAGGATGGTCACTGACTTTAATAGGAGCAGGACAGGCTACAGCTTAAAAGGAACCTGCTCCAGATGATGCGCCTGAGCTTGTGATTTATTATTAGTCTTGCAACACCAGTGTTGTAACAGATACTGCTTTTGGGTGAAAGTCGACGGGCTGTCAGAGAGTTGTTGAATGTGTGCACAAAGCAGGAGTAAACAATCTGACACCCTCTACCCAAGAATATTTACTGCTACAGCCATGAAGAACCATCAAATCTACATTTTCCAACAAAAGTAAGATTCCTCCTATCCTGTTAGAGCATTACAGATTTACTCGACAACAGGTAGGGAACTTCAGGCCCTCGGCATTCATTGTTAGGTTTGGTTTCTGGGTAAAACGCTAAAAATAAAATTCAAGTTCAATAACCACTCTCCTTGCAAAACATGTGTCACCTATAAATATCCATCACATATGGCTATGTGCTACAGCTCCCTCGTTTACACTTTGTCTGCAGGTGGCAAACTAAACCCAGAAAATAAATATACTCTAACAGAAGAGTTAAATGTTAAAGAAATATTTAAAGTCAGACAAGCATTTTCACATCAGAGGAAATCTGACTTAAGTACCATCACCTTCACCAGACTACCACACAGAAAATGTTCAAAAGGACTTGAGCCAGTGAAGATCCTACTGTGACTGACTATAAGATTGACTGTAAAATATCATTCTCCTTTAACGGTATCTTTTCCCCTACCTCTACCTCCATGATGCCAGTGTAAGTAACAGTACTGCTGTCTGTGTTTCTGCTCGAAAGAGAATCCTGGCTGCTCCTTCGCCTTCCTACTCCTTGATAGCCAGGAATGGCAAACAAAAACAGTGTATTAAATTGAGATGTGCTTTCCTGCAGACATCATTCATCTTTAAATGTAAAGGACAGTGACTAATCTCTTCCATTCTTTCTCTTTTATTAGGGAAATAACTGTCTGTACTGGACAAATTGTAGAAGTATAATATAGAAAAGAATAAGTAGGTATGTGAATAAATGGAATGAGTCAACAGCTTTTGTTGCATCAAATTGTGATCAGAAATCTACTGGAGTTCTTTGAGAGTGTTTATGACCTTGTAAATAAAAAGGATTGGTCAATGTAGCATAGATGGATTTCAAAAAGGTTTCATTAAAGTTACTCAGTAGGGGTCTTAAAGAAGTGAGACCACCCCTGGATAAGTGAACTGTTTGTTTCATGGATTAATGGCTGGTTATAAAATAAAAAACAAAAGGTAAGGATGACTTTCTGTGGTTGCTAGCGAGGTTTTAAAATGATGTCTGCTAGAGCTTGTTTTGTTCAACAACTCCACATGGCCTCAAAACAGGGAAGAAAACTAATATGGCAAATTGCTGATGATAGAAAATTATCTGCAATAACCAAAGCTGAAGTTCATTTCAAAGAAGTGCAACAGGCTCCCATGACACTACATAACAAAAATGGTAGGAGAAAATTACTGGGAGGGAATCTATGACTTGATAGCTTCTGGAAGTCTGAAAGTTTAGGTTAAATAGATGAGGATTATGCAGCTGGAGTGGATAAAGATGGATATAAGGTGAGATAAAACTAAAAAAATTTCACTTGTTGGGAGAAGATGAACGTGAAGTGATTATTCAGTTTCTTAAAACAAGCAAACAAACAAGCAAAAACAACAAGAAAATACCTAAAGAAATGTGTTGATAGTGGGGTTAAAACATGCAAATTTTTCTTTAGCACAAAATAAAGAATTACTCTGAGGATCACCCATTATCACAAGATATTTCAGAGGCTGAAACCATGAACAGATTGGAAGAAGATCCATTGAGATAAGTTGTTATTTGGCATTGTTATTACACACATTACCTATTTATCTAACTTTCTTTTTTAAAAAATGTCCCTCATTTTAATGGAGCTGTAGGAGTGAACTATTCAGTTGTTCTTAGCCTTTCATCCTTTCAGATGAGGCTATGGTAAGGTCAAACCTTGCATGGGAGACTGGGGATGGTTGTCTATAGAGCCAGGGGGGCTAAAGAAAACAAGATGAAGGAGTCCATGCTGAGTGACTGTGAGCCTGGCATCTGCCCTATTTCAGTTCTAGCTCTTCCTTTCCTGATCCCATAAGAGCATTAGGAGTTCCTTGGAAAGGTGCTTGGCTGTAAATGGCATCCAGAAAGCACCCTGCTCCTACTCAAAGACCACTGAAGTCGAAGGGGCTTTTTTCTGCAGCATTTTGGATTTGCGCTTCAGCTCCCAAAAAACATTATCCATGGCAGATAGCTGCCTGGGAAGCGATGCTACTCTCTCTCAGCCATTAATTGCAGATCCAAATCAGCTGCCCAGATACCAGAGACAAGAAGTATTTGACGTTCCCTGAGGCTGGGTTAGATCTTGTGCTGAAGCTGCACACAGCCATGTGATACCCCCTCCCTGCTGCCTGCTCGGCACAGCTAAACTGATCAGACTCGGGCCAGTTCTTCAAAGCTTCCATATGTTTCTGATATCTGCTGAAAACCACTCCCCTGATAGTTGTCACTTGTACATTATTAACGAACAAAGATACCATCTTTTTGCATGCTAGCTATCCGCTCCATCCCATAAGAGGCTCTTTTTTTTCCCTCTTTTTTTCCTTTCCATTCCTTTTTTTTTTTTTTTCCCAGAGTTATTTAAAAGTGTGTGGGTTGCCTTGTCAAATTGGTTGGGTAATGAAAGGGTATAGAAAACAGCCTGAGACCTGGTACTGGAGACATGTAATTATTTCTGATTTTAAGAGAGCTTGTAAGTTGGATTTTTTTTTCCGATTATTTGTGCTATGACAATCATATCTGAGTGTTTACCTTTTAGCCTTATCCCATATTTAACAAGCTAAAAAGATGGATGCATTAGCAGGGTTTCTAAGGGGAGAAGAGTGTAATAGAGTTTTTAGTCCCCTTTGCAGCTATGTGAACCTTTCAAAAACACAGGCCACAGATGCTTGCAGTTTGCCTGAGTGACTGTTTAAGTTTGTTTTCATTACATATTTTTTCTGGTTCTGAATATTGTCGAACAAGAGCATCATGGCACAAAGCTGTGGTCTGATAGGGCCCTTTTTATGCAGCAGCGTCAACTCCATATTAATGGCTAGCACAGCTTATGCAGGGACAGCCACCTTTAAATTCCAAATACATCTCCACTTTCATTTAGCTGTGGCAAAACAGAAGATCAGATAACTCTCAAGCCAGACAAGAACACTCCAGGTACCAGAGGCCATGTGTTTCCCACCAGATAATTGAAATCTGCACTGTGGACTGGGGTGAGAGCCAACCTCTCTGCCAGGAATTATTAGGAACAAGATATCAGTGTTGATCTACAAATGTACATTAGAAATGACAGTGATTTCCACAATACAGATAATACTACTCCATATATCCACTTAAAGGGGAGAGAGCTAAGTAAAGCCTTAAGCTGCATCCCTGCATCCCCATGAGCCTAGCTGGTGTTCATTTTGGATTGCAAGGCAAACATCGTAGCATTCATCGAGACCTGCAAACATCAATCACCTCATGTTTCCTGCAGTGTAAAGCCCAAGGATGAACCCTTGCCTTTCTTTTTTCTTTATGAATTTCCTATATCTTGAGCCAGACCAAAGCTTTTAAACATAGAAAAATATCTATGCAGAGTTACCAAAACACAGTCTGACTTTTAGAGGCAATCTTCTGCAGCAAGTACTACTGACCATTTTGTGCTTTCACAGCATCTAAAGGTGAGGAGATATTTTAGATGCCTCATTTCAAGGTCACAAGACTTAGAGACATTAATTCAAAAATTTGCGACAGTGTCAGTGCAGATTTCATCCCCCCAACATCCTGCCCCATAATACACTTGGGTGAGCTAATGGTTAAGTAACTTAAATCCAACAAATATTGAAGTCTGGATTAGTTCGCTCACTTTTGCTTGTTTGTTTTTAACAAACAGAAAAACAAAACCTATTTTTTTTTTTTTTTTTTTATTTTTTTTTTTATTCTTAGGAAAATAATTGACATATGTGATGCTGGAAAATTTCCCTGTCTGAAAATCCACACATCTGAAAATCTGAGGAGAAACACTGTATATTTGTACCTTCAGCTGCCACTTCAATTAAAATGCCCTGTTGCCATACAAAAATAGCTTGCCTGTAATTTGTCACCTGTTTTGAGCTGGATTCCAGTTATGTACTTCTGCAACTGCACTGAGAACGGGTGTCAAGAGGCAAGCAACAGACTACATAAACTGACAATGGTTTTTGAAGGCACAGTGTATTTAATTTGCAGGAAAATACACACACACAGCACAGGGCTGATCACTCAGATTTTGTCACTGAAAAGCAGAGGCTGTTCTAGACGTAGCCTGGTAGGGAGCAAAGGGGGAAGAAGGCCTCAGAGTTAAGAAAAAAAGCAGATTTCATGACTAAACTAGGGTGAAAATGAGCTGTGATCCATCAGGAGCAAGAGTCTGGCACTTGCCTTACCTTCACCCGTGCTGTTTCCTCTCCTGCTGCTTGAAGATAGCCAAGAGCTTCCTTTTTAATCAAGGACCATTGGAAAGCACCAGCGGGCTCCCACTCACAACGCGTTGATTGGCTTCCAACGGCAGTGACAATTGCATCCTGTAATCAAAATAGCAATCATTAATGGCACAATTATTCCCCCCCTCCCCGCTCCACACGCGTGCACGCACGCTTGTACCACTGAGTAATGACTCCAAGACACAGACTACAAACAATGCAAAATGCACGCCTGGCTCTGGGAAAGACAGGCGCCGGGCAGCCTGGTTTTCTGAGCATCAAACACTCCAGGAAAGCAGGTGTTGATGGCAGGGTCTGCAGACCAAAGGCCTGACTGGAAATCTAAAGGAACTGAGATGGGGATCCGAGGTGGTGGAATTGGTTTTGGGCAGTGTCCCTCCTGAAGTTTTGTTCCCTCCAGCAGCTTCTCTTCCCAGCACTGACAGTACCCCAGGGCTACCAGAAAGTAATATCTGGGGGGGTGACTGATTTTCTGACTGGTCTGAACACAGAGTTGGGGTACTTTATTCTGGAGATGCCTACCCATGCTGTCAGCTTTTCCTTTTTGTTTTACTTCCTGACCTGCTTTCTGCTCCCTGACGTTTCATTACTGCATAGGCCCTTCCCCATCTACACCCCACACATGGAGAGGGTCTCTTCTCCCACTCTGGACCATGGGCTGTCTTACTTGGTTATTCTCCTCCATCAGTGGCTCAGGAGTCTGCTACTTTAGCATAGCTGCCTTTTCCCTTCCTTTTGAGAGTAAAATAAATCTTTGTAGAAACATACCCAGCTGAATGATAAATTCTTTTAACATTAATACTTGTAAACCAGAAGAAAAATAGAGGTACTAAATGACAACTTCCCTTCTCAAATTCAATTTCTTGCTAGAGCTGGATGGACAGTGGACTTCACGGTTTGCTGTAAAAGTAGAAATAAAATAGCAATACAAAAAAAAAAGTATGTAAAACATGTATGTATTTTACACTGAGTTGTATTTGATGAAATAAAAATTAAAATGATTTTCTTGACAACCAGTATATAATACTTCTTTTGCAATTTGGTTTCATTCAATTCTCAGGTTATTTTACTTTAAAAATATTTACAATGAAGATTAATTTTTAAAAGTTGCTATTTTAAGACAAAGAGGTTGCAAAGTTACACTCTCAGATGTCAAAAAAGAAAGCCGTTGACAGTCTCAAAATCTGCAAATATTTTCTTGTTCCCCAGCAAAGATTTGCACCGAGCCAAAGCCCATTTTGTGAATAAATCTCATTCCTCTAATTTTCAGTTTATTTTTTTAGCTTTACTCCTCATAACCAATCATTCACTCCTAATGTTTATGCCATTATTCTCCCTTTATAAGCATCCTTAAACATTCTTGAGGGAATCGAAGTCTGGAGGAGTCCAGCTTAGAGCAATTAATCTAAGAGATTCTCTATAAATACAAATTGGAGCTCTTTGTGGAGCAGTGAAGATCCCACTAGCAAACGATGCCCATTTCCAGTAGGCACAGGTAATGCAGAAGGTCTTACCACTCATGTTTGGTGACAGCAACTGGATATTGAAGCAACAGACCTTCTTTGCTGATCTATCACTGGGTTGGAACCGGGATCTACAGACAGGAAAAGGCTTCAATATAATGGGTGGGTAACTGGAGGGGCTGAATCTATCAGCCTGACAGGCTGCAACATTACACCAGCACTAAACTCCCTTCATATACAGCTTGATAAAAAAATAAAAAATAAAAAAATAAATAAACAAAAAAAGAGAGAGAGAGAGAAAGAAAGCATTATTTTTATTTTCTGGGAAATAATGAAGCACATCCTAGATAGTTTATGAAATTCTACTCATGTATAAATCTTTGAATAATAAATTCATGGATTCCATTTACTCTTTTGTAATGCATTTTCTGGATATGCTCTCATGGCATCATATTTTGGTTCTTTCTTTCTTTTCTCACCTGATTTGCAAGTGTCTGCTGGTAAAGATACTTCATAAAGTAATCAGTGTAAGACAAACACAGGTCCCTCATATTGGGAAAAACATTTCCTTGTCAGCCTGCATCAGACTGACTTAGCAGCAAATCATTAGCAAGAAGTAAATCTCAAGAGTTTGGAATTTCATTCAGTTCATTCCAGATAAATGTTTAATTGTGTTTGTCCTTAGTACTTTTCTCTGGGATTATCCCAATATATTCGGGATATATTTGGTCTGAAAATGAGACTGAGGATTTGGGAGTTTGAATCAGTTTGGCAGAGCACACAAACCAAATGCAGAATAAACCAGCGATGTCCACTTGTTGCACTCGGTAGCTTGTCGAGGCATGGTGTGATTGGATTTAGGACCTACAGTGGAGGAAAGCAGAAAGAGAACTTGTTTGTACCTACAGGAACTGCACGGACAGACTCATTAGGTCCAGTTGCCGTTTTTATCAAGACTCATCTGCCCATGGTCATTTAAAGCCAGTTTGAGGGTTGCTTTTATTATTGCCATAAAGCCAGTTTGAGGGTTGCTTTTATTATTGCCAGACAGAGGCAGAGCAAACCTGGTGCAAAGAAGAGCCAGCCCCATGGTTCGCTCACAACTGAACAGGGCCACCACAGAAGGTCCTCAACTAAGGTCCTGCACATCTTCCACGCACACCTTCACCATCATTCCTCAGGCAGTCCTGCTTCCAGGGAGTGGGTGCTTTTGGGACTGAGACTGAGTGCAGGAAAAGCCAAGCTTTCCAAACCTCAGAAATAGTTTGGGACAGTTTTAAGAGGTTCTTTTGTCACAGTTTGCCCACCTGTCTTCAGAGCCCTGCAGCAGAAAGGAGGACCTAAGGTTTAAAAAGAGGAAAAGTCTTTCCCTGCTTGATTCTATTAATAAGTACTTTTTCTTTTTTTTTTTTTTCTTTTTTTTTTCTTTTTTTTTTTTTTTTTTTTTCCCCAGGCACAAGCACTTTTTATTGTCAGCAAGTGCTTTTGACCTATATCAGGGATTTCAGCCAACAATGGCTATCAACCAGGGCACATACCAACTCTCAAAGAGCATAACAGCTCCCTAAGCCACAATTTTCCAGCAGCTGGACTGGTGGAAAGAAGGCCAAGATCTTCACAAAAGCAAACACTGTCTTACAGAGGCTTTGCCCTAAGGGGAACTGTACACTGCTACAGCCACTTCAGTCACAGGGTCCAAGGCAATTCCCAGTGCAGAAAAAAAAAAAAAAATAAATAAAAAAATAATAATTGGCTGGCTCCTCTACTACATGAACAGACACAAAAGCACAAACGTGCAGCACCGCCTTTTCTTAAAGTGCATTATTATTAATGGGAAATAGCAGCCAGATCCATCATGTTCAGCATGCCCCACATCACCGCTTCACTAAACACCACAGATTATATCCCTATAATTGCCTTCCCGAGCTGTCTAGCAGCCTCGATTCATTTCCATTAAGGCTCAGAAGGATGAGATCATTTAATATTTCTCCATCGCCCCCTTTACATTTCTCCCCCATTTTTGTAAATTTGGCAATTATGTGCTCACTGCCATCCCCTCAGTCACACAAGTTCAAGTTTAGCACTTGGTATTGCAGTGCAGCAACTGAAACAACAGTGAAGTAAAGAGTGAAATTTTCACCGTGTGCTTTCCCCCTTAACTTGAGAAGGAAATTTTACAGTTTTGCCCAGCAAAATCAGGCACACAACAGCTACATTTCTGTGCACTTTGCACAGAACAGCTCAATGGACTAGTGAAGAGGAGTGAAATAACCCATGGAAGAAAGCACGCAGCCTGATATCACCGAAGAACCAACACCAAATTTGTAAGTCTTCTGCTGATTTTTGGCTTTGGCAGCTGCACAACATTAATTAAAAATGTTCTGGATGTAGATAAAGTTTCTGCACTCAGAAGTTATCATTAATGCCTCATCTGAGCTGAAAGGTGAACTGCACATTTTTTGATAAAACAGATTGAAAGCTTTGCCCAGTTTCACCAAGCATCTGCATCTTCCTTTTGAGGATTTATTCCCTGAAGTCTGTGTCATCTCCTGTGCTGTAACTGTGCACGAGGAGTGTGGTTGTCCTCCAGCCCTGAAAGAGCCTCCACCTGCTCATATCAACAAAAACACTTGCATGGGTTAGGATGAGACTGGATTCGATGCCAGGATCATCTCCTCATAGAAACATAGATGTTAAATGAGCAATCCCACCATCACACATGTACAAATCCTTGAACTTCTGCCAGTCTGGAAGGATTGCTAATGTCTGTATTACAGCTTCAGTGCTGGCTTTGTCTCTATGCAGACACTCACTGATGCTCTGCTTTTGAAAATGGGATTCAAAATGCCACGTTGCCATTTCTGTTCTTTTCCTTAATTTTCTGCGTATGAGTTTTTTAATTCTGATTTTTTTTTTTTTTTCATTCTGATAACTGGTAATCTCATAAAGGAGCTATCAGATATGTTAAATCTCTCCTGTTCTGGCAATTATTACCCTTTGATGCAGAGATCTTTGATGTTGCCTCTACTTTTTTTTTTTTTTTTCATTCATTCCCCATGTCCTTGTTGTCAGACTCTTCCCTGATCTGAACCTGTACTCTCCCAAAATGATGAACCTGAAGGTTCAAGAGGATCCCCATTAGTGCAGAAATGCATGGTCCATATTGACAGCTCCCTGGGGACATGGGCAGCAAAACTTTGTGCACCATTGGTATATAAAAGAAGCAAACATGAATACCAAGACGGACAAGTTTTATAGGAAAAGGATTTGCATGGTTCACCTCCAAAAATAATTAAATAAAAATAAATGACCTAGCACAGACTTATGCAACACTTGGCCAGCTCCTAATTTTGACTTCAGTGGAATGTAATGATTTACATCAGCTGGATGTCTGTCACTATATAGACATATTAGGATCTGACAGAAAATTATCAGTTTGCTCATGTTTAAAATACCCTGGAGATGAGAAGGAATTCAGGTATAACAGAGCTGAAACATTAAACTGCCTCTTTGAAGCTCCTGGATGGAAAGCCACCCTCTAAGGACCCAGTTGCACATCATTTGGGGAGCAGCATGAGATGCCCTTGGCTTCAGATCACTAACAGAGGTGTGAGGGCATTTTTAAATCTAGGTACTCAGAAGCCAGGGTCTACTTTCTGTCCTTAGTAGTGAGACCATTCCCTGAATCCTGCCGTCCAAGACAGGAAGGAAAGGCAAGAAGGCACATCATTTTCCAAGGACAGACATGAAGAAGAACAAGGCAAAGACAGAGGAGTGGGCACACTGGCATTTATCAACCCACATGCTAATGAGAGGGAAAGCAAGAGGCGTTAGAGCAAGTGCCATGGAGACCTGTGCATCAGGAGGCTCCACAGGAGCTCCACAGGCATGATCTTCCTGCAGCCCTCTGCTGCCTCCTGCCTCAAGGCAGCACCAAAGCTCAAAAGACCCAAACCGTGCTGGGCTGGATCATCTAATGGCTAACAAGAAGGGGCCACATTTCCACTGCATAAAGCCTTTTATTTAATTTTTTAAGGCAATCAATACACCCCTAATTATACTGTTCCCTTCTTTGCCCTTGCTCAGATCTGTGTCAGCCCAATAATGTCACCAAGTGGAATAGACACAAGTTTTACTAGTCCTCCAGGGCTATTATGCCAAATGAGGAGTTGCTACATATTCACTTGCAAACAGCTGCTAATGTTTAATTTTTTACGTAAAATGCTTTGGAAATAGAGATGCAATGCACTGAGCAGCTGTTAATGCTCTGTTTTGCTTGTGCACAGGCTGTAGAGCGGAGGGCAATGCTTATCTCCAGTATCGCTGCTGCCACAGTGGATTGAATACAACAGCGTAGGGTGAGGCCTCATCTAAACCCTTGCTCATATCAGCTCCAGCTGTTGGGCTTTCAAAGAGTCCTGGAGTTTGGGCTCACATTGCAGAGAATTTCCAACCTTATATCTGTTGTCAAAAAGAAGAAAAAAAGTAACTTCCAAGCAGGGAATGCTTTTTTGTCTTCTTTTGTTTCTGCACTTCAAAAAGAGATGGGTTTTGTTCCCCATATCACAGGAAGCCAAGCTGTTTGTTTTTTGTTTGTTTGTTTGTTTGTTTTGTTTTGTTTGTTTGTTTGTTTGTTTTGTTTTGTTTTTTTCTGCTTTCCCACATGATTTTTTTTTTTTCTGATTTCACTTCACAGCTTTCCAGGTGGGAGCCAATGGCTGAATGAAGCTGGACAGTGCCAGCAGTCTCCAGGCACAACCGGCTTTCACCTCTTTCTCTAGCAGTACATATGAAATCAAACTGTCAAAAACAAACCAAACAAACAAACAAAAATACCCACAACACCACCAACAAAAAACAAGCAGCCAACTACAGGTCTCAGGAGGACAGAGAAAGTGGAATTAGTCACCCTTTGAAATATGGAGGCCATGGCAAACGAGAATAGATGGACTTTGATGTCAGGAGGAGAAGCTGGCAGTTGAGCTCAAGCTCTGATAGCTCCTTCTAAAAACCTGGCTCAGACTGACTTTCATCTTCAAAAACCTTCAAAAAAGCCTTTGAGGGATGTCTCCATTGAAAGGTGAAGCATAGGGAAGGAACTGGAGAAAGGCAGACACATCAGCAAGTCCAGCCTTGCTCAGCCTGTGAATCAACGCCAGCCAAAACCTGTGTGTTTGCTCAGGGAATCTGCACGAGAGCTGGAATTGGGAAGCTCAGGTTTAGAAATGGCTGCTGATGCCCTTTAACTAAGAAGAAACTCTTCTTATTGTCAACTTGACACTATTTGAGCACAATATCTGAAACTATATGGCCAGCAGATTAATTAAGCCTCCAGTAAACAAACCCTACAGGGAAGGTTTATCGAATCAAGGCACAGAGCAGCAAAGTGATTTAAGCAAGGCTATAGCCATGGCTGGTCTGCTGAACTCATTCTCTGTGCTTGAAACAAAGCTTTTTTTTTTTTTTTTCTTTCTTTTTTTTTTTTTTTTTTCAAGAGCACTACCACCATGTCTTCCGTTTGTACTGCAAAGCCCACAGAACTTACTAAAACAGGTCAGCTAATGCACAAGCATTCTGAACCACTTCCTGCTGGGTTTCTTCAACTACGAGAGCAGAGTTTGGCTTTAATGCCTCTGGGCAAATGTCTTTGAGCGTGTATGTGTGTGCATGAGACAGAATAAATTTGATCAGATTTGGTGTGACAAAATTATCAAGCAAACATTTGCATTGCCATTTATGCAGCAGGCTGTACGATGCAAAACAGACCAAGAACATGTTCAGGGTGTCAGGCAGCTGTACACCACAACTAATGGGAACGGACGTGTGAGCTGGAGAATGATCACACTCATTAACAGTGACATCCAAAACTAACATGGACATTGCCTTCTCACCAAGGGCAACTAACGTATCTGAAGCTCCTCTGACTTGAGCTGTTGCTGCAGTGGAGCTCAGGGCAGCTGAGGTGCTGTAGATGTGTCCTGACATCCTTCCTTCCCTGTGCAGGGCCCTCATCTCCGGCTCACTAGGCAACACCCTCAAGATACGGCCACCACAGAGGTTAAGGAGACCTAAAGCCTTTTGTTTCTTTGTGGCCACTTGGGACCAGGACTACAGAAAGGGAACTGCAGCCTATTTATTGCCCTCACTGCTAAAAATGCACCTGCAAGTCAGAGCAACAGATTTGCCCCATTTGCAAGCAAGCACTCTGAGATCACCGGTGATCCTTTAGGGTGTGACATGCTCTAGTGGGTCTAGGAAAATTTAAGTGCACTGCCTTTTTCATTCTACTTTTGCACCCAATTACAGGACTGAAGAGAGTGCTTCATATATATACAGGAGATATTCTGAATGGGGAAAAATGTAGAATTAAGTCATTTTACATGTCACTACATTGCCTAGGTTTTGGTATAAGAGCTCCCTTAAAAAAGAGGTTCTGTCAGACCTCAAAACCTGGGCATTTTGTATGAGTGTGTGTGTGTGTTAGTGGCTCCTTTGTCTTCAACCAGTTCTTCCTTTTTATTCCTATAAATACACCAAGATTTGGCAGGGAGAACTTCACAGGGTGGAACTGAGTAATGGCTTTTGGGGTTTCTATAAATTAAGAACACCCAACTTGACAATGTACATGTCGTCTTTATCAATTTACTCCCCAAGCCCATGCCAAGTGTTCTGCAATAAACTTCCTCTCCATTTCACACCTAATCATGTGTGGCATAAATCCCACAGATCAGAGGCTGCTCACAGGGCTGAGGAAGGATCAGCCTGGGGTGGTTGTCTTCAGATGTGATCAAGCTGAGACAACCATTCTCTGCTTCTCACCCTCCAACATAGTAAAAGAACCTCAATCCAATGATTAATCAGGGTCTGGGTTATTTTCTAATCCATATGCAAAGCATCTGGACACCCCTGTTTGGTATGCTGTCTGCCACCTTTCTTTCTGCTTTGCTTGTAAACAAGCTGCAGGTGAAGAGTGCTGCTCAGCACTTTTCTGACTTTATCCCACTTTTTTTAAATACAGCATAAATGTGATTAACACATCGGTCTGATTATCTCCAAAAGGATTCAAGAGGGAGACTGCCAGACAGCTTTGAGTCTTTGAAAATCCTATTAAGGTTAAAGAAAGCAAGTAGCATTGATAGAAGCGAGTGAGGATGTGGAGGATTACTACAATAGCTCGGGAGAGGTGGGAAAGGAAGAGCTGCACCTTCGTACCCTGCCTCTTCATGTCACCCCAACAGAGCAAGTTATCACAGAGAAATGTTAAATCTGGCCCTTTCTTTGATGACAAAGGTATGTGTTGTACTAGAAACAGACTGAAATCTCCTCTCTTGACCTCATGTGTCATGTTTTCTCCTTTGCTCACAAATTACACTTCTTACAAGCTTTTGACTTCTTTTCTGAGCTGAAAGCCCATTGTCTGGCTTTTTCAGAGAGCTGATAGCATGTGAGGGGCAGGGAACGTGAGCATCTTGTGACACCACACACAGATACTTTCAGAGGTGTTTGGATATCTACAGTCCTGAAACATGCCTTTCTTGGATTCAGTGGGCTGACTCTGCAAACCTAGCACAGCATCTGCACTTCCATCTGGGAAGCAGCAAAGAAATCTGGACTGACATATGGGAGTCACTCCTTTTTTAAATTTCCGACATTGATAGATCTGCATCTAAATTTTCAATAGCGGTATCCTTGGCTTGAAGGGTGAACTGCATTTGCCCTTTCTCTGTTGGATGAAATGGAGTTTCAGACCAGTACTACATTGATGGAGAGTCAAGGCTCCTCTGTGGCAATAAAAGTTGTGCACTCCCTGCCGGAAAGCCACACCATGCTACTGGGGCTCACTGCTGTTGTGATGCAGCCGTGTAAGAGCTCAGGACAAGAAACAGCACAAAATCTCAGTGCTTTAGTCACATGGAGATGTAGATGTGACAATAAGGATGTTCCCTGTACTACTTCAACAAGATGTATCTTCAAATCAGTTCTTCATAGACCTTTAGAAAAGTTGTTTCTTTTTTTGTCCTTTGCTTGCCCCATTGTCCTCTTATAGCCCTTTTCTTCAGTTGTCTAGAATAATCCATCATGCTGTTAGCAAAGTGCAATTGTATAGACAGAGATACACACGTGTGCATGTACATGTGTACATGCATGTATGCGTCCCATTGACAATTTTTACATCCTTGCAATCTCCTGGAAAATTCCCCAGCAGGCATTAAAAGGCAGAAATCTCCAGAAAGGCTAATAAATCATTCTAAGTATGATGTTTGTAGGGGAAGACATTTTAGAGATGATAAAAAGAAGCACATTTTCAAAATGTCAATGAACCCACAGAAATGGTGAACAGCCTTTCAGATGTCTGCCTGCTTATTAGAGACGGGCAAAGCCAGGTACCTGAAATATTTGACTGGGAAAAGTTAGAGTATAAATAACTGTGTAGCCTTTCCAAGCCTATAAAAAGGGAGACAGGGATCAGAAATGATTGGGGGGAAGAATGAGTCTCCCACAAGCCTATTTTTCAGCATCTGGAGTTCAGCTTGTCCCTGAAAACTGCGGGAAGCATGGTGCAGAGAAGTAATTGCTCATGAGAAATTCTTTTTGAATACATAGGACAACATTGCTGGGCAGCCAGGTAGCAGGAGGCACAAACATCACACCCGTCTGCTTCTCAGGAAGCTGTTTGTACCAGTTTCTACATTTCCATATATTTCTGTTATATAAATTAATACTCGGGAGGAATGTCACCAAAATCAAGGGCTTGGTGTGTCTATTTAGACTTTCCAAATCCCAGCATCTCTCATATGACCATACATGGGATGCATAAGAAGCACTGAACATAAACACAAATGTAGGATATAATTGCAGGAATGAGATGTGATGATTACTGATGCCGATCATACATTCATTATGTTTCTGCTTTTGAGTGCTGTAGGGAATAGGAAGCTCACTTCCCTCCTCAGCACCACAATTACAGAGCATTTTGCAATAGTATCCTTGCTCTTTTCTTTTTTCTTTTTCTTTTCTTATGATTTGTTGAGTTACCATTTGGAAATGAAACTCCTACAACCTTTCATTAAAGAAGATAGGAAGCCAAGAAGGTAGCATTATATATGGCATTTTTATGAAGCATTAGGCACAAAGTGATAGCCATATTATTGTATATTAGAGAGCCCTGAAGGATGCTCAGCCAACGTGATAGCTTGATTGCATGAACATTCAAATATATCTTTTCTGGAAAGGAGATATGGGCTAATGGAACAGCTAAGGGGCCACGTTCTGGCAGGTGAAGGGTTGATTTTTTAAGAAGAGCTATGACTGATAGCTTTAGTTGCCTAAAAATATGGCTCAGTTTTGTAAGACAATTGAAACATTCACAGCTATTTTCTGATACACCAAGGACCTGATTCTTGTCTCACACGTAGCACTGGTCTCTGCAAATTTATGCCTGATTCATACCCATGTAAAAGAAGAGAAACCCCAGCTGTGTGTTTCTTTATACAAGGTATTTAAGCACAATTTTAAATCAGTCCGTATTCAGTGAAGACCAAAGCAGATCTTAGGCTTTCCGTAAAGACGCATGCTTAAGCGCTTTGCTTAATACGAATGAACTACAAGCCAGGGCTTTAGTAGCTGCTTTAGGTTTTAGTACCTGCACCTTCCTGATGAACCTTGCTACAGAGGAAAGACGTTATTTCAAAAGAAGGTATCTGTAGTATGAAGCTAAACTTAGTCTCAGTCTGCAGAAAAGTTCATTATTTGTCTGCTGCTTCTCGACATAAAAATACTTTTTATTGATGCCCATCTACCCACTAGGAAAAAAAAAAAAAAAAAAAGAAGAAGAAGAAATGCACCATATTAGACCACAACTTTATCAGGCTTTCCTGACTGCATCTGCAAAAACTGTCTATTCTGTGGAAGGACAATCCTACTGAGACATACTCCAACAGGAGTCCATGTGTGAGCTCCAGAGCTTACAAACTGCTGTTTCAGTAAACCCAGACACAAGCATGCCCTTCTTTGGCACAGCTAAGATATGCTGGTGCATTTTATTGATGCAGTTAACAAAAGCCAGCTGGAAACTTAATTCACTATGTTTCACATTAAGAGCATGTTGATTGTAATTAAAATAATTTATATTTTGCAAGGGCAGTTTCGTAATGCTTTCCCTTCCACCAAGGGCCATGAACTGTAGCAGCAATTAGTAGGAGACATGACTGATAGAAGTTACAGTCTCAAAAGGTCAGAGACAAGTTTTCATCTTCACAATATCTGAGTAAAGCATCAGATTTGAAAGGAGCTAAAACCTATATAAATGGGTTCATGTTTGTAACTGTCAGATTGGACCCAGGTATACATACATGGTATGAACAGACCCCCCTATTCCTATACAATAGCCAGTTTCAGAGGCCCATAGATCCTGCTGATGAACCCCCCTGAAGGGCTAAAGCCCTTCTGGGTGGATGCCTGCAGAACCACCCACACCCTGCTGGAAGCACTCCCGCAGCCAGCACACAGGGGCTGCCCTCACCCATCCCAACACAGCAGCCCACCTAGCAGCTTCTGTAAACACACACATAAATGTTTTTTTTTCTTTCTAAGATAAAAAACAAAACAAAACTTCTAAACTAGATTTGTTGCACTGATAGGTAATTCAGGCTGAGAACATTTTACAGTATTCAAAGCTCCATTGGGTACACAGTTAACCATGGATAACTGGGATTTCTGTAATTATATCTGGACCTGAGCTTCATTGTACTGAGAAACACATTAACAATTAGCAAAACAACAAAAGAAGAGTGCAAGAAAATTAATTCTTCTAGTTCCATGATCGTGAAGGAAAGCTAGAAAAGACCGCCTACCTGTGAGGAACCGCTGGGGTACCGCAGAGTATTCCCGTGACTCAGTGCTTGGGGCCCCAGTGGGAAACCCCAAGGGGGGGCAGCAATAAATTGCACAGCTCCTGATGTTCTCTGGCTGATGAAATAAACAGTAGTGGATGTGTCCTGGGAGGAGAGGCAGACCTGTACCCCCAGAGGCAGCACCACCAGTTTGTCTTCTGGATCATGGAGCACCCTGGGGAGTCACCACCCATTCAAGGCTCTGCAGAGGCAGGCACAGAAGTTGTTACAGAGGTCACAGGCTCTCCACCTTCCATAGATACTTTCTTATTCATTTGGGCATTGTTGCTCATGCTTAGTAACGACTACGACCAACTCAAATTCTGCTTTCTTGTGCAGCTGCTATAAAAACAGAATCAATCCTCTGCAAGTTTTCTTAGGCTGATAAGAGTGTAGCAGGCAGAAAGGTCAACGACTTTACTCCTTTCCCTGCTGTTCTCTGAATGCAGCAGCAAAGAAAGTCAGCATAAGAAGTCTTTGACGTTTCTTGTATTCCTTTATTTACTTTCATTGGAAGCAAAGCATTCCCCATTTAAATCCCAATTTCCTTTCTCCATCTGCAATTGGGGTCACCACGGCAGGGGTGAAGGCAGCGTGTATCTGGCTACATACAACAGGCACCAGGTCAGCAGAAATAAAAGACAGTGCTCAACACATAACTATAATTGTTAGAGCAGAAATGCACCGACCTAAATGGAATTTCACCTTGGGAGTTTCGGCTGAATTGAGTCTAAACAGAGGTGAAATTCCCCAGGCATATGGCAAGTCCTCTGGCTGGTGTCGGCAGAGACCCGCATCACTTCATCAGCCCTCGGAGGCCACCATTAACTCTACGGAGTGCTGTTATTAGGGAGACGAGAACAGCTGTAAGTGTCTCTTAATGCCAGTGGGGAGCTGGGGAGTGCTAAACTACTGAATGTTTAATATAAAAGGAAGAGGAATATAGCTCCACTGAATTAGTTTAGGCCACAGAGGTCTGTTTGTTTCAATTATCACTGGTACAGTCAAGTCCCCTGAAATCCCCCATTAGCTCCCATCGTGTTCTTTTATACGGAGGGACACAGGTCTAGGCTGACTGGATCAAATACCTCTTGCTTTAATTAAGCTTTTTTTTTTTTTTTTTTTTTTTTTTTTTTTTTTTTTAATAGCACACATTGGAGCAGATACCAAAAAAGAGAGTGTGAGCACTTAAAAATAAATGGGTCAAATGCGTCACTGGTGTAACTCGATGGGATGTATCGATACTTTGTTTAGATCTAAGCTGCTGGGCAAGTGAAACAGCAGTAAAAAGGGAAAAGAACAAATAACTGGAACTAAATAAAGAGCTGCCTTTCCTCTCTTCCTGGCTTCCCTTCCACAAAAGGTCAGCATGTGATGTGATGTTTCCGCTCTGCAGTGAGGAATTTGGAGAGAAGTAGTTACATCTATCATCTTCTACCTGCTAATGCTATTTACCAAACCCTTCCTAGAAAAAGGGTTAAATTCATGCCTGGTGCCTCCCTCCAAGCTCTCATCCATGCCACTTAAGTAGATGGAAAAAAAAAATAGCCTCCAAAAAGTAGCATAGTTCCCTGTTTCTTTTGCCTGGCTGCTGCTACCACCTAAGGAGAGGTTTGAATTTGTTTTAAAAGTTCAGGATTGCACCTCAATTAAAGTTCAAAAAACATCAAATAAAGCCAAGAAGGCAGAGTTCAAGTGCTCTGCTCCCTTCATGCGCCTGACAGAGCTCTGCCGCGAGCTTTGCTCCTTGCCCTGGGGAGGGAGGGACGTGTGAGCACAACCCGTAATGCTGCAGAGGGGCTGGTGCCGAGGGATGCAGCTCAGAGATTTCACTGTCCACACAAGCATGCTGGCAAGCTGGGCTAGCCCCAGCACTAACACACAAGGAGAAGTTCTCACTAAGATTGGAAGGAAATTCTTTCCTTTTATGCTACCAAACCTCATTATACACAATCCACTTGCAAGCCCACAGTTTGCTCTGCTCAGCCTGGCTGCCGGGAAATGCTGTCTTATTTCAAGGCTGAATTTCTCCAGGCTTGGTTTTCCAGCCTTCTTGTTAGGCTCTATTTTGCAAGGTCAAAAAGCCTTCGACTCTCAAGACTCCTCTCCATGTACATATTCTTAAAATGAATGGTAGAATCTCCTCTCGATCTTCTAATGAGCTAATGAATAGAGTTCTCTGTGCTTCAGGTCAAGTAACTCATTTCCCAGCACCTGAATCATTTTCATAGCCTTCCTTTGAGGTCTTTGTAAGATCTTCATGTTGCTCGCCAAGAAGCCGCATCGGAATTGGATGCAATGCTCCAGCAGTTATCAGAGCTGTTCCGAGGACTGAGGTTTCTACCCTCGTTCCCTTGATGCTGTCTTTTCACGTGCACACAGGGCTGCCCTTTTGCTGTGGTGCCAAGAGCTCGCATTGCAGCTGCTCTCCACGACCCCAAAGCCATCCCAGAGCCACCATCTTCCAAGACAGTCTGTTCTATGAGTCTCTCCTATAATTTTCCTTCCCAAGTGCATCAGCTGAACTCTGATGACATTCAGCCTTAGACCTGGTGTTATTTAACCAGAAGCACTTGAACCGTCACCACCGAACTGAGCGACGTGACCACTTTTGCAGGAGCCTCTCCTGCTGCTATCAGGGCTCTCCCCGCAGCAGATGATGAAGCAACACAGTGTAAAGGCTGGACTATTTTGGTGAACCAGAACAGGGTCCAGATTTTTTCATCATGGATTGGGTCACATCAGTGGCTGACTCCACAGACAAAATAGCAGAGACCCTCGTGGCATGGGAACAGGCAGCCTGGGGAAGGTGCGGGCAGGCAGGAGCTGGAGCCATGCAGGTATCTCACATCGAGCCTTCCTCACTGCTCATCCTGGTGCTAAAGGAACAACAAAGAGGAGCTCAGCTTTATGTGTGGATGTGCATGAAAACTGCAAGCAGAGAGCTGGTGCTAATTACCAGTCTGATAAGGGGAAGGCTTCAGTGCAGGGGGCCTTGGGTGCTCAAAGGCCAGAGGAAGAAGAAAGCTCACCATAAACCAACATAAACATGGTCAAACATCCAGTAACTCTGAAGAGAATTTTACCAAACATTTCCCTTTCCCCGGGATTTTGTTTGAAGAGAAAAGAAGAACAATCTTGTCCTTCTGCAGAGATATATTCTGGTGAATAGACTATTTTTTACAGTAGCTGATGCCCCTGCCAGCCCAGAGGAAAGCAAATTGAGTGATTAGAAGCATCTAAAACTATTGCTGCAAGTGAAAGAGGACATAGAGCAAGGACAGCTATTTTTAAGCTATGCAGCAGTGTTGCCTGCTGATTTCACAGCACCGAAGTTATAATTTCTTGTTCATCACGCAGTTACTTTTTCCTCTCTTCAGACCTGTAACTAAACTTGCAATCTGTGCCCTGTGAATTGCTACACTGGCTACCAAAGAGAAAGAAAACACAAGTCTGAGAAAAAGATTCATGCACTGGCCTTTAAACTGCAGAGTTTCTGAGCACAAATTGCATTTGCAGATCTTAATGATGAATGAGAGGAAGTCTGAGGTTATGCTGGCAAAAAAAGGCCAGATGATTTTGGACTTCCAAGGGATCTAGAGGAGGGGTGACTGCAGTAGCTAATGGAAATACATGTCAGGCACTCCGTGATGACAGAGCCAAGCGTTTCTGTTCATCAGCCCAGGTTCTCCAGCTAAGCGCTGAGCCCAGGGAAGAACCAGAAGCCAGATTTCAGGAGATGGTAAAAACTTCTAGACACTGCTTGCAAAAGTGGCCGGTTCTAAAGTCAGAACCATGTCCATGTTTCCACAGGTGGAATTTGAGCAATCCCTTAAATCCCAGGGAAGCAGAGGTGAAGTTGGGTGCTAGCCTGCTGGATCTTTTATCAGTGCTGAACTGCAGGCACTTTTCTACAGCCTGCAGTAAATACAGAGGATATCTCATTAGCCCAGTTTAAAAGTGGAGGAGGTAAGAGAAGATATATCCACCGGTGTTAAGTGGAATAAAGAATTATACACAAACAGCGCAAGCCTACAGCAGCTGCAGTCAAGAAAACAAATCAACCATTTATTACTTCTCCTTCAGTGTTCTTAAACATTTATAGAGTGCCATCAATAACCAAGTTAATTGTGAATGGCTGCTTGTGTATTTGCAAGGCCTGCTTTAACCTGCACGAATCAGAACTGCCATGAAGGGGACTTTTCATCAATGACAATAATTATATGGCCCTTTAACTGCTTTCTGCATATCTCATGGCATGATCCTGTCCTGGAGTCATGCTGGGCTTTGTATGGTATTATCAATGAGTGGAGCTGAAGAAAGCCAAGCAAATTGGAACAACTTATTTCTTTGTGTTTGTGCATGCCGGATGAGTGCCCTCTCTGGAGAAAGGAAACAGACACCATTTTGCCAGGCAGAAACTCATCAAAATATTCATGTCAGAGCAAATGGACATGCTCAATGCTCCCTGCCATTTAGCAAGGTAGAAATTAATCCTGAGTGACCCCATTACTGCTTGTGGCACCTTTCTTAATTATCTAAACAAACAATAAAAATAATAATAAAAAAAGAAACAAACTGCATACTTGAGCAGTGACCTTGTGTCAGGAATGAGGAATTTGTCTCCAGACCGATTTAATCATATCAGAAAGATGGATGCCAGTATTCATTACTCTGACAAAATGCTTATTGTTTAATCACATTATCCGCCAGCTTTCAGCTAGGCTGAGACAAGTTTATCTGACACTGACCTGCACTGGGGATCTTACGGAGCTGCCTCCTGGCTGGGGCTGCCCCAGGTGTTGGTTTCATCAGGATGTTTCTGGAATCTCCAGGGCTGCACCATGTACACCCCTCCAGATTTAATCTGGCTGCCTTATTTTATTTATTCCCACCCTTTTGGTTGACTGGCCCAGGTGAATGCAGCCTTTTCACCCAGCTGGATAGAAAGAGAGCAGCAGCAAACAGGTTCCACACAAATAAAAAAAAGAGTTTCTGATTCCCCCCTCAAATACATTTTTTTTTTCTGTGAAGCCCCCTTACTTCCCAAAGACAAAATCCAAAGAACATTGTTATTTTTTACTGATTCACCACTTTAGCAGGCTAACCCCCAGTGACATCCTCCAGACTTCCTCCAGTCAAAATAAGAGCTCATAGAAAAAACAAACAAACAAACAAAAAACACTCTTTTTATGGTGTTTCTGAAATGTTTTCCACAATGGTGACATTTAACAGATTTTTATGTTCTGCTCAGCTCTGGTGAGAAATGCAGGAACAAAGCAAGCTGGTGCTCTGACCAGCTGATTTAAGTGAGGATGAAGATACTGAGAGTCGTTCCAAGAAGTGGCCAAGTGTTAGGTTCTGCTCCTAGCTAGCAGGAGAGCTGCATCACACCCAGGATTTCTGTAACTAGTGCACAGAACATGAATAGGTCTCCTACAGACCTTGCTGAATGAAGCCGTAAATACAAGCATGTCCTACAGGCTGCACATCCTCAAGCTTGTAACTTCTGTTGGAGCTATGACACATCTTTCACAAAGACATTTAGCCTCCAGCTAAGGACTTCAAATGATGGAGAATCCACCTTGCCGCCGGGTAATTTATTTCAGTGGTTAATTACTCTCACTAAAAAATGTGCACCATATTTCTAGTCTGTGTTCGCCTAGCTACTGCTCTAGTGCAAGTTTTTAAATGAGTTTAAATGCATGCTGGAACAGGACTTTGGGAGTTAATTAATACTGTTTGGATAGCCAGACAGTGGAGACATGTTCAATAAAGCTGACATTTATGTATCACTATCAATTCACAAAGATGAAACACACTGAGCTCCCTGCAAAGCAACAGGCTCGTGCATTTTTAGACATCCTTGTAGAATTTCAATAAAGTCATAACGAATAATCTACTTAATTTCCTCCCAAACCTGCTCTCTGTAATATCAGGGTAGAACAGTTTTATTTCTCTTCATTTAGGGGAAAATATTCACTCCATAGTCCCTTGCAAGCCTGAGCTGAACAACATTTATCTTACCATTTTCATTTTTTTTCTCCATGATTTATAAACTCTGGTGTCTTTCCCTAGAGATGGGCATGAGTTTGGGATTCCTGACGTTGATTGATTCATGGGGAAAAAGTATGGAACATTTGATCTGACAAGGCAAACACACGCACTCCTTGGGCAGATGTACCACAGAGAGAGGTAATATTTGGAGCCCTGGACAGAGTTCTGTTCAGATGTTATATGAGTTTAGATTCTACACAAAATGACTGTGAATATGCAATGAGAGATAAAGTAGTGGGAGTAAAAAAATCCCCCCAAATACTGCACATGCTGAGCAGCTCTGGCCAATTCATTTATTGCAATTCTTCCTGCAATTCCATACCTTGCCTAAAGTGAACAGACAGGATTTTTGTTCAGATTCCAAATCAGTTCAGACCAACAGATCTAGGACACAACCTAAAAAATGCTAAGACATGCAAAATTTTTCTCTTTTAAACCATCAATGCAAATGCAAATATCTTTTTTCCTCCCCCTACCAACAAGTAAGTCATCATAAAAGTAAGATTACAGGGAAGATTACAGGGAATTTCACACTTTCAAAGGAAAAAAAAAAAAAAAATCTCAAATATCTTCTTCCTGTTGCCAGTCTGTGCTGAGGTGGCCACTAAAAAGGAAACTGGTTTTTCTACCTCATAAAAACTGATAGTAGATATCAACATTTTCCTCCAGTTAGCTCACCATAAAGCTTGAAATTCAAGTCCATTCTGAAACTCAAGATTCTGAGGGAAATTTTTAACTTTCTTGGTCTGGGCCAAATCAAATAATTCACTTTAATTAGAAGCAGCTCGGTTCATTCTGTTCCTCTTTTGTTTTGCTTTTTTGTACCCATAATATAATTATGGTTAAAGACAAATTGATAAAAACAAGTTATTTTGCCCCGTAAAAAAAAAAAAAAAAAAAAAAAAAAAAAAAAGAAAAAAGAGCAATAACCAAAGCTTAAATACTTACCCTCGGATTATTAAAAAAAAAATCAATAGCAATTTCTTTCCATGAATGTCTTCATTCACCTTTAATGAACAGACACATTCCAAACCAAAGGTTTGTTCAAAACCCTCCCAACCAACCCCAGCTAATATTTCTTTCTGTATTTCTAAACTCTTTTGTCTACCTCCGCAAGTGCCTGGTGTGGTTCTATGACAACCTCCTCTCTTATCCCAAAAAATTCAATGCACCCATCATTAAATGTTGAAGAAGTTCAGCACACAAATGTGTTTCTAAGTAAAAATGAGTTCAACAAACATCTCCCTTCCATTTTACTGACAATAACCTGACAAGCCTTCCAAGGAGCTGACTCTGACGCAAAACAAATGCACACAGCCCTACATCTTCATTTGAAATGCAGTGTTTTTAGAAGTGTGGGTGTCTAATGGGGCTTGGGAAAGCCACATTTTCCTTCAGCTACACCCTTAAAGTAAATCAAGAGTGTTGAGTAAAGAGGAACTAATTCTATTTTGCTTGCTTTCAATAAGAAAGAGAATAGCCTCTCCTCCCCTTCTCGCCCCAAGCAACAGTCTTGGCAGCAAAGAATATTTTTTTCATAAAGCATAATGCAGGAGCAGCTCTCATTCACTCCGGCAAATCCTGTTTAATCCCTGGATTTGTATCGTTTGCTGACTAGACTGAGAAATTTGGCTGCATCTAATCCTTCAGCTTCTGAAGAAAAATGGCTTATTTAAATATTTAGCTGCACTTTGTCAATATCAGCAGGGCAGGGGTGATGGATGACAGCAATTATGCTGGGTGCATCTCCATTAACATGCCACTTTTTCCAGGTATGGAGTCTGCCTCTCGTATGGTTTGTTTAATGATCAGGACTGAAAAGGAATTTTAATGACCCCCTTAGCAGCTCACGTTGATTTGAGGTTGGATGTTATTTAGTGGAGTACAAGTATCTGGGATGATCAGAACAGTGCATTAGATGTCTACTTGGCAAGCATGTCTTCTCCATACTTCATGACTCCCTAATTTGCAGCAACTAAAGCACAGTACAAGATAGCTGCATGCCCAGCCATAAAAGTTTAAGTAGCTCCCAGTGCTCTTCAATATAAGGGATTACGCTTTTAGTACATTGTATGATGGGAGCATACAACACTTAGCACCCAATGTCTGTCAGCAGTATATTTCTGTCCTTAAATATTTTATATAGAGAAGGATAGATGGATGGATGGATGGATGGATGGATGGATAAGGGATAATCTTAAGGAAGCGTACCTGTAGGGATGCCTCCCACACCCTGGGCTGATGACAGCAGTGTGCTGACTCCACAAGCATCAAGCAGGCATTTACTGGGGTGCAGCTTGGGTGCAGATATGGGCTGCCTAATTTGTCCTCACACTCACATAGTTCTCCACTGCTTTCCAGACTGTGGTGGGAGAGCCCTCACAGCACTGTGAGGAGATGCAGTCTGTATGGCAGACAAAAAGTTGAGAAGATGCAAACACTCTTGGGCTTTCTCAGTGCCAGGAGAAGTGAGTCCAACACAAATCTGAAGCCATCCACTGTTTTTCATTCTGGGCATGATCATCATTCATATTAGAGTGGCAACAGTCCTACCTTGCTGACTATTGTAAGGGTAAATGTAGAAGAGACCATAAAGCGATGCAAACAGGGGTTACCTATGTACTTGTCATACTAACTTGAGTTTGACTTTCACATCTTCTTCCCTGGCCTCAAGTCTTTTCCCCATACATCTGGACCAGGGGTCCTGTTCCCACTACCACTCTACATGTTATTCATAAGATTTTTCCATGTAGGGTGAATTTATTTGACTGCTATTTAGAATATTCATTTTTTTGCTTTTTTTGTAAGCTCCTGAATGCACATAAGCCCCACTTGAACTTTTCCCTCTTGGCCAGACCAGCACACAAGAAAGAAATAGCTGTTCTGGATGGATTACCATATGTTAAAATTACTGTGAAATCCATAAGGTAAGGTGTGCTAAGCTGGTAAACCCCAGTTCCTTTCTTTGCTTCAGGTGCATGTGGCATAAACCACATGAATTCAGTCAGATGCCCAGAGGACAGATAAAGGCAACGGAGATCCTTGTGCATAATAGCATTCTCAGGTAATGGACATCCTTTTAAATATACAGTGTGCACTATAAGCTGTATATTAAATTGAAATACTGAGAGCACTCCTGACCACTAATAGGGCAGCAGCAAGGGATGCCCACAGTGCTCAACTCCCTCAGCACAAC